>NC_050077.1:34157218-34469628 GCF_009764565.3 Dermochelys coriacea | reverse complement strand
ATGATCCTGGGTTGGCTGGGTGGCCCCCAAAGTGCCTTGTCCCCTCCCCTCCAACTCCCTCCCTGCCCATGTAGCCTGGGGTGATGGGGGATAATGTTTCTTTTGGAGGTTCCCCAGTCACAGGTGGTCCCAGGCAGCCTGTGGCTGGGATGAGCTCTGGGGTCTGAGTCTGTCTGCTCCCTCGGTCCCAGTTACTGCACTGGGGTCCAGTGGAAGTAGAACCCTCTGCTTGCTCTGGTGTCAATGGCCATGTGTGGTGCAGGATGGTGGAGGTCTGGTGCCTAGGTCCTGGAGTGGGGGGCTCTTCCCTGACAGCTGGTGATCTCCAGGTGCCTGTCCTGCTGTGAGTGGATATGGGCCATTCAGTTTGGACTTATCAGCGCTTCTGCTGTTCGCATCCAGAGTTCTGAACGGCATTGCATTTCCTGGGCTTTATTTGATCTCAGGCCATCTCCAGGCTGTTTTCTTCTGCATCATTTTTAACTGTCAGAAATCAGAGAATAACTCTCATCCCATCAGCCAGTCCCTGAATACACATGCCGGTTTTATTTTTGGTATGAAAAAATCTAACTGGAAAACAAGATCCAGCTGACTTGAAATGAGCTTTTAGTGACTTAGTTGCTATCCAGGCTGCCTGGTTGGCACCCTGTCTGTAAAACACAAATACTGTTGTCTTCCTGTGTTGGATCTTAGCATTTTTCACCTAGGATTATCTGCCTTATTATAAGTGTTCTCCCTGGAAACTTTTTTCCTAATGACACTGCTCTGCTAGATATTATGGTGCCATGTGGCTTTGAAATGTTAAGTTTACCACAGTGTGCTGTTCCAATGGACTTCTCAAGGAGTTGTTTGCAACTGTTTTCAGTTTAGGTTTTTGTATCACAAGATGTTCTCAGCATTTCCGCCCTCTCTCTTCCTCTCAGGGGTTGAGTAACCTCTTCCCTGTGATGTAGAGCTTTTCTCTACAGAGCAAATTTCTAGCTTAACCAGCTAGGAAATGAAAATGTTTCAACATGCCCTTTATGCTAATGTGGCAGAGACTAGCTGTATGCAGCTGTGCTACCAGTGAATTAGAGCAGGAGGTAAGGACACTGCATGACAGCGATCCACAAATGCAATGCTATGGACAACTTCTCTCAGTACAAACTGGGAATCTTGGGTGTCAGACACTCTGAGTGCAATAAGCCACAAACTTAAGCATTAAGAAGCAGAAGAGTGAAGATGGTCTAACAAGAGCCTCATCCTGCAGCCTGTTTACATGTGGTGAGTGGCCTCGTTGGCTTCTGTTAGCCAACTCATGCAAACTGGGGCTAGAGGATCAGCCTCTTAATTTGGAGGCACACTGCTTGTGTTCTACACCTCAGTTATATAAGCCTAACTAGTAACTGTATTATGCAGGAACGGCATTGGGAGTTAAGGATGTTCAGCGTGACTTTCACATTTCCTCACTCTTGCAAGTGTAAATTGGCGGCCATTAAAGGCAAAAGAAATGTATTAATACCCAGCTACTTCCTTTACATAAACAGAAAATTGAACCTGCTCCTGTGATACCAGGGGACTGCCCAAGTCAATTCTGTGCCCGAGTGGTGCAGAGTGGAACTGTGCAGTCCCGTGATCCTGTAGATAAGGAAGTGAGGGTGCAGACTTGTGGATAGCTTGCTGCAGTGCTGTATGGTGCACATTGCATGCACACGTGAGAAGCTCTGAACTACTACATTAAAAATGATGAAAATATTTTGTGCCTGTGTAGTAATGATCTCCCTAAAGCATCTAAAGTTCTGTGACTCTCTGCCATGTTGTACACAGCCTTGCACTTCTATAGCACCGTGCTGGTGGGGATCTTGGAGTGCTGCACAGGCCATTCACCCCAGCTCAGTTCACTCACCCCAGAGGTGGCTGCCTTTTCATGGGTTGGTAAGAGAAGGGAAGTGATACTTCTGAGCGCTCAGAAATGAGAGGTGCTATATAGCTTGTCAGGGTTGTTTTTGTATAGAGCTGTGTAATTGCACATGGCACTTTACAGTCACATTGGACAATGTCTCTGCTTCCAGGTGCTCACAGTTCAATAGAGAGCGATCACAGAGCACGCTGGCTAACTGTTAGAGTATCTGCAAAAAGAAAAGGAATACTTGTGGCACCTTAGAGACTAACAAATTTATTAGAGCATAAGCTTTCGTGAGCTACAGCAAGTGAGCTGTAGCTCACGAAAGCTTATGCTCTAATAAATTTGTTAGTCTCTAAGGTGCCACAAGTATTCCTTTTCTTTTTGCGAATACAGACTAACACGGCTGCTACTCTGAAACCTGTTAGAGTATCTGACTCACTAAACAGAAGCGCGGTTGGTTTTTGTTCATTGGGCAGCAAAGTTTAGCTTTAAACATTTAACTATCCCCCCCTCACGCAGTTGATCTAATGTCCATTAGAACTGTTTGAGCCAGTCCTCTTGTGGGCAAGTGTTGTGCAAACTTCTCTCCCCTAAATCTGCTGTTCTGCTCCTGGACACCACTTAGCCCTGCTGATGCACCTCTGTCCTGGCCTGTAGTCCCTCTGCTATTCAGGTCTAGGCTCAGGGCATAGCTCTTTGTCTGCCTGTCTCCGGCACACAGTGCTTCCCAGTGGCAGTGTGAAACTGACCAAGATCGCATCTCTTCTGCAAACTCTGTTCAGGAGCACAGGGCTGATCCTGGGGGAAGGGGGGGAGGGAGCTGGAGCAGGAGGGATCCTGAAAAGAAAAGGAACAGCTAGAGAAGAAACTGGGAAAGGAACAGGAGTAGCAAATGCCTTGGGGTGCATTGCTGTTGGATTGTCCACTGGGAGACCAAATTTTGTCTAAAAAAGAAAAGGAGTACCCGTGGCACCTTAGAGTCTGTGTGTATTCAGACCAGCAGATGGCTAGGACTAGGGGACAGGACCAAGAGAGGAAGTATTTCCTCGTACTACTCTAGTGACCCCATCCTGACCTGCTGTTTCAGGGCATGGGAGGTTTTTTGACACCCTGTTATGAGAGCCATAAGGGCTCTAGATTAGCCCTTCTGGGTTAGATGGCCTTTTTTGGGTCAGGGATGAATAAATAAAGGGAAGGGGACTAGGGGCTTGTGGCAAAGCCCCCCTTGAGTAAAGAGCTAGCAAAGTGAGGGAGGAGAAACGAGGGATGTGAGAGGAGGATGGCGGAACTGACTGGGGTTGTGGAGTTTGTCTGAGAAAAAAGGCAGGCACAATATCCAGGCAGGGAAGAGGTGAGTGAGTTGGGTAGCTGTAGGTGGAGATGATACTGAATTTTTCGGCTACCAGTCTAATTCCATTTTGGTTACCCAGCTAGTCGGGGTATGGTGCATTCTACCCTTTCCTGAAGTAAATACATTACCTTTAATTATGGCCCCTCTTCTTCCCTGGGTGCAGGAACACTGTGCTCAAGTGGTACTGAAGTGCAGACCTTGAATCTGTTGCCAGTTTGAAACCTGAATCTCTTCCTAGATCAGACAGAACAGGTCTGAAGGCAAGGTGGCTCAGGCCCTGCTGATAAAAGCGAATGAGGAATTCCACAAATACCTTTCAAGAACACCCAGGAAAGAGAGGGAAGGCAAGTGTTGGGGGTGAGGCTGGTGCCATGGTGGGGGGCCAAGCTGCAGGGTGAAGAAGCTCGGCTCTCTGAGGGAGGCTACAGGGCTGCCTGGTGTTGGAGATTAAAGTCCAAGCAATTCAGGAGGAAAAGTCAGTGGGAGGCAGGGGAGGTGAGGCTGTGGCAGTGCAGCAATAATGAGCCTTGAGTATTGTCTCTGCAGCTTTCCTCTTTCAGCAGGCGCAGGTGAGTGACCTCTTCCCTGAGGCCGTGTGGCAAGGTGCAGCCAGACCAGGGTTAGGGTTTGTTACTGGCTTGCAGCTGCGAGTGAGACCACTTGACCTTGCTGCCCCTCTACAGAGCACTGTCTGGATAGTGCTTGGTGCTGGCTGCTCTCCATGAGATCTGGTGTGTATGACCCAAATTCTGATTCCTTAACATGGAGACTTTTTTTTTTTTTCTCCTTCCATTTTTAACAGCAAACCATAAGAGTTCTCATAACCCAGGCCCTGTGCAGTGAGCAGTTGTCTGCTGGCAGTTCTTGTGTGTCTGACAAAATTGTGCAATTCAAATTAATTCTGCAGGTAAAAGCGGAAGCAATGGCCTAGTTACAGCAGCTCCCTGCACCTCCAGATAGTTCTTTGCACACCCATAGTCAAGTGTGCAGAGCCAAGAACCCACCTGGCCCATCGATGCTTCTGTCGAGTGACTGGAATCTTGACTGGCTGTGGCTAAGTTTTGTTCAAAGGGTTGATTCTCTGTATTCAGATTAACAAACTGCTAAATTTCAAAGGCCTAACAGGAGCTGAGCTGCTTGCTAAACAGCAGTGGGTATAAAAATACGCTCCGACTGGCAGGCGTTATGGACGTTGCTGCTCACACTGAAGGCTGTGGGAGTCATGCTGGCAGCAGGCCCAGGTTTCAGCTGGGCTAGTTATGGGTATTGGTAGCCAGCGAAGCCCAGCTTCTTACAGGATGCTCGTGGCTTGGTTTAGAATAGAATCCCATGCTTTGTGGAAGTGCTGGGCTGACAGCTGTGGAGAACGAACTCCTCTGCCTGCAGAGCAGGGCAGCAGCATGGGGAGTGGCAGTGTTTGCTCCCCCCGCTCCCACCCGGAGGAGTCAGATCCAGGAGTTGGGGCAGGTGGGTCTCCATCGGCCACTTGTCAGCTTCTCTGCTGAACCTGCCCACAAAGGAACAAGGGCTGCCAGTCAGGAGGGCCTGCTGGGAGTGTTGTCCAAGCTCCAGGGCTCCTGGGCAGCAGCTTGGCAACACTCATGAGGGCGCCAGGGAGACTCAAGCCTGCAGCACCAGTTGTGCTCCATGTCTTGCTCCCAGCATGCCTTGCTGCTTTCCTTGACATCGCCCAGAGGGCAGCTGGAGCTGCTGGTTAAACCGGCATCCCTCTCTAGCCTGAGAAAGGCCCAGGAGCAGGGAGGGGGCAGCTCCTGCTCCAGCACTTCCCCTGCCACCCCTGTGAGGTGAGACCAGGTTTGACTGGGATGCCAAGAGAGATGGGGGCAGAGCCTAACATCTTGTCCCAGGCTCCATAATGCCTGGCTGTGGCCCTGAATGGGTGGGGCCAGTTTCTGGTGCATGTTTGAGGCTGCTCATCCCCTGGGACCTGGAGGGAGATCAGCACCACGCATTGCCTCTGCCTTCAGGGAATAATGGCAGCCTCACAACTGTCCTGGCCTCGGCTTTGAATGGGTGACTGAGAAGTGAAGGCACCACAGCAATCCCTGGTCTCCAGCCCTGCACCATTCAGCCTCTGCCCTGTCATGTCCTGGGGGACAAAAGTTGCTCTGCCTTGCTGTTTGGAATTCATCTGAGAGCGAGGCTCGCATTCTGTCCCACAAACAAGAGCTTGAGGTCTGGGAACCAGGCAGCTACTGTAGCTAATTGGTCTCGGAGATATGGGGAGAGATGAGTGTCTGTCAGCCTGGCTAGGCTGTGGTAGCTCCTTAGAGGTGCCTCAGGCGTTGTGGGAATGCATCTGTGTTTGGCAGAGCTGTTGTCTGCTGCGAGGAAGCCTTCCCCTTGGCATGAAAGAGGTGTGGATGTCTGCCAGCGTGTAGCAGTGAGACGTTGTCTGGGGAAATGATACTCGGGGTGCACAGTAAAATAGGTCCTACTGGAAATGCCACCTGCTGCTAGTTAAGCCTTCCTGACCAAAGGTCCAGGGCCCTAGGATGGGCAGTAGGGGGACAGATAGACACTTCTAATCTCCTCAACCGATGTGCTGTTTAATAGACCACAGTATCTCTCAGAAAATGGTTTCAGATCCTTTAGTTCTGCCATCTGAGCTATTGAGTGCCTTTACCTTTGTATGCCGCTCAGGATCTACAGATGAGCAAGTGCTAGGTACATGCAGAGGATTATGGGTGTTAGATTGTAACCCTTTATGGCAGACTTTGACAAAGTCTCTTAGCTGTGATATGCCACCTGCCCAAACTCTCCTCTCTGAGAGGGAAAACTCTCCCTCCAAGGACATGGTTTGTTTGAAGGAGTGCCCCAAGCCAGGGGGCTACCTTGCGCTTCTACTGGCAGCCACCAGCATGGTCTGGAGTGCAGCCAGGAAGCTACTTGCAATCATCACAAGCATCAAAATACAACAGCGACGGCCCATCTGCTAATATGGAACACCTACCTCCAGGGTAGCCATGACTCAGACTGATCTGTTCTGTCCCCTCTCTGAGTGGCCAAATACCAGCTTGTGTACTTGCCTGTGGATTGTAACCCATGGGCTTTACAAGGCCAGTGTAAATTCTAAACACAAAAGGAGCTTTCCATCTCGCTGCTCTCAGCTGGGTGGGTCACCCTCTAAGAGAAGTGAAATGGACTAGCCTGACCTAGGATTCCACAACGGCCCCATGAAAGCCTTCTGAGGTAGTCTCAGTGGCTCCCTGCTATTGAATAGTGGCTGCTTAAACCTCCTGTGAGGTGTGTTATGCTACTGCGGTTTAGGAGGCACCTCACTACCATGGGCCTTAGCATGAGGAAGCCTTGTCTATGCCTGCCAGGGTCAGCTCTCCAACGCTATCAGCCTCTGGCAACACAAGCAATGCCATTCCCCACGGCTGCCAAACATCTCCCTGGCATTCCCCTGCCCCTGATCCACTGGACACTGAGTTATCAGGTCCTCTGTTCTCAAAGGAGTGGTATACCCCAACTTTGAGTGATGCCATCAAACACAGCTCCTCTTACCACATGGCACTTAAAAAGCAGGTATAAGTTTACTTAACAAATACAGAGATTCAAGTGACAGCGAGCAGAAATATTGGCATCCAAGGGTTGCATATAAAATAAAATCATAACTCGCATACTAGAGCCTAAACTTAACTCCCAAGGCATTGTTGTGTTAGAGAGAGCACAAAATCCTTCCAGTGTATTACAGCCAGGCTTGGCTGGAATCTTCTGTTTGTGGGACAAGTCACGGTGTCTTTTTGCCTCTGCAGTGGAAAGATGCAGGATTTCTGTACAGTTATAGTTCAAAAATCCATTGGCTTCACTTGCTAATTGGATAGCCATGGCTGCTTGTGTTTTCCTATCTAGGATCTCCCCTGGAGACTTTGCAGTCACTTGGTTAGCATTTGGCCCAGACTGTACATGTATACTGCACAATGGGCACTTAACATTCAAAGACCTCACATGACATCCTTTGGCGAATTATTACATAGAGACCAGACTCCCTGCAACCCTTATGCACCCCTATGCCCTCAGCCGGTTGGCCCCAAGAGCTCCCTGAGTCACAGTATGATCTGTGCTGATTTAGTTCCCCATTGGTAGAGTTTGTGCCACTAGAGCTTCCTATCCAAGGTCAGAATGGGAGGCTGCACCTCGGCAAACTGCTCATCAGAGAAAACAATGAGCCAGGTTCATCTCTGTCCTACTGCTGGCTGGGGCAGAGAGAAGCGTGTATACGCCCCCTATCTGGTAGCTGCAGGGGTCAGGGCAGCCCTCAGTGCAGGCTGTGGATGGGGCGGGGTTAGGCCTCTGCTATGGTCCCCTTTGTGCCAGGCAAGCTGGTGCTAAGCATCCCAGGGCAACACTGAATAGGGCCCACTCGCTTCACCTTCCATCCACGCAAATTTAGCAAACTCTGTGCCACCTGCCATCTGAAATGCAGACACCCCTGGGGTGAAGGTCCGTGGTGAACTTGCAGGCAGCAAGCTGAATACCAATTAAGAGGATAGAAAGTTTGGACAAGGTGGCCAGGGTGAACCGCTACTCACAGGAGAAGTGCTGAGAAATAAATATATTTTTCAAGACACTGTCAATGTAATCTATTTTAGTCCTTTTCCAAAAGGAGCTAAAAGTGTTCCAGGGCCTTCATCGGCCTGAATCCTCCTGGCAGTTTTTGTGGCCTTGCAAACGCTTTCCTATTTGTTATGATTTTGCTGTGTGACAGGCCCTCGGGAGGTGAAAGTGGCTGTAGAGGGGAAATAAGGAAACTGACTAGACTCAGGAAAAATCGTGAGGGGGGAACCTCTTCTCTAAACTTTTACAGTAGCTTTGTGCGTTCCTTGTAACGGTAGCAGGCTAAATACACTGGAGGCCCAAGTGACTCTTAAGAGGAGGGTCCCTTTCATGTAAGATGGGGCAGTTATTTACAGTCTCATTCACAAGGCGCAACAGACTCTGTGGAATCCAGCACAGCCATTTGTGCAGAATTTGAACATGCTTCTCGGAAATCTAGGTCTGATGCTTACTTCACTCAGCTATCTCCTCTGCCTAAACAAACCTCAAAACCACTTCTTGTTTTCCTGCTGAAAGATGCCACGTTAATCCTGGAGGCCAAGGCTTTCTCCACTGAATAGGTAGAGCTGGGGCAGCTTCTTGCACTGCCTTGTATAGAGACTATCTAGAGGGCAGGGAGGGAATTGATTGGTCTCCATGGTCCATTTAGTCCTTGACATCTCTGCTGAGACTGCCGGTAAGGAGACAATTGGTTCCATCTGGGGGGGTGCTAGGAGACAAGGCATCTGTCCATAGGGAGTTGGACTCACCGCAAACTGTAAGGACTTCCCTTGACCTCCAGCATAAATCCAATTTTTCCCTTGGCATTAAGAGGGATGGGCACTTTTGTCTCTGTCTATATTTTTCTACGATGTCTCTATCAAAGTGTCAGGTACAAACTGCGGGATGGTTATGGTTAGTTTAGAATGCAGTGAAGAGGATTAACAATGGGTTTCTTCTGCTATTGTGTGACTTATTCACTTGGGTTTCTCTGAAATTCCTCGCAATCTCCTCTAGTCCTGGCTAATCTAAATCATTGTCATCCTGCAAATATTGCTACCTCACCATTCACTCCCTTTTCCAGCTCCAACAGTATTTTTCATGTTGAGACTAATATTCCCAAATCATAACTTTTGTCCCTCTTAGCCAAAATAGGATCAGATCCCAGGTAGGAACATTTCTTCATCTTGTCACTCAAAGGTGAGGATTAGCATTTAAATGTAGCTGGCCTTTTAAGTGCAGATGACTAAAATCATGCCTAGCACAGCATGATGCAGATCTGGCAAGTGCCTTTGTGTGTTAAATTCCTTCCCTCAGTATCTGTTCCCCTTCCTCTGCTAGCTAGCAGCCTCCTAATCTAGTGCCCTGCTGACAGCGCTAGCTCTAAATGCAGTAAAGTAGCTAGGGCCCAAACCAAAACCTCTCAGTTTGAATGAAAAGGGATTGATAAAATCTAATATGACCAGAAGTATTTTAAGATGGCTTTTTACTGTGAACCTTCTCCAGACACTAGGGTCGCATGAGCATCAGGCCTTTCGGTGGCAGTGACCATCTTTGCCACTCAAGCTTAGGGATTTGCAAAGTAAAATGTTGACATTGTTCTCCGGTTTCCCTAGTAGCTCCAGTGACTGTAGGAACAGTCATTGGCGCGGGTGACTGGGAGTCAGAATTCTGGGCTCTGTTCCAAGTTCTGCCACATATATTTGCCGCTTATATTTTGTTGAACTCATAGATTGCAGGGTTGTGTTAACAAATTGTCTGTAAAATGGGCGGGGTCTACAGCAGTCTAAAGCAATGGCAATTGTGGATCCATCAGAGAGAAAAGCAAACCTTGTAGCTCGCCCAGGATATTGTCTCAGTAACTCTGGGTATGCACAAGCTAAATTTTATTAGGAAGCTGCCAGTAGCTGCTGAGTGGGTAGAAATCCCTTGCATAGGCAGTCATAAACTGTTAGTCACCTCTATTCTAGAATTGGACTTAGCCCTTAGAATGCTGGTATTTCCAGCTTCTCATCCTAATGGCTACTTAAAAGCAGTCTGTCTGCCTCATCCGGAGCATTAATTTCCAGCTGAAACAGAATGTGGAAGTGCTCTACCAAGTTAAACTGTCCAGCAACAAAAATAACTGCTAAGTGTTTTAGAATGATCTCAATTAAGTCCCTTTCCTCTGATCTGTCTCAGACAGGAAGTGTGCTGAACAGAAGCGGTCTACTGACATCAGTTCAAAACCAACACAACAATATTTTGTTGCTGAGCACAAAACTCCAATGGGTTGATCGAGCTGCCTTGAACTGTTAACAGTTTGAGAGTTCGAGGACTGGAAATTAAATTGAGCCATAGTTCCAGACTGGCTATATTAGGCCTTGGACCAGTGTCACGAAAGCACTGCTAGTCCAAGGGTCCAGTGAAAATTGACCTGCCAGGGCTATAAATCAAGGCTGTGTGCCATTAGAGATCACGTCTTTTCAATGGTGTTCGACAGATGATTCGTAGCCCTGGTAGTTCATGAGAACAGACTCACAGCAGGGCTTTCCAATTCCCATTGTCCCTCTCTGTCCCTGTACGGTTCTGCCCGGGGTTAGTGGGTGGCAGCTGTCTCCAGGGGCTAGTGCTCGAAAACAAAGTGGTGCTACGCATGGAGCTGCTCTGGGCCCCATTTCTTGCACAGAATTAGCTGTTAATCTGCCGCACTTGGAAAGGGGCTACGTCCTGGCGTTGGCCTGGGGATTAAAGAGGAAGATGGTCCGAATGGTACTGCCCATTTCTCACCTGTCGGTGTCCCTGCTAAATGCTCACCGTGTAACTTCTTGCTGGTCACAGTAAACCTCTCCATGCCTGTTTCTGCCAAGGCCTCCTGCCCCAGAGAAAGCTGAGTCTCTCATGGAGCTGTTGTAGATGGTGAAAACGCTTCTCAATTTCTGTTAATGTTTTCTCGGGCATGTGCTTGAAAATCAAGGCAAGGGCCAAAAGAGTTTGGGTCCTGAAGCTGGCCTTTGAGGAGGCTGGGTGTGGACTGAGGTGCTGCTGCTGGTGGCGATGCATGGGGGTGTGTGGAGGCTGTGGGGCGAAGGGGATCGTTCAAAGCGTGGGTGCAGATGCTGCTCTGTGCTGCAGAGATTCAGCCGAGCTCAGAGGTGGGTGCTCAGTCCCAAGAAGACAGTGTCTTTCTAGCCTAGAGGAAGCAATGGAGAGAGTGGGACTCTCTTGTCTGTGGGACTTTGCCTGTTGCCTGGTAATGAGGGTCAGCACCTGGGAAGCTGCTTTGGCTCCTGGCTTCTTCACACTGCCCCAGCTAGGAGCAATTGTTGAGCACGGAGACACAAGTCAAAAAGACCTTGTCCCAGTGACCCAGTCCTGGGCTGTACTGAAGTTTAGATTCCAGCTGTGCGCTGTGCTTTCAGGGCACTCAGGAAGCCCGGCGTGTGCAGAGCGTGTTTCATAGGCTATGTCTGTGCTGCAAATAAAAGGTGTGTTCCTAACGCTGGGTAAAATAGCAGCGAAGACATGGCAACTCCGTGCTTGAATTCCACTTCAGGCTCCCTTCCAGGCTTTAACTCCAGCTCCTAACCCAATTAACAGCCGCAGGGCAGTCCTTGCTGCTGTTGTAACCCAGGTAAGCTAACATGAGCTAAGGACACATCTCTTGTTTGCAGTTTAGGCAGAGCCCTTGGCAATGCAGATCCCAGAGCCTGGGTGCAGTCACTTACCAGGTGACATGTCAGGTTTTAGATTTGCCCGTACAAAGCTGCAAGTCTTCAGTGCATCCTGGCTGCTGGGGAGCAACTCTTCAGCTGACCACACCAGTCCTGGCATCACAAGTTTTCTGTCCCCTGGTCAGTAGCAGGGAGTTCTCAGTGAGGCATCCTTGGTTGTGAACTCAGGCGTGTCTACCCACCACATGCACCCACTTATCGGATAGTGCTTGAGCTGGGGCCCATCACGGCACGCTGCGAGACTTCTCTACCATGGGAGTCTGGAGGGAGGAGGAGATGCTCATTCCTGGCCGGACAGTGTGATTGTGGCTCTGCTCCTAGAGCCCCGGATAGGGGTTGTTCTGCATGAGCCATTGGGACAGGATTCGAGGGTTGACCGCCTCTGGGGTAACTTCGTGCAGGTAGGCCCAAAGCAGGGCTGGATTGCCAGGCTGGCGCTCCCGAATCTGAGCAAGAGGGGAAGGGCCTGGGGGTGGCAAATAACCACTGGACAGAATTCCTTGGGAACCAGCCCTGGAATACCTGTCTGTAACTCTGGGCTCGTGGGGACGGGAGTGGAGGGGAGATGGGAAGAGAGCTGTGGAGTACTGGGGCGTGGGGAACTCCACCTATCTCTTCTTGCTCTCACTGGGGAAGCCTTGTTTGTGGGGGCTGTTTGCCATCTGCACCCCCAAGTGACAGTCTGATAATCCACATGATCTGCACTACTTGCCTTGTCTGTGCCTTGGAGTGTGCCTGGGCAAGCCTGCGGAGAGCCCCCTTGGGCCAGCCGGGGGGGCTGGGCATGGGGAGCAGCTACTCCATAGAACTAGCTGTAGTCCTAGAGGGAGCCAAGCACTGCTAGAAATGGAGCAAGGGAGAGGGATGTTGCAAGGAACCCCCTAGGGCAAGCAATGGCTTGGGGAGACGGGGCACAGCTGTGTGGTGGTGGGAGGATGAAGTGCTGCGTCTCTCCCTTGGATGCATGGGAGATCCAGCTC
This sequence comes from Dermochelys coriacea, assembly GCF_009764565.3. Lineage (NCBI taxonomy): Eukaryota > Metazoa > Chordata > Testudines > Dermochelyidae > Dermochelys > Dermochelys coriacea. Next base: position 34,457,136 of record NC_050077.1, on the reverse strand, counting down.
CATGGCTGCTTCTCTCCTCCCTCCCCTCTTCCTTCTCCCCAGCCCACTCAGGGCAGGCCTCTCCTAATCCAGATTTCTCCTCTGGATTCCAGGCCTGGATCAAGGATATCCGAGCCGGCTCCGCCACCTCCTGTGGAAATCACATCAAGTCCAGCTGCTGCTTGATAGCATTTAATACTGACTCAGCAGGTAAGGTGCTGGGCAGGCCGGAGCAGAGCCTTGGCGGAGAAGGGTGGCTTGGATGTGTGTGAAACATGGCTAATGTGCCCATTAACCCTATAGTCATTGGAGCCCCATTGTGCTAGGTGCTGTGCAAACACACCCTGCCCTGAAGAGTTTACTTTGTCATTAAACAAGACAGGGAGAAAGGAAACATTATCCCCCATTGGATAGGTGGGGAAACTAAGGAACGGAGGGGCAGTGACATGCAGGGACTAGAACCTGGGTCTCTTAGCCCTCTAGGAGGCTCCAGACTAATAACAGGATGTAGTGAGTTAGAACACTCAACAGTAGGTGGCACAATAGGTGAAAGCAGAGGCAGGAGGCTGGGTTACAACAAGACCATGTGATTACTTATCTTCGTTAAAGACATGAATATAACCAACCTAGGTGTTCAGGGCCCCTGCCTTGTGGGAAAGATGGCTCTAGCAGCACAGCGCCCCATGTGCCCTGCAGGGCATTGGTTCAGTAGGATGTTTCTGGGAAGCATGGCGGTACCGCGTCCCCCAGCCCGTGTCTGTGGTTGGTGGCTACCCTATTCGGGTACTGGCCTGGCTTTGCTTGGTTTCTGGGATCCACTGAGGTGTCTGCAAGTGAACTGGGGGTGACTGTCGGCTCAGTCATTATTCACCAATAACGGACCTGGTGACTGTTATCTCCACCAGTAGTGCTCTGTGCTTCAGACCAGACCAGACCAGTACGAAGCCGGCAAACTCCCTTGGTGGCGTGCTCTGCTAATGATTGGTCCAGGCACTCTCCGGCAATGGCTGGGGGGAGCTTGCACGTGCTTGCCCTCATCCCTTGGGGTGTCATCTGTGACTATGTGATACATTGTCTGTTTCACTGCAGACCTGAGTCTCCCTGTGAACATGCTGTGGGGATGGAACCCAGCACCTGCAGGAGATGGGAGCTTCCAGCTGAGCTGGCGTCAGAGGCATGACCGCCCCTGGCTTGCTTTTGGATGCTAGGCATGCGTGGTGTGTGGCAATCCTGGCAAGCAGGATGGTACTCAGCAAGGGGCAGCAGTGATGGACTGGTGGGCAACTCAGGACCTATGTTGCCTTTCAGGTGTGTTGGGCATCGTGCCACTGGAGAGCCAGGATAGAGGGAAGAGGGCTGTGTCCCAGCTGTGCTGCCATTCAGGTGAGTTCACCAGACCAAAACATATCGAATGAGGGACCAGCGCTAGTAGGTGGGAACCGAGCAGTCTCAAAGGCCTCTCTGACACTGCCAGGAAGGGGCAAGTTTGTGAGGCACGTTCCTATATGCTGAGAACAGGACCGAGAGCCACCAGATGTGTTTCACGGGCCAGCCACTGGAAGGCAAGGAGTTTCTGTGATTAGTGACCTGGTGCGGATTTGAACCAGTGGGCTCGCGTTGAGAGTCTCCCTTGCCTACTGCTAATCCATGAGCCTTCTCCCAGCCACTGCATGAGGTTCTTGCAGCCAAGCAGTGCATGGATCTCTGACTGGGTCAGTGGCCCTTTGGAAAGGAGCTGGCACTTGTCGCCTACTATCCCTGTAACTAACGTGCTAGGAAAGAGCGCATGAGAGTATTTGACCACTTAGTGGGATTGCAGGGCAGCGCCTGGACAGCCTGCTGGCCTGTCTCAGCACAGGCTGCCTGCTCCAACTGGAGGATTTTTCAGGGCATATGCAACAGATAATCAAAGCCGGAGGAGTGTGGGTAGTTTTTTTTTTTTTTTTAAATGCTTTATGGGCCTGTATCTCGTCGTTTTGTACAAATGAAAAAGTATGCAGTGATCTACTTTCTTGAGCATGCCAGATGCAGTAGAGGGGCTGTTATTTACTGTGCCCGCCTCCCTCCCCCAGGTCCCTGCAGATGGAGTTACAAGGAGCGCCTTTCAGTGGCCTGCATGCTGAACCAGGGAATCACAAAGGGGTGTTTTGTTACCAGCAGCGTTGCTTGCTGAAGCAAGGCCTCACGCCGAAGTAGTGTGTTCTGACAGAGCTGTGCATCTGTGTGCTGGCTCTGGCGCTATCTGGGCCAGACGCTGTCTGGCTGACGTTGTGAGGCTCCTGCAGATGTTGACACCAATTGCACCCCTAAGTTAGCAAGGCATTCCACTGCCTCTCTTCGTAGGGGGCCAGCAATGGAAAATCCACTTGGGCCCAAGCCCTTTGATGGGTACAGAAGTCCTGGGTGCGGGTGTTAAAGAGCGGGTTTGCTCCCATTATAGGGTGTACAAATTAAATCCAGACAGCTGAGTCCCCGCTCTCCTGGGGTATGATGGGAGCTCTTCCGGCCTTCAGGTGGGATGGCTGGATCTTTCACACAAAGTGCTTTCCTCCCAGCTGTTCCATACATTTGAGTTGAGTAGCTGTCTCCCCTCCTCCTTCAGGGGTTTTCAACAGTCTTCTGAGAAAACTGGAATTTCTTACATGGAACCAATCACTACAAGGCCTTTTTGATCCGTCCCTAACAAAACAGAAAGGGCAGCGAGCCAGTTCTCCCCATCCCTTGGCAGGACACCTGGGACAGGCTGGTTAGCTTGTGGCAGCAGAAGGGAAAGGAAGGCATCCCACAGCGGGTTAGCAAGGGCTGAAATAGAGCCACTCTGCTCTCCCCAGATTCCTAGCTCAGCAGTGGGGCTCCAATGAGCATCTACTAAATCGGGGGGCCCAGATAATCTTCATCCAAGAATATTAAAGGAATTGGCACCTGAAATTGCAAGCCCATTAGCAAGAATTTTTAATGAATCTGTAAACTCAGGAATAGTACCGAATGATTGGAGAATTGCTAATATAGTTCCTATTTTTAAGAAAGGAAAAAAAGTGATCTGGGTAACTACAGGCCAGTTAGTTTGACATCTGTAGTATGCAAGGTCCTGGAAAAAATTTTGAAGGAGAAATTAGTTAAGGACATTGAAGTCAATGGTAAATGGGACAAAATACAACATGGTTTTACAAAAGGTAGATCGTGCCAAACCAACCTAATCTCCTTTTTTGAAAAAGTAACAGATTTTTTAGATAAAGGAAATGCAGTGGATCTAATTTACCTAGATTTCAGTAAGGCATTTGATACCGTGCCACATGGGGAATTATTAGTTAAATTGGAGAAGATGGGGATCAATATGAACATCAAAAGGTGGATAAGGAATTGGTTAAAGGGGAGACTGCAACGGGTCCTACTGAAAGGCGAACTGTCAGGTTGGAGGGAGGTTACCAGTGGAGTTCCTCAGGGATCGGTTTTGGGACCAATATTATTTAATCTTTTTATTACTGACCTTGGCACAAAAAGTGGGAGTGTGCTAATAAAGTTTGCAGATGATACAAAGCTGGGAGGTATTGCCAATTCGGAGAAGGATCGGGATATTATACAGGAGGATCTGGATTACCTTGTAAACTGGAGTAATAGTAATAGGATGAAATTTAATAGTGAGAAGTGTAAGGTTATGCATTTAGGGATTAATAACAAGAATTTTAGTTATAAGTTGGGGACGCATCAATTAGAAATAACGGAAGAGGAGAAGGACCTTGGAGTATTGGTTGATCATAGGATGACTATGAGCTGCCAATGTGATATGGCTGTGAAAAAAGCTAATGCGGTTTTGGGATGCATCAGGAGAGGCATTTCCAGTAGGGATAAGGAGGTTTTAGTACCGTTATACAAGGCACTGGTGAGACCTCACCTAGAATACTGTGTGCAGTTCTGGTCTCCCATGTTTAAAAAGGATGAATTCAAACTGGAGCAGGTACAGAGAAGGGCTACTAGGATGATCCGAGGAATGGAAAACTTGTCTTATGAAAGGAGACTTAAGGAGCTTGGCTTGTTTAGCCTAACTAAAAGAAGGTTGAGGGGAGATATGATTGCTCTCTATAAATATATCAGAGGGATAAATACAGGAGAGGGAGAGGAATTATTTCAGCTCAGCACCAATGTGGACACAAGAACAAATGGGTATAAACTGGCCACCAGGAAGTTTAGACTTGAAATCAGACGAAGGTTTTTAACCATCAGAGGAGTGAAGTTTTGGAATAGCCTTCCAAGGGAAGCAGTGGGGGCAAAAGATCTATCTGGCTTTAAGGTTCTACTCGATAAGTTTATGGAGGAGATGGTATGATGGGATAATGGGATTTTGGTAAGTAATTGATCTTTAAATATTCAGGGTAAATAGGCCAAATCCCCTGAGATGGGATATTAGATGGATGGGATCTGAGTTACCCAGGAAAGAATTTTCTATAGTATCTGGCTGGTGAATCTTGCCCATATGGCAATCAGCTAAACCCTGAGCATATTTGGGGTCAGGAAGGAATTTTCCTCCAGGGCAGATTGGAGAGGCCTTGGAGGTTTTTTGCCTTCCTCTGTAGCATGGGGCATGGTTGACTTGAGGGAGGCTTCTCTGCTCCTTGAAGTCTTTGATCCATGATTTAAGGACTTCAATAGCTCAGACATGGGTGAGGTTTTTCATAGGAGTGGGTGGGTGAGATTCTGTGGCCTGCGCTGTGCAGGAGGTCGGACTAGATGATCAGAATGGTCCCTTCTGACCTTGGTATCTATGAATCTATGAATCTGATCTTCCAGCTGCTCGTGAGAAAGGAGCTGCTAAAGCCAGCGGAGGTTTGTCCATTGCTGCCTGCTAGGAGCTCTGGGCTCTGGGAGAAGCATGTAGCAAGGCTGTCGTAGGGCAGGGAGCAAGTGGGCCATGGCCGCAGCAGACATGCTGTGGCCTAGGAGCTGAGAGCTGGTGTGCCATTGGAGTAAACCTCTGCTCTCCTCTCTCCCCATCAGACGTGGTGACGGATTTTGACTTTTCTCCATTCGACGCGCTCCTGCTGGCGACAGGCTCTGCCGATGAAACCGTGAGTGTAAATCGAAACGGCGGCCGAGAGGGGTGCGTGCGGCAAACCCACTTGAGCAGGAGAGCGAGGCAGTTCTGTGGCCCTGGGGCCATTTCTGGGCTGTCCCATACAGAGAGCTGGGCTTGGCTTGTACAGAAACTTTCTTGGAGAAATAAGGAGTGGGGCTGAGGGGCAGCCACAGGGCCATGAGATGGGGATGTAAAATGGAGCTGTTCAGAGGAGGGTGCTCGACCTTCAGGCTACGAGAAGGATGAAAACGCCTTCCCAGTTGTTAGGGGAGAGGCAGCTGCCAAGAGCCCAAGGAGATCAGTGAGATGCGGGCTCAGTGCCCCCCTCAGGGTCTGGGGCAGTGACCAGCTATGGGAACTGTGCTCTGCTGGCAACAAGCCAAGATGTTTACAGCAGCCACCTCTGTGGCAGAGGGCAAGCTCAAGGGGCAGCCACACTTGTGAGGCAGATGGGCTCTGTCTCCCCTCTGTCGGTGCTGGGGAGGGAAGGGGAAAGGGCTATGATTGCCTCAGATCTATAACCCCATGTGACATCCAGGCTGTATACCCAGTTGGGTAGGACTGGGAGCCCCACAGAGGCTTCAGTCACTCTGCCTAGGGGGGGACAAAGCCGAGGAGGTGAATGGCTGAGCACTTGCCGCCAGCGTTCTAGAGTAGGGGAGCCCAGTTCCAACCCCATCTCCACACATGGGCGCTGTGGCAAATGGAGCCTTCTGAGTGCGTGGCAACTTCCTGGGGGATTTGAGCATGGGGGGGAGGGACCTTCAAGGGGTCTTGTTGGGGTTCACCCTAGTGTCTCGGGCTGTAGGTGAAGGTGTGGCGCCTGTCTGAGAGTGGCCAGGACCTGCCCTCCTGCCCTGGAATGACTCTGGGGCCGGCAGGATGCCAGGTGGAGACACTCCAGTTCCACCCGACAGCGGATGGCATACTGGTGAACGGAGCTGGGAGAACGGCAAAGGTCTGGGATGTGGCCCAGCAGAAACCCCTGACAGGTAGGCACGGCCGTCACAGTCCTGCAGAGCATGTGCCCTTGTCCCAGATGCAGCCTTTTCCTGAGTGAATGCTGGAACAAGTCTCTGCTCAGCTGTGTTTACTCTGGGAACTCCTGCCACCTGCCTGGGGCTAGTCCCTTGGCCGATTCTGTGTCCCCTTTGTGGGTGCGGTGTCTTTCTGAACGACCTCAGTGCTGGTGAAAGCTGCCACCTGAGCAGTGCTGCAGGGCACGGGTAGTGACTGTCCTAGACACCCATCAGGGTCTTAACCCCATCCCGAAAGGGCCACCCTACAGGGAGTTCAGGCACCATGGCCCAGTTATTCCTTGGCCTCCCTGCTGAGACACCCGTCCAGAGCATGTGGTGAGCGGTTGTGTGGGCACCTGCTCCCCTCACTCTGGGGCGTGTGAGAGACCAGCACATGTGTCACGCTGGCCACTGAACAGCCTCTGTGTTGGGATGGCACTTGGGCACCCTGGCCTCAGCTGGGTTTGAGCCAGGCCCTATGTGAAGGAGGCCTATGCCACTGCCAGTACCTCAAGCGGGCCATTTCTCCTGGCACTGCCTGCATCTGAATTGGACCGGAAGCCCTTGGGGCTGGGGCATGGCCCTTCATGTGAAAATGAATCGAAATTCAGTCACCTGTTTGTTACTTCCAAGCAAAAATCCAGCATTTGAAATTTTCAAAATGGAAGTGTTTGGCTGGAGAAAAGACTAATGCCTGCAGTAGTGCAAACTGCAGCCACTCTTCTAAAGTGTTGCCGTGTGCTAAGTGTCTGGCCTGTGACGAGACTGTATGTTTGTGGGGGAGGGGAGGAATCACCCCCTTTTGCCCTCCCCTAGTGGTGACTGACAGCTGTGCCCGCTGGAAGCTTGTGCCCAGCAGGGATTGACTCCAACTCTCACTCACCTCCCCAGCACTGGAACCTCACGGCGACCTGATCCAGAGTGTGGCCTGGAAACAAGATGGTGCCCTCCTCGGCACCTCCTCTAAGGTGAGCACAGTGGGTGCACCAGGTCAGGTGGGCTGGGAACCCTGAGTGCTATTTCCTGAACAGATCTGGTGTGCGGTGTTTGGAGGGGGGGACACACCGGGTATGATCAAGCCACTGTATGATGGGAGCATCTAAAGATCATTCTCCTCCCTCTGCTGTGCTAAGAGTGCTGCTGCTGGAGCCTGGCCTGTTGCCTCTTCTTTCAAGCAGCCCAGGGCTGCCTGCCGCAGCACCTCAGGGCAGGCTTGTAGAACCGAGGCGTGAGTGTCAAGCAGCTTGTGCACTAGATGCCCAGGGCTCTCTAGCCTCCCCCGCAGAGAGCTAAGCCTGGACTAGCTCCGATCTGCCAGGGAGCTCATGACAGTGGTGCAGCGGGGGATGGGACTAGACAGCTGCTGGAGGGGCTGAGCTTGGCAGAGGAGAGGGGAAATGGCAAAATGCAAAGCGCTTCTGCATGTGCCATCCTTGGTCTTGTCCCTACTGAGCCAGCAGGCACGGGCTGGAAAGGCCTGACCTCAGTTCTCCTTTGAACTGACCCAAACCCCTCTCACCCCATGTGCTAGGGGAAAGGAGTTCAGCTTTTACCAGCGAAAGGGGTCTGAAGGGTCTGACAAAGGTGAGTCCAGGGCCTGATGCAAGGGGAAGGAGCAAATAAAATACATGGTGGCTGATTGACCAGCCTTGTGTGCTCCAAATGCACAGCTTGCTGCTTTCCAGTGATGACCTCTCACCCCAGTACTAGGGAGATGGCAGAGCCTTTGTCTAGAGAGTCACTCGCTTGGAAAGGCAACAGGGAAACCAGCAAATGCCTCTTGCCATACGTGCTCTGACCCCTGAAAACCCCTTTCCTAGAGCCACGAGGCTAGCACCGTCAATGTACTGCCTTCGGCTCCGCATGGTCCCCTCTCTTAAGTATTGCCAAGATCTGTCGTCAGCATTTCTGCTTCCCTCCTCCAGTCTCGTGTTGAAAACACTTTGTTATGAATAATTGTGCTGTCTCCCTGCAAATATACAGCAAAAGCAGCTAACCCATCATCTTCCCCGTCCCCACTGCTCTCCTCCCCTTGACAGCCTTTGCTGTTATCCTTCCTCTTAGCTCATCATGTGAAATCGCTTAACAGAAAGGAGGCTGCAGTTCCTATGGCATTCCTTGCCACAATTGGGCTGTTAATCCTGGTTCCCTGTTCAAATAACATCACCAGCTGGGTTCTGCCTCCCTAAATTCCTCCTGCAGTTTCAACTGTGACAATAGTCACTTCCTATCCTTAGCTGTTATGTAGTGTTGCTGTGTACTATTCTGTTCCACCCTAGAGGCAGCTGCATTAAGAGATTCCTGTGAGGTGGATAAGCTCTCTGGGATCCTGCATGAACACAGGATGCTCTTTTCCCTAATAAGAGTATCTGGAGGGAAAAGTGTAGCGGGGGAATGCCACTTTGCAGAGGCAGACCTCCCTGTAAGCACCCAGAGCAATGCTTGATACAGGGAACATCTGCTAGAGGAGTAATGGCTCTCTTTGAGTGGGACCTGCATTCTGGCCAATCTTCAGCAGAAAGCCTGCCAACATCCCTTCAGAGGATAGAAGAGGTTGAATGGAGGGGAGGGCATGACACATTCTGTATGTTGCCAGCTATGATTAGTCAAACGTGTGGGTGGGTAGCGAATGTGAGACCAGAGAGTGACCCTGGATTTGGTGTTGCTCCCTGAATAGTGTGTGCTGCAGAGGTGGAATACTCTGTTCTAACGCTATGTAACAGCTGGCTTGCTTGCATGGGTACCAATATAACCTTCAGGCAGCAGGTCTATGCATAAGAACTGCAATCATAGAGGTTAAGGGCAGAAACAAGCTTTCCTGGGGATATGCTCAGCATGTATAGAGAACTGCACCACAGTGCACAGTAAGCATTTCTCCAAGTTTCTTTCAAGTCTATAGTACTAGTAAACTTGATTCTTCCTTCTGTAAAGTAGGAATGTAATATTACTGGAGTCACTAGATGGTGCTATTGCAGATTTTAGTTCTCTTCATCTGGCTGAATAAGAGTTAAATATTTTGTTTACCAGATATTTTCAAGACACTGTCACTTTACACAGATTTAATCAGTATTAATGTCATCATAACAGGTAGTCCTAAATAAGGTCCTGCTTAACTTGTGATATTGTGGAAATTGCAGATTCCACAATATTAGGCTTCCACCACAGTTTTGACAGCGGGAGCCCTGCCATGCCCTCCTGGGTGGCTGACAGCAAAAAAATCTCAGGGAAAGTAGTAATGTATTTTATTACCACAAACAATAAGATCCATTATTGCTTTTGTGCAATTTTCCATGGCTTGTCCGCAACTCAGCTGCAATTTTTTGACAATCATTCTGCAATTCAAAAAGGGCCTTAGTCATAAATAGTCTGTCAGGCAGTGCTACAGAATGGTCAGCAGGGGTCACCCAGGATTTTCCATGGTTCTTGATTTGCCTAGCTTCCAACAGCAGAATTTATGCAGTGTTCCCTCTAATTTTTTACATCCATGTGCAGAATTAATCTTATTATGTGCACCAATATGGAGGTGATGGGTGGTGGTGGTGGTGGGGCTGAGGGGTTTGGAGTGTAGGGGGCTCAGGGCTGGTGGTGGGGGTGGACTCTGGGGTGGGGCTGGGGATGAGGGGTTTGGTGCAGGCTGCCCCAGGGCACTGGTTGGGAGAGAGGACTCCCCTCTGCTGTCTCTTGCCACAACAGCCTGAGGCTGGGGGAGAGGCACCTCTCCCTGCCTGCCTGCCCTTGATATCCATGTGGCTGCACAGCTTAGAGGGAACTTAGTTACTAGGTGTGTACAAAAGTGTTTGAGATCCTGATGAACAAAACTCTCATAGTCTAAAAGTAGAATTTCTTGATCCATAATCAGAACCAACTGGGTTCAAAGTAAATTTCTGCAACTTGTCCTTTTCTCTGATTGTCCATCATTCCTCCAGTTTCTGTACCACATGGTCTCTGAGTGTATGTGCGATCCTTGACATGGCTGGAGCTGGCTGTCCCTGGCTACCTGGATACTGCAGACGTACTGCATTTTTGTGCCTCTAGAAGAGGAAGTAATATTCCTGTTGATACTGGCAAATTGTCTGGAGCTGGGCTAATGACTTCTAGCTCTAGCTGCTGACTGGGGAAGATAAAGTCGGACATTTGTGACAGCTTGCTGATAGCAGCCCAGGTAATCACATGCCATCGATTGGCTGTTCCCGGGGCTGTCTCTTCCCTGCCTTGCTGCGCTGGCAGGCGACTCGCTCTTTGTCCTGTCCCTTCTGTTTGCCCACAGGATTGCAGACAGCATGGCTGAAGCACGGTGAAGGCAATCCAGTGATTTTTCAAGTTGCTGGGGTTCTCGTGACTCGTACTGGTCAATGCAGGCATCTGATTGCCTTCGAGCTCTCTGAGTGCAGGGCTTCCATTGGCCAGCCTGGAATCAGAGGTTAAGGGCAGAAACAAGCTTTCCTGGGGATATGCTCAGCATGTATAAAGAAATGCACCACAGTGCACTGTAAGCATTTCTCCAAGTTTCTTTCAAGTCTATGGTACTAATAAACTTGATTCTTCCTTCTGTAAAGTAGGAATGTAATATTACTGGAGTCACTAGATGGTGCTATTGCAGATTGTAGTTCTCCATCTGGCTGAATTAAGAGTTAAATATTTTATTTACCAGATATTTTCAAGACACTGTCACTTAACATCAGACTTAATCAGTATTAATGATGCCACCTCTTGCCGTGGCAGAGTTGACCTGGTGTGGGGGATTACAGGCTCCTTGCTTTAGTAGGTGATGCTGGAAGCAAATACGACCCTTCAGCAGCAAGGGGAAATCCTGGCCTGCTGCTGTCAAGGGAAGTTCTGCCATTAGTTTCAATAGGCCAGGATTTCACCCCAGATATCTGGCCCTGTGTGCCTTTAATCCCACAGGTCCCTGAAGACTGAGCTTTGTCACTGCCAATGCATGTGACTGGAACCATCAGACTCCTCCAAAGCTGTTGGGTCTTTGCTGACCGCTGTCCTGGGTGGCAAGCGCAAGCTTCCTCTCCTGGCCAAGCTGTGGGGGAGAGTCCAGCACTGTGTGTCCCTCAGAAACTCTCCTCACATCCCACTCTGCCTGGCTTCTCCAAACAGTCTTGCCCCTATCCTGCGCTCTTGCTCTCTGGGGTAGATCTTTAGCCGTATTCCAGCAGTGCCCAGCCTCCTTGGCCAGGCTTGAGGCCCGTTGTGCTAGGCGCTGTGCAAACACAATGAGAGGCAATCCCTGCCTGGATGACACTGCCATTAAAATGACCAGACCAACGGCGTCTGGGCGGAAGGAGGCTGTAAGAACAAACCCTAACATGCTCAACCCATGGTACGTCAGTGCCACCGGCCTGAGCTGGATTTTGCTGTGAAGTGATTAGCTAACCGGCTGGAGGATGGGAAAGGGGAGTGCACAGGGCAAGTGGGGAGATGGGGGAGGACATTAGCACCCACAGCAGAGGACAGAGAAGGCCAAGTCGAAGCATCGGACGTCGGTGATCTCGGCACCCAAAGGTTCCTGCTGTGGCTGATCCAGCCCGCTCCTGTGCTTGTGAGTGGCTCCTCCCAGCCTGTTCTCTTCCCCAGGGGGTTGTGACAAGGGGTGGGGTCATTGGGGCCTGGTGCCCCGTGAGGACAGTGTGGGAGGGGTAACTGGGTTGGTCTCCCCCCATGGGGTGGCTGGCCCTGCCCGGCCCAGTTTCCACATTGTGCTGCCTCTGCTGAAATCCAATTACTCCAGTGCTTCTGCTCTTCATTGGAAGCTGAAGGGGAGGACGGGCTAGGTCCCCGGCTGGTTCCACTGTTCCAGGTTTCCTTGCATTGGGTGGGAGCGAGGGACAGGCCCACTCTGCCATGCTGCGAGGTGCCTGTGCAGTGGGCTGGCGCGCTGCTCTGCCGTGCAGAAGGGAACGGGCGATATTCAGCCAGTCTGGGGCGTCCTTGAGTAATGGAGTAATGCAGTCCTTGCGCTGGCTCTGAGACCCTGGGCCCCATGCTGGTGAGGACTTGTTTCAAGGCTGTGATGCTTTTTGCCCTTTGTACCTGCTCATCTTACCAGCAGAGGTGTTGGGGAGGGAAGGAGGGAGCCCTAGCTCCGTTAGGGCCCTGGGTGTCCTTGTGGATGCTTCCCATTCTCACCAGCGTTAAAGGACCTGTTTGTGTCCCCCTGACACCTGGGCAGGCCTCTGCCTTCAGGAGGGGCAGATATCCGTTGAGAATTTAGTGGATGCCTGCAAAGGAATATGCTGCAGCTGCCCTTCCCTACTACCTCGTCTAGGTTGTATTTGTCCCTGCCAGCCCTACAGATGCCAGCTTCCTCCCCCAGAGCCATGCAGGCTCTGCAGGGCCCACAGGAGCGAGCGTGCCACAAACTCCCTGTCAGCAGATCTGACTACAAACACACCCACGGCAGAGCTGGAGCATGGGAAGGACTCCCAGCCTGCAGTCTCCTCTTCATAGCGGAGCCAGCCTGAGACGGCTGATCCGAACAATGCTATGGAGAGCTGTGCCCGTGGGCATGGAGCAAAGAGTGATTGAGAGGAAATGAGTGACAGGGGATGGATCACTTGATGATTACCTGTTCTGTTCATTCCCTCTGGGGCACCTGGCATTGGCCTCTGGTGGGTGACAGGATACTGGGTTAGATGGACCTTTGGTCTGACCCAGTGTGGCCGTTCCTATTAGAGAGGGCAGAGTAACACATTGCCCATTTGTAGCATCATCCCCCAAGGATCTCTAGCAGCATATGCACTAGACACGTACTTACTCCCAGTGTACTGCTTGGGGTGGGGGCCCAGAGGCAGAGCCAGTAACAAACCATGACCAGAACCTAGCAATCCTGCATTCCAGGCAGCACCTCTCCCATTTTTACACCAGCTAGCACAATGCGCTTCCCATCACTACCATAATAACAAGAGCCCATGACCGCTAGCCCAGCTCAATTCACCGGAGAAATCGAGTCTTCATCCTAAAGAAACTCACTGTTTACTCCTGGCTGTTGGTCCTAGGGACAGCAGAAGCAAACTTCATCACATGCTGAGGCAAGGGAGGGTGGGGCTCAGCCTTGGCTGAGGCAGGGATGTGTTAGGGTTACCAACTTTCTAATCACACAAAACCAAACACCCCTGCCCTGCCCCTTCTCTGAGCCCTGCCCCTACTTGCTCTATTCCCCCTCCCTCTGTTGCTCACTCTTCCCCATCCTCACTCAGTTTCATTGGGCTGGGACAGGGGGTTGGGGAGGGCTTGGGGCTGGTGAGGAGCGGGCTCTGGGCTGGGACGGGGTTGGGGTGAGGGGTTTAGGGTGTAGGAGGGGACTGGGGGCTGGGGCAGAAGGTTGGAGTGTGGGGCCCTCTGAGGAAGTGGCCGCCAGGTCCCTGAAGCCTCTAGGCACATAGGCAGCTCTGCGCACTGCCTTCATGCCCACAGGTGCTACCCCCCCGCAGCTCCCATTGGTTGCAGTTCCCAGCTAATGGGAGCTGCGGAGCCGGTGCTGGGAAGGCCTAGCGACTGCAGGGACTTGGCAGCCACTTCTGGGGGCAGCGTGGAGCCAGGGCAAGTAAGGAGCCTGCCTTAGCCCTGGACCCCCACTGAGTTGCCAACTGGACTTTTAACAGCCTGGTCAGTGGTGCCGACTGGAGTTGCCAGGGTTCCTTTTCAACCGGGTGTTCTGGTTGAAAACCAGAAGCCTGGCAACCCTCGCTGCGTTGGAAAGCCACCAGGCACATTCTGGGCATTGTAGAAATGATGAATCAGGGGCGAGGTGTCTCAGAGCTGGCTGGGTTTGTGTGGGGCATTGCAGTGCACCAGAGGAGCTGACCCCTTCATCCCGGTTGAGAGAGGGAAAAGGTGGTGGTGTGGGACTGTGGCGAGTGAGCACTAGATGGTGCTTGTGACACGCATACTGCTCCAGAAGGGCCGGCTGTGCGGCACTTTCCCTGCCTGCCTTAAGCACCCAGCTCAGGGCAGGTCTCTGAATTCTGCAAGGGCAGGCCTCCGACCTTCAGGGCACCCCAGCCTTGTCTGTGCTCGACTCTCTAGCAGAGCCGGGGTGGGCCGGCTGGCGCTGCTAGGGTCCTGGCACTGTACCTCTTGCTTAGAGCCAGTCTGGGGGACATGGTGTTAATGAAGCCCTGTCCCTTCTAATGTCGCACTACTGCTGGAGCTCCCCATCACTAGAGCTCCCCTAGGAGTCTCTCCAGACCAGGTCTCTGTCCTCGCACCCACATCCTCCCATGCCCTCGTGGGGAGGCTGGGGCATGGCGGCCTCGGCAGCTGGGAGAAAGGCTCTGAAGGTTTGAACAGCTTGAACCGTAATAATTTCTCTCCATTGGGGGCTGCTTCCTTGTAAGGTCGCAACCTTACTAATTCCCTGCTCAGCCAGCCCTTGGCTGCCTGGGGGGCTCTGCCTGATGGAGGGTTGGGGGAAGACACTTTTCGTGCCAAACATGCCAAACCCACCAAAAAAAAAAATGTGGAAATTGGACTTGTTTTGTCTTAATTGGCTTGTGAGTTGCTTGTTGGCTAGTTTTTGGCTTCTAGCTTGTTAGGCTTGTAGCTTGTTGCGTTTTTTTTATCAGACCCTGGCAAGCAGGGGCAAGGTGGGGGAGAGAGTCAGGGGTGCACAGCGGGCCCACCACAGTTCCAGACTGCAGGTCTGGGGGATCTAGTCACATAGTGTTGGGGTTCTTAGGGATTGGCTTGTTTTGGCCTTATTTTGAAATGGGATTTACTTGATTTTTTGGCTTATTGTGAAAGTCAGGGTTCTTATTTACCACGTGAAAGTTGGCAACTGTGCTTTCAGGCCCCTTTTATAAAGCATGTCTTAAAAGTTCCCACTCCTCAGAGCTGAGCAGGGGGCAGGTTGCACCGTGGGCTGTTGGCCGCCTTGCTGCCAGCTCAGCAGAGGTCCCGTGACACTGGGCTGCTGTCAGAAAGCTTCATTTGCACCTGCCAGTGTGCTGAGGTGTGAACAGCCTTCGGGATCCATAGATCCGGTCGGAACAGATATGGCCACCCGGGCAGTGCTTTCCCATTGGACCAGCTTCCTCTGCCCCCTGGTGGTGATAATGACGCACCTCATGGTAGAGAGCGCTTCCCAAACCAAGTACCAGGCTGGTGGAATTACTGAATTGAGTGTCCTTGGGATTGTCCTGTGACAAGGGTTTGGCTGGAGAAGGTGGGAGGTGGTGACTGAGCAGAGCCCAGCAGCAGTACCCGACCGTTCAGGCCAGGAAGTGAAGAACAGTGCAGCGACATGAAGTAACGGGAACTGGACTGCAATGACCCAGCTGGAATCTGGCCAGATTGCATGCCTTGCATCTCTTCTCCAGCACAGTACGTTCTGCCTGGTCAGGAGGGGGCAGACCCTCCATCTGCCCTCCTTTGTGCCTGCAACCCCTCCTGGGTTGGCATTAACCAAGAAGAGCGCCTTTGGTGTGACGTCACCTGCTCACGTGCAGCACTTTAGCACAGAGGATCCCAGTCCAAGCTCTGACAGGATCTGGCTGTTCTTCATGTGAAACCAGGATCCATGCACCTTCCCTTGAAGTACTGGCTGCAGTCAGAGCCAGGTTTTTGGACCAGATGGACCTTGGGTCCAATCCAGACTGGACAGTCGTAAGTCCTGGCAGGCGCTTTGCTGGCCCCTGTCTAGCTGGGTAGCAGTGCTGCGCTGTTGCTGTGGGGCAATTGATCCTCTTCCTGCTGGTGCTGCTGTCCCTCGGGAATGGGGCTGGGGAAACAGCTGAGAGGAAGGATTCCCTGGGCTCAACTAGAGTGCACAGACGGGCGTCTTCGGTCTGGGGCGTAGCAGTGATATGTGGTGTGTGTTTGGTCCCCTTGTGCTGCCTCTTCTCCCTGATCCTATGGTTGTGTGTCTGGGCTGATTCAAAGGCCCTAATCTGCTGCAAGGCAAATGCTGTCCTGCAGGCACTAGGGCTAGCACGGGGCTGGGCCCAGAGAAGGGAGTGAACTTCGGGCCTGCCAAATCCCTCAAGCCCTCTGCAGGGAGTGGCCCCTTCAGCCAACCTAGCCCTGCCAGCCCGGAGTGGCAGTTCATGGTGGCTGGCTCGCAGTGTGGAGTAGCTGCCTGCTGAGAGAGCCAGGCTCTTGGGCTGGGGAATAGTCTCCCCAGGGAAGGGCTTGGCAGCCCCTTTGCCTGGGACACCCAAATTAAACACTGGCAAAAGCAGCATAGATTTGTCCTGGGTTTGTACAGTGCCATGGAGTCCTGCAGTGTCCTGGGCCTGCTAGGGTGATGTGCATAATCAATAAGCTGTGGAGAGCAGTCAGTCCTGGCCCCTGGCAGGGAGATGAGCTGAGCAGCAGGGCTCTCTTCCCTCCCTCCCAAAGGGATTGAGGAACACGGATCATCTGCAAGGTGCCGTGCCAGCAGGATGCCTGAGAGGCAGAGGAAGCAGGGTGACGGGGGAGGTGACAGCGATGAGGTCAGCTCTCGGTCCCGCCTCCTTAGAATCAGGCCCTGCTGCAGTTTCCCTTGGTCCAGGCATTTCTAGTCGCCCCGCCTCTGGGAGCCTCTTTGCTAGGAGAAGTGAGCCCAGTAGCTGAGCCAGTCGGCACCTCTAACGCCCTTGTGGTGTGCTTGGAACTATTATTGATTCCATTGAGGGCTCTTTTCTTTCTCTCCTCCTCCCCTCCCCCCACACACCTATTGGCCTTCACCGCAGCTCCCTCCCTTGACTCATGTTCCCCTGGACACAGGCCAGGGCACGTGAGCGGACAAAACAGACCCCTGTCCTCTCCTAGGGCAAGATAAGAGACAGCCCCAAGGGCGTGGGAGAAGAGGAAGCAGCCTGGAGACACAGGGTTTCTAGGGCAGAGATGGAGCAGGAATCACTGCCATTGCCCTTGTCTGCACCAGTGTCCTTGATCATCCTGGGCTGTTGTCAGTGCAACATTGATAAGGGGCTTGATCCCTGGGGCCCTGGCCTGCATGAGGAGTTTGCAGGGCGGTCAGTGCTTGGGGGTGTTACGGGGGTGGTAGAGCCGATTGGGACCGGTGTAACCAATGGGAATGCTCCCCAACACACACAGCCTAGAGCTCTAGGGACATGTGGGGTGTCAAGCTGAGCCTGCCGATTGCCGTCACCACGCTCCCCTGGCGTATGGCAGGGCTCTCCAGCATAATGCCCAGACCAAGGGCTTGGTCATTACACTAATGGCCAAGCCAAAGGCACATCCTTCCTCTGCAGAGGCTGCTGGGTCCCTCTGTCCTCCTGCCGGTCCGCTGAGCTGCTGCCACAGGGAGCTCCGCAGCTGGGCTTTCAAGAGCTGGAGCCGAGGGAGCCTGCAATTCCTTCCCTAGCAGCTCTGGGGGCAGGCGGGGCTTCCCCCTCTTTCAACTCTCCTTCCCTCACCCCGACCTGTGGGCTCCTGATGGCTCGAGTACCGGCCTCAAATCTGTGAGTGAGGAGATGGGTTTCCATCTGATGGGGGGAGGAGGGAATAGGTAGGCCCCAAACTGATCAAAGCCCCAAGCCTGCCCGCCCATGAAGTGGGATTGGATTGGGGCGAGCATCATGCTGGCTCCATGGGAGAGCCGGTCACTCTGGCGTGGGGAGAACTCTGTCCCCCCAGAGCCAGTGTGCTTGGGGGTGAGCACAGACGGCAGCTTTCCAAGCACCAGCACTGTCAGTGTCCCTGTGGTCTGCACATCCTGCTGGGTGCTCTGCCACCAGTGCAGACTCTGCTCTCACGCCAGCCGGATAAATTCAACTCCCTCTCCCTTAGAGCTGCAGGGCTTGCCGCATATGGCAGAAGCCGGCAGGCCGGAGCCAGAGCAGGGAGTGGCATACGAAGGGTTTCAGAGTAGCAGCTGTGTTATTCTGTATCCGCAAAAAGAAAAGGAGTACTTGTGGCACCTTAGAGACTAACAAATTTATCTGAGCATAAGCTTTCGTGGGCTAAAATCCACTTCCTTGGATGCATGCAGTGGAAAATACAGTAGGAAGATATAAACATACACAGAGCACATGAAACAACGGGTGTCATACACGCTACAATGAGTGTCTCTTTGTAGTGTGTACGATAACACCCATTGTTTCGCGTTCTCTGTGTGTGTGTGTGTGTGTGTGTGTGTGTGTGTGTGTGTGTGTGTATCTCTTCCTACTGTATTTTCCACTGAATGCATTCGATGAAGTGAGTTTTAGCCCACGAAAGCTTATGCTCAAATAAATTTGTTAGTCTCTAAGGTTGTTTCTCAGTCACTTTATTTTGCCTGTAAGTGCACTTTGACAGCATTTCCTAGGCTGCTGGGGTTCCCTTTCCTTCCCTCGGGGACAGTGAAGTGGCTTGGTAACAAGGCAGACCTATAGGCCTCGGGGACTCGGAGCCTATCTACACTGCAGTCCTGTGGCACGATCACAGCTCGGGTTGACGTCCCCAAGCCAGCTTTAACCCAGCCAGCTCGGGTACCGGAGGCTGGAGCAGGGAAGCTGCAGCAGCTTAGCCTAGCCCTCTGAGCAATTCCCCAGGGGTGTATGGCCCAAGGTGCCACAGGCGGCTTTGTGGCTCTGGTAGCTGACCTTGCTAGATGAAGGCTAGCTCCAGTGTGTCTGTGAGCTGCAGTCACACCTTGGAGACACCCTTAGCGGGGCTGATTGGGAGGCAGGGGGATGGATGAGAACAACTGAGGAGGGAAAGGAATCCAGAAGAGCTGGCTGTATTCTAAAGAATCCTCATTGAGGTTGCAGGAACAAACCATCCCGATGTGTAGAAAGAGTAGTAAGTATGGCAGGTGACCAGTTTGGCTTAACAGTGAAATCCTTGCTGATCTTAAATACAAAAAAGAAGCTTACAAGAAGTGGAAGATTGGACAGATGACCAGGGAGGAGTATAAAAATATTGCTCGGGCATGCAGGAGTGAAATTGGGAAGGCCAAATCACACTTGGAGTTGCAGCTAGCAAGGGATGTTAAGAGTAACAAGAAGGGTTTCTACAGGTATGTTAGCAACAAGAAGGTGGTCAGGGAAAGTGTGGGCCCCGGGGAGGCAACCTAGTGACAGAGGATGTGGAAAAAGCTAATGTACTCAATGCTTTTTTCGCCTCTGTCTTCACAAACAAGATCAGCTCTCAGACTACTGCACTGGGCAGCACAGTATGGGGAGGAGGTGGTGACCAGCCCTCTGTGGAGAAAAGTGATTCAGGACTATTTAGAAAAGCTGGATGAGCACAAGTCCACGGGGCTGGATGCACTGCATCCGAGGGTGCTAAAGGTGGATGTGATTGGAGAGCCATTGGCCATTATTTTTGAAAGTTCATGGCAATGGGGCGAGGTCCCGGATGACTGGAAAAAGGCTAACGTAGTGCCCATCTCTAAAAAAGGGAAGGAGGAGGATCGGGGGAACTACAGGCCAGTCAGCCTCACCTCAATCCCTGGAAAAATTGTGGAGCAGGTCCTCAAGGAATCAGTCTTGAAGCATTTGGAGGAGAGGAAGGTGATCAGGAACAGTCAGCATGGATTCACCAAGGGCAAGTCATGCCTGACTAACCTAATTGCCGTCTATGATGAGATAACTAGCTCTGTGGATGAGGGGAAAGCAGTAGATGTGTTATTCCTTGACTTTAGCAAAGCTTTTGATACGGTCTCCCACGGTATTCTTGCCAGCAAGTTAAAGAAGTATGGGCTGGATGTATGGACTATAAGGTGGATAGAAAGCTGGCTAGATTGTCGGACTCAACGGGTAGTGGTCAATGGCTCCATGTCTAGTTGGCAGCCGGTATCAAGCGAAGTGCCCCAAGGGTCGGTCCTGGGGCCGGTTTTGTTCAATATCTTCATTAATGATCTGGAGGATGGCATGGATTGCACCCTCAACAAGTTTGCAGATGACACTAAACTGGGAGGAGCGGTAGATACGCTGAAGGGTAGGGATAGGATACAGAGGGACCTAGACAAATCAGAGGAATGGGCCAAAAGAAGTCTGATGAGGTTCTACAAGGACAAGCGCAGAGACCTACACTTAGGAAGGAAGACTCCCATGCACCGCTACAGACTAGGGACCGAGTGGCTAGGCAGCAGTTCTGCAGAAAAGGACCTAAGGGATATGGTGGACTAGAAGCTGGATATGAGTCAACAGTGTGCCCTTGTTGCCAAGAAGGCTAACAGCATTTTGAGCTGTATAAGTAGGAGCATTGCCAGCAGATTTAGGGACGTGATCGTTCCCCTCTATTCAGCATTGGTGAGGCCTCATCTGGAGTACTTTGTCCAGTTTTGGGCCCCACACTACAAGAAGGATGTGGCAAAATTGTAAAGAGTCCAGCGGAGGGCAACAAAAGTGATTAGGGGGCTGGAGTACATGATTTACGAGGAGAGGCTGAGGGAACTGGGATTGTTTAGTCTGCAGAAGAGAAGAATGAGGGGGGGATTTGATAGCTGCTTTCAACTACCTGGGGTTCCAAAGAGGATGGATCTAGACTGTTCTCAGTGGTAGCAGATGACAGAACAAGGAGTAATAGTCTCAAGTTGCAGTAGGGGAGGTTTAGGTAGGATATTAGGAAAAACTTTTTCACTAGGAGGGTGGTGAAGTACTGGAATGGGTTACCTAGAGAGGTGGTGAAATCTCCTTCCTTAGAGGTTTTTAAGGTCAGGCTTGATAAAACGCTGGCTGGGATGATTCAGTTGGGGATTAGGTCCTGCTTTGAGCAGGGGGTTGGACTAGATGACCTCCTGAGGTCCCTTCCAACCCTGATATTCTATGAATTAATCTATGAATTGACTTGGGTCTCTCCTGGGGCAGGTTCTCTCTGCTGCATCCGCTGGGGGCTGGAAGCTCTGGCCATTGTCCCCGCTCCAACAAATTGCAGAGCAGGCCCCCCTGAGACTGATTCCTCGGGCAAAGTCTGGCTCCCCACATGTCCCCCCAACACACTGTTCACTTAAAGCAGACTGCATCAGGGTTCCCCTCTAGGGGGCTTTTTGGGAAGGGATGGGGCGAGCCATAGGCCATAGGGGAACGGGAGCCAGCAGCCTCAAGGAAGGTGGAGGTCACGGGCTAGTGCTGTTCTGTGGCTGGTGGTCCCCCCCATGCATTCAGTCCAATGTGCGTTAACTGTCCTGTGTTCTCCATGGCGCTCACCTCCGACTGTTTTCCTTGTATCTCCACAGGATAAGAAGCTGCGGATCTTTGACCCAAGGACCAAGCCAGCTGCAGCCCAGGTACTTCCTTGGTCTGCCGGGGGGTGGGGGGAACGGACGGATGGCTGGACAGCCTGGGTGGAGTAAAGGAATTAGAGATCGGTGGTCAGATACCACAGTGATGGGCCCAGTAGAAGGAGCTGAATCAACCCGAGAGCTACAAGGCGCAGATAGTCTGGGGCCCGTCTGTATGGGATCTTCATTGCTGGGATCTGATATTCAGGAGAGGTACCAGGGTTTGGAAGGATATCGTTACACACTGAGCTCCTTGCGGTGGGATGTGTTCTGGGCAGCTCTATGGAGACTGTTCAGCATGGGCTGAAGAACTGTACCAACCTCTGGGTGTTCATATGCCCAAACCACTGAATCTTGGGTGCCTGGAGTGGCTGCTGGCTGCCGTGGGTTTTGGCTGTCTTTTGCCTGGTGAAGTTCTGCCTGTTGCCCCCTCCTCCTCAGGCCTAGGGTCCTTTCTTGGCTTCCCTGAGGTATCTGCATAGAGCATGAGGAAGCTTTTAGGCCATGAAGACTTCAGTGCGGGACACCTGCTTCCAATCTGCAGTCCCCTTTCATCCTGATCCTGGTATTCCATGAATTCAAAGTGACTGGTCAGGGCCCATCCGCAGTCAGCGGCCCCAGCTCCTGCGGGGAGGCAGGTGGCTCCCACATGGGTTGTTTGCCTCCAGGTTTTTCCAGCAGCTGAACGAAATAGCTTCAGTGTCATTGAGGTCTGACCGACCGACTCAGACTGGCTCACTAAACGCAGTGATTAGAAAATAAATAGTGGGGTCAGAGCTGCATTCAGCATGGCATTTAAACAGCCCCCATTAGAGGTTTCCTTTGGCTTCTGGGAAGCTGAGGTCCCTCACCCCTCTGGGATGGCTTGAGTTATAGGAAGCATGGAGGAGGGGGAAGAACTAGTGGCTTCCCCTGTGTACCCACCCTGTGTTTCCTTCCAGGACTTTCAGTGTCTGCGCCCTCCAACTGCTTATGCTGCAGCTCTTCCATTGTATGTTAGGCCTCGCTTTTTGTTGCCGGGGGGTGTGTGTGTGTAAGACATAGGCTGGTGTGGTCTCCCCAATCGTGCATGGCGTCAGACGGACGGTGGGTTGTGCCTATTAGGCCCTTCCACCATCCTCATGGCTGTGGCCTGTCGAGAACTCGCTGCACTAACACTGCTCGCAGCCAGTGGAGATCCTCTTCAGCACCAGCACTAGAGGCCTGCGTGCCACAAGCCCACAGTCTGCTCTGCTGGGTGTCTGTCTGTCTAGGTGCTAGCAGTGGGCAGAATTCTCTGTCCCACATAACACCCCCCCCCCCCCGGTGCGGGAATGGGGATTAACGATGCGTTATTGGCCAGAGTGCAGTGAAATGCAGCCTCTCACAGCAGAGTCAGAGAGCCATGCCACCTGGCCTTTGTGGTTAAAGGGCTGTTGGCTATTCCGAGTGCTTGCCAGTAGCCCACGCTCACGTGGCTGAGGAGAGGCGAGCCTGGGTCACTTGGGTGTTGGTTAGCTGGGGCAGTATGGGCTGGCCTGGATCTCGGTGCTGAGCCGGTTGCCCTCACCCCATCCTTTGGCCTGTCCCAACAAATTGCTCCAGCTGCTCAGACCCCTTCTGCGGGAGGCGGTGGAGATGCCGCTCACACACAAACCTGCAGTCTTCTCCCTGGAACTAGCCAGAGGGCTGGCTGTTGAGGGGTGCGGGACCTCCCTCCCTTTGGGGCTGAATGTGATCAGTTTCAGCCAGGTTCCTAGCCCTTGCTGGCTGGGGCATCCCCCTAGCGCTGTCTGAACTAGTTGGTTCATAGAGCCATACCCCGCTTGGGGTGCTCTCATCAGACAGCATAGGCTAAGCAGGGTTGGGCCCGGTCAGGATTTGGATGGGTGACACCGACAGAAAACCCAGGCTGCTGCAGGAAATGGTGTCTGATTCAGCAGGTGGTGCTGTTGAACTGGTGCCCAGCATGGTGCTAGGGGATTCCCTGCTGCTGAAAGAGCCTTAATTCTGACCACCAGGGGCTATCGTCCATCCCACAGCATCCTTCCTGCATGTTGGAGGTGTTAGGTCAGGGGTCCTGGTCTGACTTCTCTTTCCATTGGATGCACTAGCTTGCTTTCCCTCCGCAGCAGTGCACAAGGTGCTATGTTCCAACACTGAGGTGGCTATGCTCAGCAGCAAGGGATGGGGGGGGGGGGCTACCAGGATGTAGGGCACGCAGGGAATAAGATTTTCAGCGACACTCTGAATTTACATTGCTATAGCCACGTCTCTTGGTGGTGGGAAACATCCACCTCCCTGAGGGACGATGCTATACCGACCTGACCCTGATATAGACATCTCTCGGGAGGTGGATTAACCTATGCCGACAGCAGGATGCATCCTGTCGCCGTGTCTACGCTGCAGTGCTACAGCTGCGCTGCTGTTGTGTTTTAAGCCCTGACCGCCTCTTACCACACATTGCTCGGGTGCCAATCAAAGCACCTAGCGTAGGCCTGGCTTGTACACAGCCCCTCTCCTCTGGGGTGGCTATATGCACAGTACCTGTCGTGGGGAAGTTGAGCAGCTAACACAAGCTGGAATGGCAAATGTTCGCCTTTTGAACTGCATCTTTTCCTCCCACTGCTCCAGGTGCATGCCCAACACAGCTGCAAAGTGCCAAATCTCTTCCTGCTAGCGTGCAACCCCGTGTGCTACTCCAGAGCTCCCCCTATTTGTTCCCTGCGAGCTCCTGTCTGGTTGTATAATGGCATGTCAGCAAGGGGTGAGCTCGGCGGGTTCCAGCCAAGTCTCCCAGAGAGGGTGGACCCCGTCTAGCTGAGCTATTAAAAATATTGTGTGAATGATGGTGGCTGTTGAAAATAGGCAGTTTGCCGCCTCTGCTGTCTGATCCATCAATGTTTGTGTCCAGTGCGAGCCCCTCATCTGCGTCCGGAGTTGCCAAGAGAAACATGCACCTTGGCAATTACCAAGAAATGCTGAGTTGCAGCCATAATCCAGTCTCGCTTGTAATTAATGAAGATGTTTAGTCTTCTAGAAATGTCACATATTACATTGTGTTGAAGGGAGAACCTTTAAAATGCCATAAATCCTGAGAGTTTGCACAGGATTTAGTTAGCCAAGAGGAATAAAATCTGATTTTTCCTGTTGCTGGAGTGGCTGAGTTACTTGGAAGGGCTTCTTCTCCTGTGGGCCAGAGCTGCTATAAAATTGTCATCTCAGGGCTGCCGTGGAAAGCAGTGGGTTGCTGCGCTCTGTCCTTTGACATGACCCAGTTTGCATGGCACCAGTGCAATGAGTTTTCCAGGTTAGCTGAAACCACTGATGTGACAAAATCTGATGCAAAACTTGTGATGCTAATGTCTGGAGGCTCTGGACCTCTGACACCATAGGCATGCTCTGATCCTTCATGGCATAAAACCATCGCAGCCTTTCCTCTTAGAGCCTGGGTACTGGAGTTACTCAGGACTGTCTCACTAAACTGACTGCTCCTTCTTTAATTTAAAAACCATCTGACCAATGCAATCAAGAAGCCAGGGATTGGAGCTGTGATTGCACAGAATGTTGGAGCCTGTCTGGCAGCTCTGTGGCCAGGAGACCTCTGTCTTTCAGTAGAACAGCAATATTACGGGCTAGGGCCATGTTGAAGGAAGTTCACAAGGTGCCTCTCCGTTGATCTTCAGGTCCGTTCTTGGGGTGGGGTGGGAGTTCTGTCTTTGAGCCATTGAAGCCTTGATTGTTCTGCTGAGGCTGCCAATGCCCTGGTGCCAGCTGTGGTGGTGAATTTCTGTTGTGTGTCTGTCCCCTGAGCACTAGAGGGCAGTGGGAGGGGAACTATAAAAGGCTGGAATTAAAAACATGAGAACATAAGAGCTGGGATGCTGGGTCAGACCATGGTCCATCTTGCCCAATATCCTATCTCTGACAGTGGTCTGTCCCAGAGCTTCAGGGGGAGTGGAGAGAACAGAGCAATTATGGAGCAATCCACCAGGTTGCCACACTCTGCTTGTGGCAGTCAGAGGCTTAGGGTCACCCGAGCATGGGGTTGCATCTCTGACCATCTTGGCTAATAGCCATTGATGGACCTAGCCTCCATGAACTTATCCAGTTCTGTTTTTCAATCCAGTTAGACTTTTGGCCTTCACAACATCCCCTGGCAATGAGTCCCACAGGTTGACTGTGCATTGTGTGGGGGGGAAAAAATACTTCCTCTGGTTTGTATTAAACCTGTCGCCTGTTAACTTCATTGGGTGACACCTGGTATTTGTATTGTGTAAAAGAGTGCATAACGCTTCTGTATTCACTTTCTCCACAGCATTCCTGATTTTGTAGACCCCATCATCTCCCCCATTAGTCGTCTCTTGTTTAAGCTGAACAGTCCTGATCTTTTAAATCTCCCCTCGTAAGGAAGCCTTGATCATCTTTGTGGTAACTGCTAAATTAGACCCCATCATTTTATATGCATAGTTGGGATTATTTTTTTTCAATGTGCATCATCTACATTGAATTTCATCTGCCATTTTGTTGCCCAGTTGTGTGAGATTCCCTCTGTAACTCCTCGCAGTCTGCTTTGGACTTAACTATCTTGAATAATTTTGTATTTTCTGCCAACTTTGCTTCTTCATTGTTCATCTCCTTTTCCAGATCGTTAATGAATACATTGAACAGCACCAGTGCAAGTACAGATCCCTGGGGGACTCAGCTGTTCACCTCTCTCCATTGTGAAAACTGACCATTTATTTCAAGCCTTTGTTTCTTGTCTTTCAGACAGCTTCTGATCCACAAGAGGACCTTCCCTGTTATCCCATGGCTTCTTAGTTTCCTTAAGAGCCTTTGGTGAGGGACCTCCTCAAAGGCTTTCTGGAAATCCAAGTACACAATAAATTGATTGGATCACCCTTATCCACATGTTTTTGATCCCCTCACAGAATTCTAATAGATTGGTGTGGCATGATTTCCCTTTACAAAAGCCATGCTGACTCTTCCCCAACAAATCGGGTTTATCTGTACCTGATAATTCTGTTCTTTTCTATAAATTTGCTCTGTATTGAAGTTAGGCTTACCATCCTGTAATTGCCAGGATCACCTCTGAAGCCCTTTTTAAAAATCGGCATCACATTTAGTTACCTTCCAGTCACCTGGTACAGAGGCTGATTTCAGTGGTAACTTCCATACCAGTTAGTAATTCTGCATTTTCGTATCTGAGTTCCTTCAGAACTCTTGGGTAATACCATCTGGTCCTGGTGACTTATTACTGTTAATCAATTTGATCTAAAACCTCTTCTATTGACACATCAATTTGGGACAGTACTTCAGATTTGTTGCCCAAAAAGAACGGATCTGACGTTGGTATCTCCCTCACCTTCTCTGCAATGAAGACTGATGCAAAGAATTTGTTCAACTTCTCTGCAACGGCCTTGTCTTCCTTGAGTGCTTCTTTAAATCCTCTGTCATCTAGTTGCCTAGCTGCCCATTTGGTGAACTGCTTCTGATGAACTTCAAACAAACAGAAAATTACTGTTAGTTTGTGCATCATTAGCAAGTTGCTTCTCAAATTCATACCTTATATTTTTACATTTTACTTGCCAGCGGGTGCATCCCTTCCTATTTTCCTCCATAGGATTTGACTTCCAAATTTTAAAGGATGCCATTGCATCCAATGGCCTCCATTACTCAGCTGTTCGGCCATGGGGGCGCTCTTCTGTCATTTTTGATTTGGGATACGTGTTTAGTCTGAGCTTTACTTGTGTTGTGTTTGAAGTAGGTTCCAGTCACTGTACCCTTGTGACTGCGCTTTTTAATTTCCATCTAACTAGTGTTCTCATTCTTGTGTAGTCCTCCTTTTTAAAGTTAAATGTTACTGGGATGGCTTTTTTTGGTATTTTCCCCCCCCCACAAGCATGTTGCATTTAATTACATTAAGGTCACTATTACTGAGTGGTTCAGCTACAGTTACTCTTGGACCAGATCCTGTGCACAGCTTAGCACTACATCCAGAATGGCCTCTCCCCTTGTGGGTTCCAGGACTAGCTGCCCCAAGAAGCATTCATTAATGGTGTCTCGAAACTTTGTCTCTGCATCCTATCTTGAGGTGATATGTTCCCGGTCAATATGGGAAAAAGTTGAAATCCCCCTTATTAAGGATAAGATTATGTCATGGAGGTTATGGATTCTGTGACTTTCAGAGACCTCCATGGTTTCAGAGTGGTAGCCGTGTTAGTCAGTATCAGCAAAAACAACGAGGAGTCCTTGTGGCACCTTAGAGACTAACAAATTTATTTGGGCATAAGCTTTCATGGGCTAAAACCCACCTCATCGGATGCATGGAGTGGAAAATGCAGTAGAGAGGTATAAATACACAGCATATGAAAAGATGGGAGTTGCCTTACCAAATGGGGGATCACTGCTAACGAGCCAATTCAATTAAGGTGGAAATGGGCTATTCTTAACAGTTGACAAGAAGGGGTGGAAATCACTTTTGTAGGCTAATGTGATCAAGGTGGCCCATTTCAAACAGTTGACAAGAAGGTGTGAGTATCAGCAGGGGGAAACTAGTTTTTGTAGTGACCCATCCACTCCCAGTCTTTATTCGGGTCTAATTTGATGGTGTCCAGTTTGCAAATTAATTCCAGTTCTGCAGTTTCTCATTGGAGTCTGTTTTTGAAGTTTTTTGTTGAAGAATTGCCACTTTTAAGTCTGTTATTGAGTGTCCAGGGAGATTGAAGTGCGCTTCTACTGGCTTTTGAATGTTATAATCCTTGATGTCAGATTTGTGTCCATTTATTCTTTTTTATAGAAACTGTCCGGTTTGGCCAATGTACATCCGTTTCAGCCCTGGAGTGGGAGGCCAGAGCTGTCAGCCAGCAGGGGCCCTGGAGCTCTGAGCCACCATGGGCTTCGGGGGCACTGGCACCACCAGCCCCGGAGCCCCCCTGGGCAGCAGGAACGGGGACCCGGTGCGCCGAGCCACCAGCCCCAGAACCCCCAGGCACCATGGTGCTGTCAACCGCTGGGGCGCAGGTGCTGGACTACACCTCCACCCCAGCAGAGCTCAAGCTAATCTTCCCCCAAAACCTGAAGGGCTCAGGCTTCAGTCATCTCCCCAACAGCCCCCACCCCCCATTATTTTTAGTAAAAGTCACAGACCAGTCACAGGCTTCTGTGAATTTTTGGTTCTTGCTGCAACCTGTATGTGGTTTTTACTAAAAATAACAGTAACAAAATTTTAACCTTGCCCATGATTATTGTGTTTTCTGGGTTTTTAGCCTCTCCCTTAGCATTTCACAGTCACTGTCACCTTCCTGGTGAGGTGGTCAGTAGTGTATTTCTGCTAGAATTCTCTTATTATTCAAAGCATGGCATTTCTATCCACAGAGATTCTATGGGGCTGTCTGATTCATTTAAGATTTTCTCCTTATTTGACTGTGCTTTTTCTAAACCTGTAGTGCCACTCCCCCCATTAGCATGACCTACTCTGTCATTCCTGGGTATTTGGTACCCTGATATTACTATATCCCACTGATTATCCTCATTCCACTAAATGCCAGCCTTCTCCCAGCAAGCTTCTGGAGCAGCCACATCTTACCGGCTCGGTTTCAAATGCAAGAAGACCAGACGTGAGCGCCCTAGGTCTTGGGATTCCAAGCTTAGAGTTTGGATTTGCCAATCTTCCCACTGGGAGCGTAGGTGGAAACATTCAAGGGTAGGAGCCAGTGCATCTAACTTTAGTGGGGCTTGGTTTACTGTTTGAGGCCATGGCTGTGAGTCTGCTCCAGGCCCCGGTGTTCGGGGGATGAGTCCTTGCACGCTCTAATGGACTCTAGGGCTACTTTACGATTCCTGGGCATAGCTACGTCTACAAATAAGAAACGATTCAGTAGGTCAGAGACCGCCCAGAGATTGCATCCTGTTCAGTTTTCTGGGTTCCATAGCTCCACCGATTTCCCGCCCCCCCCCCCCCGAACAAGACGTCGAGCTCAGGGAAAGAGAGTCACCCAAACGCCCTCCACAACCACCTAGCCATCTTCGAAGGAGTAGTTTTGATGGGTTAGTTGAGGGTTCGAATCCCCTCACACCTCTGGATTTGTAGCTGTGCCCATTAGCCCACCTCCCCCTTTGGAGACCATCTTGCCTCTTTCCAACATGCTTGGAGGTGGATCACTTCAGACAAGTGGATCACAAAGGCCATAACATTGGGCTATACCATCCATTTTACGTAACTCTCCCCCTTCCGTTCCCTTCCCCATCCCTCTTCAGGGACGCCTCTTGCAAGCTTTTACTGAGACAAGAAGTGAACTCTTTCCTTTGATTAGGAGTAGTAGGGCCTGTCTCTCTCCTCCTCACAAGGACAAGGGATTTTACTTGAAGTGTCTCCTTGTGCCAAAGAAGGAGGGCTGGTGGAGACTGACTGTAGATCTAAGACTTTTAAACAAGTTGTAAAGTCTCAAAAGTTCAGGATGGTGAGCTATAATTCCGGCAGCTATAATTGGTTCACTGGAGAAGGGGGATTGGTTTTCAGCTCTCAACCTTCAAGTTGCCTGTTTCCGTGTAACGCTCTACCCATTGCACAGGAAATTCCTCTGCTTCACTATAGGCAGGATCATTTCCAATGCCAAGTGCTTCCCTTCGGCCTTTCCTCGGTCCCAAGGGTGTTCTTAAAGGTTCTGGCAGTAGTGGTGGCTTCCCTCCAACAAGAATCAATCCTAGTCTTCCCGCACCTCGATGACTTGCTACTCAAGGGCTCACAGGCACCAACTTTTCAAAGTGCCGGGGAGTGCTTGAACCCCCCCCAGCTACACCCCATGCACTGCCCCATTCTACCCCTTTCCCCAAGACTCCACCCATGCCCCACCTCTTCCTGCCCCTGCTTCACCCACGCACCCCACCTTTTCCTGCCCAGTTCCACCCCCCTCCCCCAAGTGCGCCGAGTCCTTGCTCCTCCCCCCTTCCTCCCAGCCTCCTGCCTGCGTGCTGCAGCGGACAGAAGGCGTGGGGACAGAGAAGGAGGCATTGATCCGCAGGGCCTGCTGGTGCAGGGGAGCTGATGGGGGAGGGGGGAGATGCTCAGCACCCACCATTTTTTCCCTGTGGGTGCTCCAGCCCTGGAGCACCCACAGAGCCGGCACCTATGCAGGGGTTTCTCCTCCAAAGCAGTGCTATCTTCCACCCAGTTGGCCTTCGCTCTGTCTCAGGAGCTGGGTCTGCACCTGAATGTAAAAAAGTCCAAGTTAATCCCTGTACAGAAGATACAGTTTATAGGATGTATTTGGGCTCATTGACTATCAGAGCCTACTTTCCTTTAGACAGATTTGTAACCTTGTCAGGTCTAGTACAGGCAATTCAGGGGATCCCTCGGACCAAAATAGGTCACTGTCTTCAGCTGCTTGGGCATGTGGCAGCTTACAACTTTGTGACCAATCATGCAAGGCTAAACCTCCCCTGCTTCCAGCGCTGGCTCAGAACTACCTGTTCTCCTGGCACATGCCTTGGACAGACAGATGACAGAGGGAGAAACTCTCTAGATTAGTGGAAGGATCAACTCTGCATGTGTGCATGCGTTCCTGTGGCCCAGCCCCATTAGTGACGTTAACAGCCACGTCCCTGTTGGGATGGGGAGCCTTCCTCAATCCCCTCACTGCTTAGGGCAGATGGACAATTCAGAAAACCCGTCTCCACATCTATCTGGTGAAGTTCAGCGCTGTCAGGAACGCTCGCCTTCGTTTCCAACCCCTCTTCGGGGGAAAATCAATCAGGGTCATGACAGGCAATGTATCTCACATGTTCTATATCAACAAACAGTGAGGAGCAAGATCCCCCACCCTGTGGCCAAAGCCACGAAACTATGGAACTGATGATCCAAATTTCCGTGGTCTGCCTCCCAGATATTTAGAACACCACAGCCAATGTCCTCAGCAGACACTTCTCACAGGACTAAGAATGGGAGCTAGACACCCAAGTTCTCCACGGCACGTTCCAAAGAAGGGGACTGTCAGAGGTGGGGCTCTTGGCCACCTCCAGCAACAGGAAATGCCCTCTTTTCTGCTGAAGGGGGGCCTGAGTCACCACTCCTTGGGAGAGGCCTTTTTTCGATCTTGGAAGAAGGGTCCATTCTGTGAGTTTCCTCTAATGCCACTGATACTGAAGGTGATGAACAAGATCAGGCAGGACAAAGCCAGAGTTATCCTTAGTGCTAACCTAGCCGAGACAAGCTTGGTACCCTCACCTGCTTCACTGGTGTGTCCAACTGTTCCTCATCTCCTGTCACAGGATGCGGGTTGTGCGCTTTATCCCAATATAGCAGTTCTTCACCTCAGGGTGTGGCTCCTCAAGCGTTTGTAGGATTAGACTCCTCCTGCTCTCCAGTTTTGCTCACCAAGTACTGTCTAGCTTTATTAAGAGTTTGGAGCATCTCTCCCTATAGATTAGAGAGCCTTCCACGACCTGGGACCTCAACCTTGTACTCGATTACCTTTGAGACTTCCATTTGAACCTTTGGCAACCTGTTTTCTGTTGTATTTATCTATGAAGACGGCCTTTTTAGTAGCCATTGTGTTGGCCTGTAGGATCGGGGAGGTTGGACTCTTGTTGGCAGATCTCCCCCCCCACACACACACACTTCACGGTGTTCTTTAAGGACAAGGACTCTTTAATCCAGAGCCTAAATTCTTGCTTAAGGTTTTGGGAGAATTCCACCTTAATCAATCCATTCACCTACCTGTGTTTTCCCTAAAGCTCATACTTCTCAGCAGGAATCCTGTCTCCATACCCTGGATGTTAGAAGGGCATTGGCGTTATCCTTAGATAGGACCAAGCAACTTAGGAAGCCACGTAGGCCTTTCATTTCCTTCATGGATAACTTCACGGGATCCTTGATCTCTGCTCTGAGACTATCGAGGTGGAATGTCGTGTATTATCACGTGTTGTGAGCTGCAGGGATTCACCCCACCCCTGGAAAGTGCGATAGCACATTCAACCAGCTCACTGGCAACACCTATGGCATCACTGAACAATGCATCAGTATCTGAGATCTGTGGGGCTGCTCCATGGGCTTCGAAACCTTCCTCTCTGATCCATGCTGTCGGGTCCGATGTGACACTTGGTTCTGCAGCTCAGTCTTCAGTTCTGGACTCTGTTCCAAAGCATCCTCCTCCATCTGTGGTACTGCTCGGGAGGCAGCTGCAGGGGAGCACCCACAGGGACACTGCTCGAAGGGTTACTCGCTTTGTGCCATAACTGTGGTTCCTCAAGATATCTCTCTATGCGTGCTCCACGACCCAACCTCCTTCCCCTCTGCTTTTGGACAACGTTTGGATGAAGAAGGAACTGAGGATTCGCCCACACACCCTGATGTAGCTTCGGTGTCCAGCACAGGGAGGCACAGGCCACATGTGCAGGTCAAATGGATGCTGAAAATCTTGGATCCAGGGCTTGAGAAGTGCACGTGCCCCTGAAGTGGAGTGCCCAGAGGGACGCATCTCAAGGAATCAGTCACTGCACCCCTTCTTCCCATTTTGAGGGGATCCACCCCGAATGCTGCTCACCAATTCTTGAGCTAATCAATAGAGTGGTGAGAACAGGAACCGTTGTAGCCCTGCTGGGCCAGCAGTGGTCTGGGGAAATACCAAGCTGAGTTCACTGGCGAGGCGTCGGTGAGATGGCCACTGGATGGGGACAGACGTCCCACCTCCAGATCGCTGTTTGAAGATCCCTAGCCATGTAGCTGTCTGCTGAGCCATCAGCAGGGAAGAGCTACCCCTAAATTGTTTGGGTTCTGGCTCCAGAATGTGCTTGGAAGGAGAGAGCCGAGTAGCGAGAGGCTGCTAACAGGACAGTGAAGCACCAAGTCTGCTGTGTCCAGTGTCTGCTCTGCGTGGTCCTTGGGATAGTGCCCCTCCCCCACACACTCCTCTGCACTGCCTGGCTGTAGCCAGAGGTTGGGCAGGGTTGTTGGTAGTCTGATGGTCTGGAAATCAAGTTAGAAATAGCAGAGTGCAGGCTGTCATGGTAACCAGGGGCCATGGGGTAGGACTGCATCTGCTCCTGCCAGCCGTGCTCCCTGCAGGCTCTGGTCAGGTTAAAGTGGCTGTGCTGGGAAATTAATGGCTCTTTATTGGCCACCAATTAATGCCTTAAACCTGCATCCTCGCTCAGTGTTTCTCTCTGGGCTTTCTCCTTGCTAATCTGAGCCAGCCTCTCCATATTGATGACACCTGCTTGTACCAGTCCCTGCAGCCCTACTGTCTCCTTGGCCTGACTTGATCAGCTCCTGCTCCCGCCCCAGCTTCCATCCCTGGAGTGCTCCAAGGACGCAGATCTGCCTACGGGGGACGGTCTCATGTCCCGCACTTTGCTTCAGCCCCTCACTTTCCCTGCACGGCCGGACACCCCATCTTCCCTGCATCCCTTGCGTGCCCATGTCACAAAGTGCCTGTTGCTGTCTCTCCTTTCTCTGATCCTGCTGCGCCTGGCACTCTGGCCTGTGCCTCCATCGCTTGCATCTCTGCTCCAGTGGCAGCCTTTGCCTCCTATGCTAGCCTGGTCTGTGCTCTTTCCACACCACCCCGTTACCCGTCCCCTTGCTATGGCCCAGTCCTCACCAGCCATCCTGCCAGGACTGCTTGGCTGTCAGCACTTGCTGTGGACCCCCTCCCCTTGCCTTCCTGCCCCCAGCCTTGCTCTGCTCCTCTCATTCCCCTCCCCCCTTCCCTTGCTCCCCTCTCTCCCTTTGCACAGTGCTCCCAGTGTGCTGCCACCGAAGCCCTGCCTCTCTGCTTTAACCCTTCCATCCTGCTCCAGCTTGCATGCCTCTGGCGTGATTCGAAGGGAATTAGTCTGGTCTGGTCTGTGGCACTGGCAGGACTGGGCCAGGGCTGGATCCTGCCTGTTGGGCTGTGCCGGGGAGAGCTGTGTTTGGGGGGCAGACTGGCCTACTGGAAATTCCATCATTTCTATGTTTAGTTAAGGAAGGTCCATGCAGAGAAATGGCATCTCCTGGCCCGAGCCTGGGAGCTGAAGGTGCAGGGATGGGGGTGTGTCCTCTAAACGCTCATTAACGCTCCTCTCTCATTGCCCATGCAGCGCCCACCCCTTCTCCCCTGGTTAGCACTGGGTACCCCAGCGATGCTCTGTGGGGCAGAACCCTGGCCTGCAGAGTGGGCTGATCAACCCTGCAGCAGCAGAATGCCAATCCCAGTGAGTAGGGGCAGGGTGCCTGGGGTCCCTCTCTGCCCAGCACACGAATATTCCTCTCCGAGGCACAGAGCATGCAGTGCAGTAAGTGATGTCTCCCATCAGATGCTGCCGTAGCGCTGGCTGGCAGGGGTTGGATGAAGGGGCATAGTATGAGATGATGCCCTGGAGCTCCCCAGTGCCAGCGCCTGGTGTGTGTGTGAGTGGCGGGGCTCCTGACCTGAAGCCTTGGGTATGGGTTGCTGCCAGGGCAGGCCATGGGGCTGGATGAAGCGGGGGGGAAGGGGGGGTGGTGTCCTTGGAAAGGCGTCATGCTCTGAGCTGGCAGGGGCTCAGAGGCTGTGTTCCCTTTACACAGCAGCACAACTGCCAGCTCTGTGCCTGCTAGGTGTGTCTGCAGGGGGGGCTGGGGTAATGCAGGGGCTGTTCTGAGGGTGATCCTAGCTGGCTTGCATGCGAGGGTGCACCCTGCTGTGGAGCCCAGGCCTGTGCTGAGGCACCTACAAGCCTAGAGGCGGGTTGCATGGCCGCATTGGGAAAGACATTCAAATGCAGCCCCTGCACCATAGGCTACTCTAATGTAGCCAGTCGGGGGGGCGCCCAGCACTGGGAGTCTCCAGCACTGACCTTGCCCCCTGCAGTGCAAGAGCTAGTGTAAGCAGGGGCAGGGGTATGCATGACATGGTGCCCTGCCTCCACCAGTGCTTACGCTGGTGCTAGCCTGACAGTGGGGGAAGGGCTGGAGTGCCCTGGGAGCTTGGAAGCCAGCCCGGGTGGCTGTGAGGGCATGGCCATTAGGGTCAGGCAGCTGGCTAGCTGTGAGGAACTGCTCCTGCTTGGGAGGACTCTGGCTCCCAGCACCCTGCCGCTGGGGAGGGAGGGGCTGGGAGCCAGAGCAAAGCAACCAGGAGAGTGAGTTCAGCTGTCCTGGGGCTCTAGAAGGTGCCTCTTCAGGGCCATGCTCTGTCATGCCACCACCGCCCCCCAGTGTCTGCTGTCCCCAGGCCTTGGGCTTCCCCCTTGTTGGTAGAAGAGGGACACTTAGATCTGAGTAGGGAGCAGGGCGGGGGCAGGGAGACACTGGGAGATGCCCCAGGAAGTGGGTGGCCCTGCTCTGGGGCTGCAGTTTCTCACTGGAAGGCAGTGGGCCTGCTTTGCTGTAGGCATGACGCCGGGCCAAGCGCTGCTCTGAGAGCTAGTGATGTTTCTGCCTGGTTCAGCGAACGGTGTGCTCCCTTGAAATGACTCTGCAAAGGGCTCTCCTGGTGCAAACCCAGTCCTGCCCCCCTACCCCAGTCCCCTGGCTGGTGAGGGAGGGAGGCTTGCTGCGGAAACTGCTGTGAGCTGAGCGGGGGTGCGGTAAAGGAACGCAGCCCTGTTCCCCTTCACCCACTCACTCATGGGCTGCCCAAGTACTGAGCGGCCCCAGCTGTGCATCTGGCCGGCACCTGGCTTCGATTAGGGAGCCGGGAAGAGGCTGTGTTAATGAGCCTCGCTGGGAAGCCAGCGAGTGTGGCCCGTCTGGGATACGCAAGAATGCAGCGTCTTCTCATGAGAAACTTCCCCTGGGCGGCTCGGCTGGGGGCGGTGCTGGGAGTGGGGGCGAGGGGAGGTGCACGTGGCAAGTCCTGGGAGCAAACACCCAGCGTCTATTGATCCCCTCCATCCTTTCCCAGCTTCCCCCCTAGACGCCTCTCCCCTCCCCAGGCACCAAAGCGCAGCAGCGCTCCCTATGGCCATGGGCAGCTGGGGCAGCCTCCTCCAGAACCATGCCATGGCGCTGCCAGCCCTGGGGGTTGTTGAGCATTGTGAACCTCTCCTCCCCACAGCTCTGTGTGCTGGCTCTAGAGCCCAGGCAGGGGTCAGGGCTGGGGGCTACCAGGTGAGAGTGAGCATCCGAGCCAGCTCTGCTTCCCTCTGTTATGACCTGGAGGTGAATTGCTGGTCCCGGGGGCCTGGTACAGAGATACATTGAGGCATGGGCGGGCAGCAGGGTGCTGGAGTGCAAGCCCTTTTCTTTGCCCTTGTGCCCAGGTGTAAGGAGCCATTGGCAGAAGCTTGGGAACAGGAAAGGTGGAGACACAGGGTGGTAGGAGGTGGTAACCTTCCCTCTCTGCTAGGGGTGGGGGGCGCACTGCACCAGGACAGACAAGGAAGTTGAGAACACACGCCAGGCCTGGAAATGCCCTTTCCAAGCTCTCGGTGTGTCCCCGGAACCAGCTGGATCTTCTCTCCTTGTAACACTTGTGCCAGGCTCTCTGCTGTAGTAATGTGGGTGTACCGGAGGTGGGGAGGAAGGAAAGTGCAGGTGCTGGGGGAGTGTGGTGGGGGGTGAAGATGGCTAAGGGAGCCAGTTAACTGCCCTGGCGGCACCTGGAGGAGGAGACAAGCAGGGATTTAGACACCAGGCTCAGCGGGGAAGGGACAGGTGGAGCCTGTGTAAGCCAGGGTGCTGGGAACAGAAGGGGCTGCAGGAAGGCAGACTCCCGTCACTCCCTGAGAGGGTAGAGGTGTGCTAAGGACTATAGAGGGAAGGCCATGGTCACTGCTTGGGAGAAAGGAGTTGGTGAACCCAGAGAGGGGGGAAGCCAGGAAGGTAGGAGATTGCTCCAGGGAATAGCAGCAAGGTAGGACAGTCAAGCCCTGGGCTGCTGACTGGAGGGCCCCTGAACTGGGCCGTGGAGTAGAGGGTGGGCCCAGGTCCCCCTACCAACCACTGGAGGAGCCCCATGGTTAGAGCGGTAAAGGGAGGCTGCCATCATGTATGGAGGGACTTTGACCATCCCCACTCTCTGACCCAAAAGGGGAAACGCACATGGTGACCTGGCTTTGCCAGAGGACCCAGTCACGAAGATGGAGCAGGGGAGTAGATTGCCAAGGTGGGCACAGTGCCTGGTTGGAGCTAATCTCCAGGATGGCCAAAAGGAGGCGCTACTAGTGGTGAGTGCACCCCATCACAGGGAGCAAAGACCCCTAATGTCTCTTCCCCCCTCCCCCACCCCCAGCCACTCCTTCCTGGTTACAGGGCTACTGAGCTGTGCTGCCTCCAGCTAGCTCTCCCGTTTGCTCCCCCACTAGAGCTCTGTGCAGCCCCCAAGATAGCTGGTGAGCCCAGCTCAGGAGAAGGTGGCAATTGGGAACTGAAATGCTGGTGGCTGAGAGCAAGAGCGCGCAGGGACCCTGGAGCCTCCTGCTGCAGGTGGGGTAGGAAAGGCAGGCCCAGGACACTCACCGTGCTTGCTGCTGGGACACCACGGTGGCTACGGGGGGTGGAGGAGGGAATGGCTGAAGCCTTCCAGGGAGCGGCATGGAGGCAATTCACTCATCCTGTGGGGGCAAGTCTGGTCTCCTTGGTGGCGGCTGAGGACCATCCTGCAGCAGTACTGATGTGACTCCATGCTGCAGGGTTTGGGGAGCACATGCCCCCCTCTCCCTGCAATGCCTGGCTGCCCGAGGGAGTTGGTGGGGACAAGGCGGGGGTCTTCCACCCATCTTCAACTCCATCAGCCATTCCCAGATGGCTGGGCACAGGGACTCCCAACTGCACAGAGTGGCCTGGAGGGGGTTTGTCAATCCCTGCGTGGTTCGTTGGCCTGTTCGTCTTCACTCTGGGGTCTTACTAAGGGTTGGGGGTGAGTTTCTAGTACTAGTGTGCGCCCCATTTGATACGACACCTGCACTGCCTAGTGTGTGTCCCAAACATGTGTTTCGAAGGCAGGCAAGTGTCTCCGTCCCCTCTCGCAGGGGAGCCTGAGGAGTTCAGGGAGCAGCTCTCAGCACGGGGCTGCTCCCTCTGGAGTGGGGGGCTCTGGCGGCCCTCTGCTTTGAAGCTGGCACCCCCGACTGCCCCGGGAAGCAGGCAGATGCCAGGGAGTAGATCACCAGGGCAGAGGGCCTGCTGTGCACAGCACCGAGCTGATGTTTCTAAGGGACTGTTGGTAAATGGACCCGAGCCTCCTGGCAAAGGCAGCTGGGCTGAGGGGGCGGCCTCCCGTCTGGGTTCTCCTCTCACTCCTGTTGATGCCCAGGCAGCAATTATGTGAGCGGTGACTCCAGCGGCCCCTTGCTGGCTCTGCTGCTCCCTCGCAGCGACTCCAGCAGCCTGCCCCCATGCACTCTGCCCCCTGGGTTTGGGATTGGAGGCCTGCCTGGGGCGGGTGTCTCTTCCCCCTAAACTGCTATTAGAGCTGGAGCCGCTAGGTGCAGGAAGTGCTGCTGCAAAGCAGGTTGCGGTGGATTTGCTGGAATATGCAGCATTGGCTGGGGTGCTGCCTGCCTTGCTCTTATGGTTTGGGGTGGGCTGGGGGGGGTCTCTCTCTGCAGGGCCTGGAGGAGCTGGGTCTGTGTAAGTGAGACTGTCATGGTTAGGCTATACCCAGCTGTGATCCTTCTGCTTGTAGGTCGATCGGAAAGGGGACCAGAATTGTGTGGTTTCTCTGAAATGGATACTTGTGTTGCTGCCACCAGCTGAGCCGCAGAATGAGGGGGGTGGGTGGAACCCCGTTCCTGATGGGCCAATCTGTCGGGGACAGGGATAGCTCCCCCAAGGGCAGTGGAAGAAGCTCCAGTAGACCAGAGAATGCCGTGAGGAGATCCAGTGCTGCTCTCTGGGGCACGGGCTTGAACTGTTCACAACTAGGGTGGGAGATTTCCCAAAAAGAGCCTGGGAAATGCTGCTGGTGAGCCAGTTGGTGGTGCCCTTCCCCAGGTGGGTACTGAACCGGCCACCAGTGTGCTGCAGGAGGTGCCCTTTGGCCCATGAATGCCAACACGAGGTCCTGCCTGCAGGTGAGCATTGCTGAGAAGCTGGCACCATGACTTGTGCCTAGCAAACTTCACAGGAGACAATTACCCTCTGCCCACCTAAATTGCCTCTCCACTTCCGAGTGGGTAACCATATTCTTCTCTTCCTGTGTTCGGCAGTGGCCGTGTTCTGCCCCAGATGCAGCCGCATTTCACTGATCGGTGATGAGGTTCCTGAATAGTGTACAAAATGCTTTGGGATGTTGTGAGAGGGAAGACGGAGAAATGTCTTATTGCTTCAGTCAGGGTTGCTTCCGATTTGGGTCACGGTGTGAGATGACGCTCATTGCTAAGCAGGTTGGAAACAACCCAGGAGTCCTGGCTGCCAAGAAGGTGCCATCCCTAACTGGCATCATTCATTCCTTGTGAGGTTTCTTTTTCCCCCGTCTCTGCTCTCAAACATCCCTTTTTCTGACGACTCATTTGAGCTTTGCTCCTCTTCTGCAGCATCTAATGGACGCTACAGCCGTTCCTTTGCTCATGCCGCTAAGCGGCAGACCACTGTAAATGCCTGTCTTGGAGCTGCGAGCTGAGTCTGCCATGGCCCGTCAGCATGGCCGCTGCCCCCACAACCCATGTGGTGAAACAACTTGAGAGTCAAAGAAATAACACCTCAGATTGTGGGAATTCAGCCCTCTGCTCGGGAGATCCTTCCACGACCCTCTGGATCCGCCCAGGAATCCCCGCTGCATGAGAGCCTATCTGGCTCTGCAAAGTCTCCTGTCACATCTGATCTTGGGGAGTGTCCTGTGCTCGCCGTGATGTCAGATCTCAGCTGGCTGGGGATTGCTTCGGGAAGGGGGGCTGGTGAGAAAAGACTCTGCAGCGCACAGAAGTTTAATTTTCTCTCCTCTCACCTCCCGGCCGACGTAATATCCCATGCAAAGGTCACCCAGGGGGTACCTGACTCCCACCCTCGGCAGCCAAACTTCCTTCATGCTCGGAGAGTAGTCCCCTGTATCCCACATTCCCAAGGAGGCCGTGGGAAGCTCTGAAAAAGTTGGCCTAGCTATGGGCTGTCTATTTATAGTAACACATACTACAGGCTCTCAAGCTTCTGTTCCCTAGTGTAACTGCACAATACTGTTTATATTTCCTCTTCTCTTCTCCCCCTCATCCGTCCTTCACAAGAATGTTGCTTGGTATTGCAAAGATGTGGAAGTGGAGGAGGAATCAAGAGGACACAGTGATGTTTGATTTGAGTACCATATGGCAAGAGTCTTCCACCACTGGGACCAGGCAGGGCCCTTGTGCTGTTTCCTCTGAATGGAGTGCTGGCTTGGAGAGCAGCGGCTTCCCCCATGCGCTGGCTTGTCCCATCCTCGACAGGGACATGAACCACTTCTGGTCTGTAGGCAGGGGCCACCAGGGGAGATCTGCGATGGTGGGGAAGGCAGGATTCCCTCTGGCCGAGTACCAGTCAGCAGAGTCATGGCAGGATGCGCTCTCCACTTGCTGCTCTATTGGAATCTGTCCCGGTGGGGCTGGGGGACTGCATCCCACTGAGCTCTGAAACGTCCTGGGACACCGCCTTGTCCAGTGCTGGCCAAAGGCCAGACCTATGAACATCGGGGTGAGGTGGCGCCTCTCTGGCTGGTGTCTGTGGCAAACCCACTTCTGGGAGTGTCCGGGATCATTGTCCCCACTCGGCTAGAATGGGGGCAGTGTTTCTCCAGGTTGCACCCAGATTGCTTTGCTCTCGTGTTGAGGTGACTGTGTCTGTCCCAAGGGGCCTGCTAACAGGATGTGCAACCTTCTGTCTCAATGCTGCAGCTTGAAACCCCTGCCAGTGCAGCTGTTGAGATGAGTCCCTGGCCTCAGGGCGAAGCCCTCACCAGCTGGCAGTCTCAGGAGAAGCTAAGGGCCACCAGGCTGCCCTCCC
This sequence comes from Dermochelys coriacea, assembly GCF_009764565.3. NCBI lineage: Eukaryota > Metazoa > Chordata > Testudines > Dermochelyidae > Dermochelys > Dermochelys coriacea. The sequence goes on along the minus strand of NC_050077.1, from coordinate 34,416,046 downwards.
TGCTGGAGGCAGTCCCTCTGGGGCAGGCGGGACCCCATTCATGGAGAACTGGCAGGCGTGAGGGTGGAAGAGGAGGGACTGCGGGTATGTAGCTTGCTATGCTACCCGTGCTGTGCTGTGTGCATATACAGGGCTTTGTTGTCCACACGTGGCAGTCCTGACCCTCATCCACCCATGTACCCAGTGGGCTTGTGCGTTGTCTGTGCCCTCTCCTACCCCAGGGACTTGGGGAGGGGAGGAAGCATCCCATTTGTGGAGAGCCTTGGCACGGGTTCCTTGCAGTGCATGCACTCCATCCCTTGGGAGCCCTGAGGGAAGATGGAGGAGTGAGGGGGGAGGCCGGCTGCCTGGTAGGGAGGGCAATGAGCAACCATCCCAGCTCCCTCCCCCTTCTGGGCCTGCTGCATGCTGAGGAGGTGCCTGGAAAAAGGCCCAAGCTGGAACTGAGGGTTGGGTACTGGATCAGACTCCAGCTGGGCCTGCCGTGCTGGGCTCCGGCTGGGCAGGTGCAGTGGGATTGGCTCACGCTGTGCTGCTCTCCCCATCTCTCTTTCATAGGTATTCCTAGCATGGCTGGCCCCTTACGGTCTCAGGCCCAGTGTCGGCAACGGCTAGCATTAAATCCACACCCTCATTTTCTTTAGATGGTAGCTGGTCTTTTCCTGGACTGGGCAGAGGGTCTTCAGAAATCAGGACTTCCACCCCTCCCCTGAAGGCCCATGCGAGAGTTCTTGGTTGAAGTTTTCCTTCCCTCGGCCCTGGCTGGCTCATCCTGCCTTCACAGCCTTGCTCCAACCCAGGGCAATGGGGGAGGTGAGGCCTGCTCACACCAGATTCCCGGCTTATCGAACGGGGATGTTTGTACCGTGCTCCCCACCAAGGCTGGGGCCTGACTGCCTAAAGCAGCATCTTCTCAAGTGAGAACATCAGCTTCTCCTTCAGCTCAGTCATGCCCTGCTGCAGTGGTCCGGCCTTCTCAAAAGGAGCACTGGCAGGGGGCTGTGTAGCTCTTCACAGTGTATTTCTTCTCCTTCCTTACATGCTCTGAACAGTGAAATAGTCAGTGTCTACACTGCGGTCACCATTGGCATCCTGCTGAAACCAATGGGACAGCTCATGCCTCAGAGCTATTGTTTCAGGCTCTCTACAAACTTAGGCAGAGATTGCTGCACGTTGGATCACATTCAGGTTATACTTTGAGAATTTTTCTTTGCAGTTGTAACAGCTAGAGATGGATGGAGATGGAGACTCTGAAGAACAATTAAGGCCTGTCCAGGCTGTGTAGCCCCGCACAGAGAAGCTAGCAATCTCTTCCCGTGACAGCCACCCACGTGCCTTTATCTCAGGCTGGTCTAGGCTGAATAGATGAGCCGTTTGAGTCTCCAGGGTGCAATGGCTGCTGGGCGCTTGCTGGCAGGAAGCACCGGGGACAGGTCTGCGAAGTAAGAAGGTATTCTTCAGCAGAATACTGTGTTCCATCAAACTCCATTTATCTTACGGCAAGCTGAAGACACATAACTAATATTCAACCATGTGCGTCGTCACTGGGACCATTCGACCCATGCTAGCACTGCGGCTCCAGTGCTAAGCAGCCTGGCTCCTTCACGTGGCCAGCATGAGGATGCTGCAGCTGGAACAGCTGAAAAGAGCCAACCCAAGCCTACCACAGTACGCAGGCCTCTTCGACCACCCAGGAGCACACTTGTCGGCGAGACGCCTGGTGTGGGCCCACTCGCCCTGCCCAGATTTCTCTGTGACGTCAACGTGGTGTGAAGAAAGTTTCTGATGCCAGCTGCAGACCAATCTTTCAACTATGCGAATGCCTGGTTTTGCTTTGCCACGCTACTCCTGAACGGGCCAGGGTCACCCCTGTGGGCAAAGACAGATGCTGTGTCCCATTGCTGCCATCTGCTCTCTGCCCAGATCTGATGCTCATCAGAAGGCTCTGCCGAGGTGACGTGGTGAGTACCACAGCTGATAAGCAGAAGAAATAAGAAGGTGCTATTTTTACCGTGGCTTGTTCAAGCAGAGCTGCCCGGGAAGAATGTACATGCAGTATCCTGTGCCTACCTGTGCCAATACCACGTTAGTTACACAGGTGGAGATGGGTAACCCAGCCACCGCTTGTAGGGATTGAGAGCACAGCATTGTCTGTGGAGGCAGCTCATTGCCTTTGGGCAAGCTATCATTAGTGGTCACTCTTTGGAGCCAGGAGGTGGGACTTGCTGGGCTACAGATCTGGGCCATTTGTGATTTCTCAAACCCCAGCCCCCCTCAGTCCCTCTTGGCAGCCCAGCCTGGCTGATTCCAGTGTCCAGCCCTGCTTGGCACACCCCCTGCTCGTCCTGCTGACCTGCTGCAGCTGGGGGTGCACTGGCATTGGCTCCTTTTCTTCTTCCTGACCTATAGCAACAGAGAGAAGGAGCCAAACTCAGAGTGTTTTCAGGCCAGAAGGGGCCATTAGATCATGGAGTTGGCCCTTGTGCACAGCACAGGCCAGAGAGTTTCACCCAGCTGCCCCTGGATTGAGTCCCATCACTTGTCTGTCACATCTGGCGGGGGGTGGGGGAGTATAGCCCACGTGCTGCACTGTCTGCCTTTTTGTGCTCAGCGCTGTATGGGGCACAGGTCCTAGGGGAGTCTGTGTATGTTTCCTCCCTGCCTGGTTATTCTGGCCTTGGGCCTAGCAGATTTTTCTCTAGCTGTGGATTCTGGACAAAGCAATCTTTTATTCACCCTGCCCTCCCCTACTTGGCGGTGTGTCCGCACTCTTCCTGCACTGACAGCTACACAGGTACGCACGTGTATGTGCAAAAGCCGCAAGGGCACAGGCAGAGCTTATGCTGAGCTCACTCTGTTCCTGGTGCCCAGTGCAGGTTTGGCTCACTGAGACTCCAGTGTGTTCAGCTGCAGGTAGCGGTTGAGGTGATTTCTGTGGCTGTAGCAGCCATCCCCTGTAAGAAGGAAAACCTGATGCCCAGAGGGGTCAAAGGCGTGACTGGCTCCTGCAGTGAGTTGGGTTTGTGGGCTTCACTCACTGCTCCCTGCTGCAGTGGCCGGAGCAGGCTGGGTGCTCCTAGCAGAGGAGAGCAGCTGCTCCCCCTCCCTCGGCCCTGGCGAAGCAGGCAGGGGAAACAAGCGAGGGGGACGGATTTTTGGCATGACTGTGCTGATCTCCTGGCTTTGAAGTTTTCCTGCGACCGATGGGGAAAATAGCTCCAACGGGGCGGGGGCGGGGAGCCAGCTGATGGGATAGGAAGTTGGCGAGGACGTGTGGGATTCTTCTTTTTTTGTAAACTTTGGAGCTGATTTGACGTTTTTCTCTTTCCCAGTGAGCCGGCTGCCACCCTCGGCTCCCAGCGTGGGTAAATAGAACCCGCAGTGCCCGGGGGCCGAGAGCCGCGTAGCATTCAGGCTGCGTCCTAGCTACGGCTGCCTGGCCTCAGGCCCTCCCACGGGGAAGGGCTGGGCCCCGCTCCCAACAGCCTCCCTGCGGCCGAGGGGTCCCAGCTATCTTCCCTTGTCTGTTGTCAGGTGGAAAGTCAATATTCTCCCCGCTAGCTATTGCTTTGGCCATGGGAGTGGAGGCTGCGTGGGGGAGCTGGTGACTTTCCTTTGTTCCCTGCGCTCCTAGGCAGCAGTGGTCACTATCTCACTGCAGCCAGCTGTTACCAGTTCACTGACCTGTCACCCATTCAGCGGCCAACAGCTGCAACTGACATGCAGCATCTATGCCCCCTTCACAGCGCTGTCTCTTCCTGCCCTCCCCAGGGCCCCCCTGCTCTTTAGCCTGCTGTAGCCCAGGCCCCTGCAGCCGTGTGGCTGGAGGCCTGTGTTAGCCAGGGGCTGCCTCCATGCAGCAGGCTCTCTGGGTGCCTGAAAGGGTTTGCATTGGGCTGGAGCATCCACAGGCTCCTGCTGTGTATCACTGTATATTACAGGGCTCTGGGACTCCGCTCTTAGCCCTGGAGCATCACTCTGGACAGTTTGGCGGGGGGGCCCACCAAGGTGCATGGAGGCTGTCAGTGCCACCGAGGGCCAGTTTAGGGCTGGAGCAGAGAGAAATGGGCTCAGATTAACAGAAGGAAAACCCTGGCAAAACTTCCTGCCAGGGAAAAGCCCTCTAGTTGTGGGTCAGTCTGCCAAAAGGGGCAGAAACTCCACCTCTGAGGCTGCTCCAAATTAGCAAGTCCAGGCACTAGCGAAGAAGGGACAAGCTTGCCATGGCTTCTGGCTGGGGTGACACTAGGGGGGGTCTAGGATTCTCACCCCTGGATTTCTGGGCCTTTATTAGTATGTATAAGAACCTGAGCTGGGAGCATCCTGGGCAGTCAGGGCCACACACACACAGAATAGACCCCCCCCACCACTGCCTTGCCAGCTATTGGCCCCTCTGACTATCAGGCACAGCAGCCACCATCTGCATTTGCTTCCCTCCGGGGCCTGGGGAGCCCTTGTCCCACCCCTGCGGCCACAAGGGCAGGACTCGCTCTGGGTCCCCCTAGAGTAGGCTGCTCTATCGTTCGGGGCCTGCCAATGCAGCCGAGTCCCTGGGGAAACTGGAGGTGGTAGGTGCTACTGGGGAACCTACTCGATAATTGCCTTGTTTTTCCCTGGCTGCTCATGCTGGTGGCTGGGATGCTGAGAGGTTTGCCATGCAGTCTGCTGCCCACCAGGACCTGGCTGTAGAGAATCCAGCAGGAGCCCGTCACATATGGGTCCTATGGCAGGCCTGCGTGCGCACGCACATTTACCTCTTGCTTGTGACATCTGCACGGCCTGGCGTCTTGGCCACACCAGCAGCAGTCACCCTTCCTTCTCAGACCCATGGGAGCTGGTGTGTCTGCTCCATCACCTGCTCTTTGCCACTGAGTGAGCGGGATGGCAGCCCCTTGTTTCTGCCTGATACTGCGGGATCGCCTTAAAGGCCTCCCACAGGAGCCTGGTGTGTCTGTTCTGGGCACGTCTCTGTGGGGTCCACAGGGCCGGGCAGTGACACAGTCTATCCCTGTAGTCAGGAGGTGCCCCCCAAACTCCTGGGGAGGGGTTCTCTAATGGGGTGCAGGAGGATGTACCATTGGGACAGGAAGAAGTTATGTTAATCTCAGTAGTAAACTCTGCTGGCTATTTCTGGGGAGTGAGCTGGGGGAGGGGTACAGATCCCGAGCTCAGGGGCATAGGTTGATGTGGCCAGTTGGGGGAGGGGAATGAGGCCCTTTGAGCTGCTGGTGCTAAGTTGCCTGCTCCCAGGAGCATGGCTGGGTGGAGACAGGGTCCCTGCAATCTAGAGCATTTCGTTAGACAGCCGGGGCTCCCAGGAGCAGCTCCGTCTCCCCTACCAGGCATGGAGACGGGGCACAGTTCCTGCCAGCCCTCCTCTACAGCAGAAGCAGCATCTCGCCTACTTCTGTGCCCCAGCCAGGTGCAACTTGAGATGGATGCAGAGGAGATGGCGCCGAGGAATGATCCAGCACAGCCGTCAGCCCTGGGTGGGATGGGACTGTGGCTGGCTCAGCCTGGCTTTTGGCAGCTGTCTACCTCTCCCCTGGCTGAGGTGGGAGCAGATGGGCATTCCTCTACCCAGCTCATTGCAGTGCCTCAGTAAAGGCTGTGCTCTTAAATGGGGGCCAGCCTTCATGTGAAGGACTATGCCTTGTGGGATAACCCTGCTTCCCCAAGGCTGAGGGGCACTTCTTCCTAGCCTGGCTCTGGGCTTTTCTCCCCGAGCCCTGGATCTCTGACCCCACTCCCGCAAAGGCAGTTTGCTCTTTAGTAAGAATGGTTCCCTTCCCTCTTCCTGATCTGCTCCCATCGCAATCCTCACAGGATCCTCGCTAAGCCAGGGGCTGGCCTCCTGCTCCTGGTGGGGTGGGTGCATCGCCACATGCTCAAGCCAGATCAAAGCCCTGTATTCTTTTGCTTCCCCTCTTGCCGGGGTGCTGAGTAGGTGGCAGGACAGTCGGGAGCTGCTGGTTGAGCTATCCCTCCGTCCCTGCTCCTGCACCAGTCCCGTGAAGCAATTCTCAGCTTCAGAAGAGCCGTTTCCTTGAAACCACTTTTCCAGCCGTTCCGCACGCTCCACACACCTGTTCTTTATGGAGTCAGACACTGCAGGGTGTTAACGGCCTTCCCTCTGGGTCCATGCAGAGGTGCTAACCCCACTCTCCTCTCCACATGCCAGAGGCTCCGTAAAGCCATCCGGCAGTCCCAGCAGAGCGGGGGGAGGGGGGATGTGGCAGGGATTACACTGCTCTGGCCTGAACCGAGGAGTGAGTCTCAAATGGGGGGAGCACTGGGGCCAGGTTAAAGAGATTCCACTGCTAAAATGAGATCCTGTGGCTGAAGTGCGGTAGAATTGACATGGCAATGAGGGGTCCCTTTGACCGGTTCTGTACTGGCCACCCTGCAGGCTGAAAGGGTGGATTGGATTGGCCTGGGCAGCATCTCTGCAGTGGGAACGGCCTGGGCAGTTCTGCGCAATCCAGCTCACATGCTCTGAGCCGCGTTGGCCCCTTACTGGGATCAGACAAGGACGTCTGTCCCGGGAAAGCTGCCCGCCGCTAGGCCTAGCCGGAGACTTTCCATCTCAACTGGGTTTTGAATGAAACATTTTTGTGAAAAGTGTCTATGGAAAGCTTTCCTTTATTCAGGGACAAACTGACCACTCTGAAATGGAGAGCGCTGAATTCAGAAATGCTGCCGTGGTGCCTCCTGCTTCCCTTCTCTGAGCCGAGGGCCCTAGCCGGCCACATGATGCTCCTCGCCTGTGCAACTGCTGTGGCCTGCAGCAGCGGCGACCCTGGGGCATCCTCGCAGAAGTAGGCTGACCAGGGAGCCTGGTCCAGAGCGCGGGCGGGAACAGGAGGTCCTGTGCCAGCATTGCCCAATTGATGGAGGTTGGGGGGTTGATTCTCCACCCCCGCCCTCCCCCAAATATGAAATGCTCACTGGGGAAAAGCTGGATGGAAGGGAATCTCCTTTCACTTTCCGTCCAGTTCCCCAGGGTGTCGTCTCCGTGCAGTACGCAGGTCCCACCTCTGAGACCCTGAGGTGCTTTAGAGACCTTTGGTGTAGAGAAGGGGCACTGCTAGGAGGCCAACTGTCTCCTTTGCCTCTCGCCAGCTGCATCTGGGCTGGTCACTGCAGTGCCTTGGCCAGAATGGCACTGGAGAGTGTCCCTCCCCATTCACAGCCAGTGTATTGTTCTGATCCCCGGCTGCTGGATTGATGGGAGAGGGGGTGTTTGAATTTACAGGGGGGTGCAGGCCAGGGGGTGAGACCAGGAGGGCAAAGGTAGGGGCTGGCTGTATGACAACAAAATAGTAACTTGAAAAACATGACAATTTTTGATTTCGAAAACAAAAAATGTTTAAAATGTATTGAATTTGAATTGACTTGTGAAAAATTAATTATAGTATAATAAAAACATTTAGGACAGAAACTCCCTGAGCTAACAACCTCTTGCGATAGCACCACTGCAAGATAATGACCATGGCAAATAATGCATTTTGAAAACCTTGGCCTCCTAGGAAACGTATATTGATATAAGTTTCCCAGTCACAAATCTAGCATGCTGGAGCCAAGTCCCTAAAACATACTAATCTAGTTGTCCCAAGAACAAGAAATTATGATAACTCCTTCTATATGTGCATAAACTGTCAAGGAATTTCACTAACAAAAGAGGAGCTAAACTCCCTGTGGCCAGCTTCATTCGTTTTCCTTGGCAAGGTGATTCGGCGCTACCTCTCGGCCCCACATTGTAAACATCATAAAACACCAGCATTTGAATGTTTGATGATTTATTGTTGTTGATAAATCATCATTTGAAATGATTAGGTCGGCTAACATCACCGAAACGAACATGCCGACATTGTCCGAACAAACACAGCCGTGTGAGGAAGCTCATCTTTGTTCAGACTTTTCAAACCTATTATGCTTTTTCAGGTACAAGTATTTGATCCTACATCTGCTTCTAAAGTGTGTAGTAGTGTTTCCATTTCCGTTCAGATTTCCAACCACCAACTAAATGGAATTGTTTTCCAACTAGAAAATTAAAACAGCTTGATCTAATTGGAAAACAATTAAATTGGCAACACTGCGAGTTGACAGTAACTAGTTAACCACGGGGCATGGGGGGGGGAAATTCCCTGATTCCAGGTTTCCACCCCAAGGGGAAAGAGCCCCAAACCATCATTGCTGCTGTTGAGCAGAAACCCCCTTCCCTTCGGATTAGTCTGGATGTGTTGTTCTTTTCTAATTAAACAAAGTCACCATTAGGCCTAACTGATCTGCCCATGTGCCCCCACCTGGAGGGTCTGTGTCTAATGGGGCGGGAGGGGGCCTCCGAAGGGGTCAGCCCTGCTCCTTTAATCACCCTCTTACTCCTTAGGCCCTGGACATGGAAGTTCCTGCTTGTCTGTTTCCCCTTGTAGGCCCCCTCCTGGTTTAGTAACACAAGGGGCCTCTCTCCTTCCAAAAATCTCTCTCTGCTGGAGTGAACAGCTCCCTCCCTAGCTTGCCCCTTTCCCATCTGCTAACCCACCAGTGCAGGCGGGTTCATCCCTTTGCATTGCATGCAGTATGCACCCACTCCATGCCTCAGTGTTCCTGAGTATGAAAACTGGGGTTGAGCCCCCTTTGCAGAGTGCTTGAGGGAAGGCGCTCAGGGGGCAAGGCAGCGATGCATTACCAGGGCTGGAAGCCTGTCTGTTGGGTCTGTGGAGATCCCATGTGGGGCGGACAGGGGAGCGGGCTTCGGAGGGGTGTTGTGGGGCTGCCCAGGTTCTCTGCACTGGGTTCTGCAGGAGCCCAGCGCTCCCTTCTGCCCTGCCCTCGGGCTTTCTGGCTTCGGCCCTGTTCTGGTGCTTGTTCATGGATTCCAAGGGGACCAGCGCAGTCACTGGGTCTGGCCTCCTTGCTGAAGGGGAGCACAGTATCGGCTGTGGAGTGAGGGCTGGGGACAGGCTTCCGCTGAGCGTCCCAGGCAGCAGTGAGCTGCATGCGTGAGGGTCACCATGGCAGAGTGTGGGTGCTCCCCGGGCACTATGGCCCATGCCTTCGTTGGGTACGCAGCAGGCTACCCTGTCCCCTTCCCCTCCTGCCCTCAATCCAAGCTTCCTCCTCCTCCTCCTTCCCCTGCTTCCTGAGGCCCCAGCTTGCTATGTGGGAGCCAGGCTGGGTGGAGCTGGCTGGGCAGTGGGGAAGGGCCCGCAGGCCTGTGCTGTGTGCAGACCTGGCCTGTCCCATCTCTGCCTCTCCAGGCCAGCAGGAGAGAGGGGGAAGCCATGGGGGCAGCTGCAGAACAAAGGACAAGCTTTAAAGTCAGCTGCGTGCCAGCCGCCTGAGGAGGCAGTGCTCAGAGCTGGATAGAGCCCGCGGGGCGAGGAGCTGCAGGGCCATACCGAGCATCCACTGGAGCAAACCCAGTGGGACGAGCTGTGCTCTCCCTTGGCATGGGGCCCGGGTGCCACTGCCATGGAGCAAACCAGCACATGCGTGGTTTGCTTCCACCACACCCTGGCACATTGCAAGGCTGCATGTGGGACCCGAGGGAGACCAGAACACAGCCACGTGCACTGGGACAGCTCTCTGTGTCCAGCATGGGGCAGCGCAGAGGTTGGCAGTGTGAGCTTACTGGTGCTCACGGCTCCTTGGGGTGGTGGCTGCCTGGGTCTCCCTGAGACCTGGGGACAGTGGCCATGCTGGGAAGGCCTTTGCAGGCAGAAGCTGTTCTCTTGGGAAATAAAATCTCTGCTGTGTGTTAGCCTGTAAGTCTGTAGGACACCCCGACGGCAGGGAGCCATGGAGTCCCATGGTCCCTACGCTTGCTGGCTGACCATGCTGCCCCATGATGCGCGACTGGTCCAGGCACTCCAATCTTGTACAGCCACGCAGAGTGGAGTGGCTCCTTGTCTTTGCACATGGTCTCCGGGGGGGGGGGGGGAAGAGGTGGGATCTCTGTTCTGTTTGTGCCAGTGGATTTAAGGACCTGTGTGGGATCCCCTCTTGGAGCAGGGTCACTAGCCTGCTTCTTTCCCGTGCGATGCCATTGCGTGGGCACATGGCGCCATGCAGGATGCTGCCGTGCCCGCATAGAATCATAGAATCATAGAATATCAGGGTTGGAAGGGACCCCAGAAGGTCATCTAGTCCAACCCCCTGCTCAAAGCAGGACCAAGTCCCAGTTAAATCATCCCAGCCAGGGCTTTGTCAAGCCTGACCTTAAAAACCTCTAAGGAAGGAGATTCTACCACCTCCCTAGGTAACGCATTCCAGTGTTTCACCACCCTCTTAGTGAAAAAGTTTTTCCTAATATCCAATCTAAACCTCCCCCATTGCAACTTGAGACCATTACTCCTCGTTCTGTCATCTGCTACCATTGAGAACAGTCTAGAGCCATCCTCTTTGAAACCCCCTTTCAGGTAGTTGAAAGCAGCTATCAAATCCCCCCTCATTCTTCTCTTCTGCAGACTAAACAATCCCAGCTCCCTCAGCCTCTCCTCATAAGTCATGTGCTCTAGACCCCTAATCATTTTCGTTGCCCTTCGTTGTACTCTTTCCAATTTATCCACATCCTTCCTGTAGTGTGGGGCCCAAAACTGGACACAGTACTCCAGATGAGGCCTCACCAGTGTCGAATAGAGGGGAACGATCACGTCCCTCGATCTGCTCGCTATGCCCCTACTTATACATCCCAAAATGCCATTGGCCTTCTTGGCAACAAGGGCACACTGCTGACTCATATCCAGCTTCTCGTCCACTGTCACCCCTAGGTCCTTTTCCGCAGAACTGCTGCCGAGCCATTCGGTCCCTAGTCTGTAGCGGTGCATTGGATTCTTCCATCCTAAGTGCAGGACCCTGCACTTATCCTTATTGAACCTCATTAGATTTCTTTTGGCCCAATCCTCCAATTTGCCTATGTCCTTCTGTATCCTATCCCTCCCCTCCAGCGTATCTACCACTCCTCCCAGTTTAGTATCATCCGCAAATTTGCTGAGAGTGCAATCCACACCATCCTCCAGATCATTTATGAAGATATTGAACAAAACGGGCCCCAGGACCGACCCCTGGGGCACTCCACTTGACACCGGCTGCCAACTAGACATGGAGCCATTGATCACTACCCGTTGAGCCCGACAATCTAGCCAGCTTTCTACCCACCTTATAGTGCATTCATCCAGCCCATACTTCCTTAACTTGCTGACAAGAATGCTGTGGGAGACCGTGTCAAAAGCTTTGCTAAAGTCAAGAAACAATACATCCACTGCTTTCCCTTCATCCACAGAACCAGTAATCTCATCATAAAAGGCGATTAGATTAGTCAGGCATGACCTTCCCTTGGTGAATCCATGCTGACTGTTCCTGATCACTTTCCTCTCCTCTAAGTGCTTCAGGATTGATTCTTTGAGGACCTGCTCCATGATTTTTCCAGGGACTGAGGTGAGGCTGACCGGCCTGTAGTTCCCAGGATCCTCCTTCTTCCCTTTTTTAAAGATGGGCACTACATTAGCCTTTTTCCAGTCATCCGGGACTTCCCCCGTTCGCCACGAGTTTTCAAAGATAATGGCCAAGGGCTCTGCAATCACAGCCGCCAATTCCCTCAGCACTCTCGGATGCAATTCGTCCGGCCCCATGGACTTGTGCGCGTCCAGCTTTTCTAAATAGTCCCTAACCACCTCTATCTCTACAGAGGGCTGGCCATCTCTTCCCCATTTTGTGTTGCCCAGCACAGCAGTCTGGGAGCTGACCTTGTTAGTGAAAACAGAGGCAAAAAAAGCATTGAGTACATTAGCTTTTTCCACATCCTCTGTCACTAGCTTGCCTCCCTCATTCAGTAAGGGGCCCACACTTTCCTTGGCTTTCTTCTTGTTGCCAACATACCTGAAGAAACCCTTCTTGTTACTCTTGACATCTCTTGCTAGCTGCAGCATGGGTATGAGTGGCCCAATTACCAGGCTTCCAAAACTGGCAGGTGCCTCATGCACCAGCAGGCTAATATTGAGCCCCTGACCCAATCCATGGGCTGCTGCCGGTGACTGAGACAGTGGCAGGGGAAGTCATGGAGGTGCCTAGTTCTGCATGTCACTGAAGGTGCGATCAGCCCCCTCCATTGCAAACAGAATGAACCGAGATCAGAGCCCAGAGCCCAGCCACTCCCTGGTTTCCTGCCAGCGGGGCCAGCAGCAGCCGCTCATGGGCCTTGGGTTCCAGGGCACAGCTCTCCTGATGCCTGCTCTGTGCTTGACCCAGGGGCTGACTCGCCGTCCTGCAGTGTCTAGGCAGAGGGCGCATGTGCATTTGCCAATGCCGGTGCTAGCAGCATCAGGAGCCCGAGCAAAGGGTACTGCTAGTGCCATTTGGGTTTCTAACACCATGTTTATCAGCCCTGCGCTGGGCAGGGATAGATGATCGTGCTAGGTTTCCAGCTCTGTGCTGGTGCCCCCAGCACTGCAAACCCTGCCGGAGCTGATGTTAGTCGCACTGAAAGGGCAGGTCCGTTTCTCAGCAGAGCTAATGCCAGGGCAGCTCTGTGTCCAGCTGAAAGCGCAGGGAGGCCAAATGGACTTCTTGAGTTGGGATTCCTTCGGGCCGCGGGCCCTAGCGCTGGGTGGCTTGCAGACAGAGTCGGCCCCGGGATCTCCTCCGAGCATCGGCACTCGCAACCTCTACCTTGCATCTGAGTGAACCATGGCCCACTGCAGCATAGCCCCGGGACACCATGTCCGGGAGCTGGTTCAGGTGGAAGAGTGCCTACCCCTCTTCCTGCCACACTGGCATTTGCACAAATCCGTGGACCACGCCCAGCCCAGGGGAGCTTGGCAGAGATGATGGCCCCAGCCTAAGCGGGGCTGGTGGATTTGAACGGCGTCTGCTCGCTGCCACTTGGTGTAATGACATGGAGCTGTGCCGGCCTCTTACTTAATTGCTAGTTCAGGCCTGGGAGCTCTCTGGGGGAGAGAATGAGCTCTTTTCGTGTCTGGAGCATCCTGAAGTTGCATTCCCAGCTTAGCTATGGCAGGGGTCTTTGCTTTTCCCTGACGCGCTTAAAGCATTAGTGGTTTGGGTTTTTTTACAAATAGAAATTTCTCAATAAGCGTATAGGAAACCAGCGTCTGGTGTGTAATGGGGGTGGGCACCAGCTGATCCGCCCTGCTGGAATGCCGATAACCACAGGGCCCAGCTGGGGGCCGTCTGCCGAGTGGCATCCAGCCAGAGCTGGTTAACAAGAGCTAATCCTCTGCCCTTCCTCTGGAAAGGGACTTTTTGGAAACGGCAACAGCAGGGAGGGAGGGTGTCCACGTCTCATTACCTCTGGATCAAGTGGGTTCAACTGGCAATCAATAAAAGCGGTCTCTGCCAGGGCGTGGAGAGGCCCTCCTCGTGGCCTGGGAACCCAAGGGAGTCTTCCCTGAGACCTGTGAGCCCAGGCCATGCCCCTGGTTTGCACAGGTGGCACTGGCTGGAAGGCAGGAGAGAACTCTGGAACGCTTTAGCTGCCCTTCCCCATGCACCAACTGAGCTGGCTTTGTCTCTGCCATCCCTATAGACTCCAGCCCCTCCTACCCTCCACTCCCAGAACCAGGCTGGCCCTACAGAGCCAACAGGGGACAAAGCAGACAGAGCTGTTTTCAGTTGCATTGGTGGGCAGGTGAGCTGGTGTATGCACAAGTGAGCAGGGAGGGGCTGTTTCACATAGTCACTTCTCAGAGAAGAAACAGGCTTTTTAGCTCGGGCTTTTCGTCTTGAAAGCATTACACAAACATTATCCCTCGCCGGTCCTGCGAGCTAGGGGAATAGTATTTGACTGGGGAAACTGGGGCACTGAGGTTGTGCTTTGCTCAAAACCACAGCAAGTCAGGACTGGGATGCAGGAGTTCCCAACTCCCTGGCCTTTACTCAGATCCCCCCGCCCCCCACCTACAGGGTTTTGTAGCTTCTGGCCATGCCTGGGGCCCAGTGTGTGTTGGGGCTGGCTGAGTAGAAGAGGCCTTTGCTTTGGGCTTGGGCTAAGATACCATCTTCAGAGTCCTAGGATGAAACGAGCTCCTCTCTTCCCTATCATAGAATCATAGAATCATAGAATATCAGGGTTGGAAGGGACCCCAGAAGGTCATCTAGTCCAACCCCCTGCTCAAAGCAGGACCAAGTCCCAGTTAAATCATCCCAGCTAGGGCTTTGTCAAGCCTGACCTTAAAAACCTCTAAGGAAGGAGATTCTACCACCTCCCTAGGTAACGCATTCCAGTGTTTCACCACCCTCTTAGTGAAAAAGTTTTTCCTAATATCCAATCTAAACCTCCCCCATTGCAACTTGACTATCTCGCTGTACTACCTTGGCCGGCACTGCTCTGCCTGGAGATGTCGCTGGACAGGGGCTGCACGGCTGTTTGACTGCAATGCCAGTGTGGCATAGCCTCCTGCCAGCGCTCCCCTCCCCTTGCCCCATCTCCTGCACCACAACCAGAGATGACAGGGTGCAGAGTGGGGGCTGTAGTGCTTCCCAGCCACCTATGCCCAACTGTGCTCCTGTCACTGGGAATAGGGCATCCTCCTGAGTTAGGCTGACCAACGACTTTCTGCTTGGAAAAGTGACTGTGTGAAACCAGCCCCTTCCTGTGGCACAAACTGGCCACAGCTGTGCTGTTAGTGCTCCTATGGGCCTGCGTGGCCAGCTCGGCTCGGGGGAAGGAGCTGAGGCTTGGTCCTCTTCATGAAGCAGCAGCAGCATTGCGTGGGGAGCTCAGCGACGTGTGTGCAAAGCCAGTGAGGGTCACGGGAGAGACTTCATTAGCGGGGCTCAGCGAGACGTGAGGAACCCGGCCTGGCTCTTGGTTCCAAGCCTGATTATGCAGGGCTAGCAGATCAAATTCGGGTGTAAACTGAGTCCCGGAAAGACCCAGGGGTGCCCTTTTCAGTCACTGTACAGCACGGCTCTGCACGTCCCTGGTGCTGTGCAAATAGTGATCATTGCGTTTTGTGTTTTGTGTTTTTCAGAGCATCCAGGGTCACGCAAACAACAAGGATTCCAGGCTGCTCTGGATGAACGCCAGCGATTATGTTCTCTCCGTAGGATTCAGCCAGGTATGGCCCCCTGCTCGCCCAGGCGCCCTTAGCCCTTGTTCCTTCACTGGGGCTTTCCGCCACCTTTCTACTGCAGAGCTTGTGCAGATGGTGCTGTGGGTCCTGCCGGTCATGCTGTACATCTTTTCCCACTGAGGGGAAGCTGGTTCTGTAGGGGAGGCCAGCTTGCCTACCACATCTTGCATGGAGCGAGAGCAAGCACAATATTGGCAGAGCGATGCGCCTCCTGGGCTTTCCAAGTTCCCTGGTAGTGGTAGCGGGCCAAGTAGAACAGCCAGGCCGACACTTCATCATTTCCCCTCCCAGGGGCTGTCTGGAGCTCTCGCCACCAGGGGAGAATGAGGTGACCCTGCCGGGATTTGAACCTGCAGATCTGAGGGGGACTAGGGCTCTGAGCAGGGCTAGACAACACCATGCCCAGCTCCCCTGCGCTGCCTGCTTCTGCTATATGCCACAGCATGGAGCTGCGTTGCTCGGAGCACAGCAGGAGGAGACTTGCGGGAAGGGCTAGCGTGGCTGAGCCCACTCTGCATTTGAGCAGGGTGCACTGAGCGGGGAGCTAGTGCTGAGCTCTGTCCCCAGTGGCCATGTGCAAGTAAAAGCCTGTGAGCTCAGCCGTTTGCTTGCAGGGCCATGTACCAGGCGGTTTCTCTGGGCGCAGCCTGTGTGCTGGGATCTGAGTGCTCCCGCCGGCCTGTGCACAGAGCAACAGCTATTGACCCATCACTGTGCCCATATTTGCAACCCCTGGGCCAGTGGGATGGAGCTAGGGAAAGCAACAAAGTCTATTGGGAATAGAAGTTAACCCCAACCTGTGGCATGCAAGCGAGCAGCGAGCCCAGGGGAGCAGGCTCACCACTGCCCACTGGAGCAGCAGCCGAGGCAGGCTCGAGAGAGACGACTTGGAGTCGGCCTCCATCACCTCTCAGCTCCCCCAGCCCCCCTGACCATCCTCGGCACCACTGAGTGCTGTATTGAATGTGGCCGGGAACCCCAGGGCTTCACTGCTTGGTATGTGCCTCTCTACCAGTGCAATCCATGGGGATGGATTCCTCTCGGAACAGTGCCTGATGGGCAGCCGAGCCTGCCACGTGCCACGGAAGACTGTGAAGGCCGATCAGATGCAGGGAGAGGGCTCCAGGCAAAGCCCTCGCTGTCTAAGGAGCACGTTCCCCTGAATGCAGTACAGATGCAATGCACCTTATTGGGGTCCCCTCTCCTCAGGGGGGAAGGGGATGCATGACTGCCTGCCCAGGCAGCCTGTCCCTTTTAGAAAGGGAAAGAGGATTGCACGCTTTTGCTGCCTGCTCCCCCCACAGCATAGCCCAGGGCTCCCCCGTGCCTGTCCAGAATGCACTGGGGTCGCCCATGTTCACTTTTGTCCAGACCTCTCTGCTTTTGAGCCCCGTGTGGGGGTGGTGGTTCCCTGGTGTCTCACCCCACGAAAAGGCTCCCACTTGTGTCCCCTTGTTGGGGGTTCAGCATGAAAACCCTAGCCCTGCAGCCCCCTGGCTCTAGTCCTTGCTCCTTGAAGCCAGCTGCCATTCGGCCTGCAGCTTCCATGGAGGCTGCTCATGTCTGCGTGTGGGCCTGCGTCAGGGGAAGCCGCTCCCTGGCCGGGAAGGGGTCTGGTTTGATCTCATTAGGCCACCCCCAGGGCCCCCTGCTAGACTGCCTGTGCCTCTAGGGCCGCCTCATTGCCATGTCTGGCTGCGGCAGCCACTGGTACTGCCTCTAAAGCAGCCCAGCACCTGGCCACGTGTGTCTGTATGCACGTGTGTGTATGTGTGCGCATCTGTGAGTGTGTGTGTCTGTATGTGTACATGTACACAACCAGTAAGCATGTGTCTTTCTGCTCTTGCAGATGAGGGAGCGTGAGGTAAAGCTGTGGGACACACGGCGATTCAGCAGCTCGCTTGTCTCCATCACGCTGGACACCTCCCCAGGGTAGGAGCGTGGCCCCCGGTCCCGGCGTTGGGGGTGGCATGAGGGGATGTGTTGCTAACAGTTACTGGGGTGGGGGGCTCGGAGCTCGGTCTGTGCCGTGTGGGGTTTGGTTTGCATCTGGCCGAGCCAGGAGGGGTGTTCCCAGTGAGACGTGCCCGTTGTAACAAGGCAGCCGGCCCCTTTCCAGGCCTGGGGTCAGAGCCCCTCCAAGCCCGGAAGCTTTGGTCTGGGCTGGGGATGATCAGCCCCAGCTGGAAAGAGGCAGGCAATTGCCTGATGGGCGCACAAAGGTTGGGGGAGCTGCAGGAAGCAGGCTGGGCCCTGTGGCAGGCCCTGGAGCTGGGTGTCCCAGGTGGGAGGTCTGGGATGAGCTGCCAGAGCAGGAAGGGGAAGGAGTGTTGCGTTGGTGTTGAACCATTGGGGTTGGGGGGGGCACAGAAGATGGTTGGTGCAGCCCATGAAGGGACCTGAGCAGACTCTGGGCTTGGTGTTAGCCAGGCCAACAGCCCACCCCGGTGTCTAGAGCCCCCTGCCGCAAGAGGCAGTGAAAATGCGTGCGGTAGCTTGTAAACTTGGCGTTGCCGGCACTGGGCATGAGTGGATGCTGGCCGCCCTCTGGGAATGCCCCGGTACTCCCAGCCCCCTTCGCTGACCCACCCCTACTGCTCCAGATATGCGATCACTTTCCCTCCCCTGGCAACGCCTGGCTGTGTGGGGTGAAGAGTGGGCTCCAGGAGCGGGCTGCAGTCATATTGTCCTCCATTCCCTAGAGTCAGCTGCCTGGCTTCTCTCCCTTTCGCCCTGGGAGTGGCTTATGTAGGACCATGAGGTTCAGTCCGACTGGAAGTGCTGGAGGAAGTGCCCAGGGACAATGCCCACCCCTTGCCCCCTCTGTTGGGAATGTTGGGCAGGGTCGGGGAGCCCCTGCTCAAGTCACTGGTGACCCTTGCACTTTAGTGGCGCCAGTGGGAGTACTCAGCCGGGAAAGGTGCTGGTGTCTGGGAAATGCAGGGAGTTGGATGTTTGGAGAAAAGGAGATTCCATGGGGCGAGTGAACCAAACCGCCAGCTCCCTGCTTTGTTCTCTGTGTGGGACTGTGTCCGCCTGTCACCCAGAGATGTGCGCGGTGACTTGTGGCCCACTCTGTTTCTGGGGCCGGCACTCTGGTGTGACGCTAACGCTGCACACGCATTGATTCGGGGCACACATGGCGTTTGCTCAACCCCTGCTTGTGGGCTGTTTGGGAAAGGCGCGTTCGTGGCCTGGGTGGATCAGTGTTCCCCAAAAAAGCCGTGAAGACGGCTACGCCATCAGGACCGCAGAGGTGACTGTGCTCCCTTCAGCCTGGTGTGACCTCTCCCACGCTGGGTTGGATTTATGGCCTTACAGAGAGCAGCAATTAGAGAAGGAAGGTCATCTGCGGGAGAGAAAAACCCACCCTGAAGGGAGGGGCTGGGGAGCTCTTGCCCTGCCCCCAAATGAGGGATTGCAGCAGGGCTGGTTGGTTTCCCATTGCTTGTCAGTTGCACGCTTGGACTCTCTGTGCTAGTGGGAAGTTGCAATTTCTGGGTTAACGCTGGGTCCATTGAGCAGACCCTGCCTCCCATGCCAACTCCTTGCTATCCTGCTGCTCTGTCCCGCTGGCACGCAGGGCCATACATGGGCATGGGGCTGGGTCCCATGGGTTTCAGGAACATCTCCGCTTTCCTGGGTGACCACCTAGCCTTGCAAGGGCTGCTGATCTGCTCTGCTCCCATTGCTCCATCACCAGCAGGCCGTGGTAATGGCTTCCTCCCTGTCCTTCTGGCTGGGCTCTCAGATGGGCACCCTGTAGCTCCTTGCCTGTAGATCCAGGATTTGTTCCCATTTGAAGTTGGAGACGGAGAGTCAGGCAGGAGAGTGGGGGGTTCCCCTAGGTACACGTCTGAATTTTTCCTCTATCGCTTGCTCACTCCAAGCCAGGCCTCCCAGGCCGTGTTGGATGCTCCTCTACCCCAGGCTGCTGGGGAGCTGGGTCATGGGTGCTAGGCAGGCCGAGGCATCCGACACCATGCCTCACCAATCTCAACCCCTGCAGGGACCACAGTCCAAAGGTGAACAGCCCGGGTCTACAGGAGGGCAGACTGACCTTGGAATCTTGGCATGGATACAGTATCTCCCCCTCCCTCCACTCCCCATGCTTAGGATGGAGCTTGGGCCTGAGTGTGCTAGACTCTGCCATCTTCAGTGGGGCTGTGTCTGGATGCTGGTCAGTACTCGGCCAGTGTCTGGGATAGCAATGACTGGGGCTGGCTACAGCAGAGGGGAAAGGTAGTGTGTCCCGGGGCAGCCCCCAGTGTACCTACAGCTGATCACGGTGGGTGCTGCCTGGCACAGTGCCCATTCCAGGAAAGGTCAGACGTGTCTGTCGTGCATGGGGAGAGCCAGGGCAGAGTCGGCTCTGGCACCGGGGGTGGGGTGGTGAATTGGCATTGCAAGGGAGGGCGGCTAGCTCAGCCCCAGCCCCCTCCTCTCCCCATGCTGGCAGCTTTCCGCCGGCACAGCACAGCGGCAAGGGCTGCCATCTGTCAGGCGGCTCCTGACACAAGCGGCATAGGATCATCCTACTTCCTCCCCTAGCAATGGCTCTCCCTGCTCCTTCCCTGCATCTCCTGGGCACAGCAATGCTGCCGTGGCCGGGATGGGAGGCAGCCCTGGGAGCACAATGATTAGCGGGTGCTGGCTCCAGCCTTGATTGAGGCATCTGTGGGGATTGGGAGTTGTGGGGAAGGCATGGTTGGACTCTCCCTCCTGTTGACAAGTGTTTGGGGTGCATCCATCAGTCGTCACTTGGCACGGGTCGCCTTGGGAGCTGCCCCCGTCGCTCTTCAGGAAGAACGGGCCCTTGGGCTGAGCTCTCCCCCGCCCCACTGCGCAGGAGGGAAAAGGTGGGTGCAGGGCAGTAGGACTTGGGCTGTTTGCTGTGTCAACCTAGTGACCATTCCTGGGGGTTCTGTCTCAGGCTGGGCGCTGGTCTCAGGTGATCTCGCTCTCTGCCATTCATCTCTCTCACTTCCCGTCATTCTAGCTCCCCTGCACTACATCCCTAGTGTCTGTTCTAGTCAGATCTCACTGCAGGTGCTTAAAGGGGATGACGGGAGAGGCTGCACAGCAAATCATTCCTTCCCTGAATTCAGGGGTCAGAAGTATGGGGGTTGCTCGCCCAGGCTCCACCCACAAGCCCAGGCACTCGAGAACTCAAGCTGCCCCTCACAGCAAACTGAAGATGGTCTCTCCTTTCTCATGTGCTTTGATCAGCAGTGAAATAGCTGACACATAAAATGTCGTCATTACACTTCAGAGTTAACACTCATCTTTAAATTAGCTGGGTGTGTTCGGTGTCGTGCATCTCATTGGGGAGCCC
This sequence comes from Dermochelys coriacea, assembly GCF_009764565.3. Taxonomy (NCBI): domain Eukaryota; kingdom Metazoa; phylum Chordata; order Testudines; family Dermochelyidae; genus Dermochelys; species Dermochelys coriacea. The sequence goes on along the minus strand of NC_050077.1, from coordinate 34,395,616 downwards.
AAGGCTTTGGGTTGGGGCACCCAAAGCTTCAGGAAGGTTAGATCCAAAACATCCACTAATGCTTGAAACAATCAGAATAGCTGTGCTGTGTTCTGTGGGTCCGGTGGGCCCTCTTTCTAGACAGCCTCCCTTGGCGTGCGAGGAGTGGCGTCTGGAAGTGGAGAATCATTCCGTGTGTCTTAGAACGGGTGGAAATGTTTGGATTTTGGATAATTGAGTGAGGATCCCTGTCATTGTCAGAGCCAGCTCCGCCGCTCCCTGCAGGAACACAAGGGGGCGCTGGGAGGGTGCTGACTGTAGGTGCCAGGCCTGTAGGAACGGGCACCACTCAGGCTGATCTCGCCTGCTGCCTGGAGACCTCCTGTCACCCCCACACTGGCGTCTCCAGCCCATTGGGGTGGCCAGAGGAAGCTTGGTGAAAGAGTACGGCACTGAGGCTCCTGCTCCGAGGGACCTACTGGCTCCAGCAGGAGGGAGGGAAGGAAATGCCCTCCAAAATCACACTGAAGCCCATAATTTGCCAGGTGTCTGCACAGCCCAGGAGGAAGCTGGGTCCTGGCGCACGGGGCCAGAAATGTCGGGAGCTGCTGGCTCAGCCACCTCACAGCTCAGCCAGCGGCTGGAAGATGCTGTTAGCGAAGCCTCTCCCCAGTTACCTCCTAGAAAGCACCGCTCCCCTTGCAGGCTGCTCTGTGCTGCTGGGGTGGCTGGAACCTCTGCTCCCCATGCCCAGCATAACTGGGCACCCTGCTATTGCTACTGTCGCTCAGCTGGCTGCCTGGCATCCTCCTTGCAAACCCTGGGGTGCTTCCTGCGGGCACCCAGGGGTGTCACATACCCACACACACAAGGGTGCTGGGCACTGCTGTCTGTTGTGTATTCTGTTGTTCAGTCCTTATTCTACAACACCCCATTGAGAACTCACATCCTAGTAAAGGGTCGCTTGTTTGTGTCGACTGCAGATCTGGCTAAGGAGCTCGTCTTAGTAGAAGAAATTTGCATTAGTAAATATCTCTGAATGTTCCTTTGGCTGCTGACCCCAGAAATCTGCCTCTGCACCTAAACCGATTCTTGTTTCAAGGCCCTTTAGAACCACTCTGGATTTATGAGCCCTAGTAATCCTCAATCCAGACCCGCTGCTGCTGTGCAGAATGGATCTAATATCTGTACTTAGAATCCAGCAAGCCCAGTGCACAAAGGGCGAGGCCTCCCCCAGCCTCTGCTAGTGTGCGCACGTGGATCGCTAAGGAAGGCAGCTGAGGGGCGGGTTGGAATTCAGCTTCTAAATTAGATCCAGAAGTGCCTTCCAGCTCCACAGCTATGTTTTTGCAGGCTGGGATTATTTTGGCTGCTGGGCTTTATCTGCGCTGGAGGAATGTGACTGGCAGGCTGTGTGCACGGCTCTTATCTGTGTGTCACTTCAGGGGTTCATAGGGGCACAGCAGTATCAAAATTAGAGGTGATAAAAAGAATTGGGGGGTGGGAGCAGTTGAGGGGTCAGGAGGTGAACTGATTAAAGAGGGGTGAGCCAGAAGCTCTGTCCCCCCGGGATGCACACTGCAGAACCGAGGGACGGGTGTTTTTAGAAAGCAGTGCAGTTGAGCTGAAATAGGAAGGCGAGATTCCATTCCTCCCTCCCCCTCTCCCTCTAAATCTCTTTGAAATGACAAACCAGTGCAGGGTTTTGGCTTGTTACTTGCAAATATGATAAGCAAATGCTGTTTTTCCTCTGCTGAAAACCCCCGGCTTAAGGCCCCTCCTTGGGCTGGTGCTGGGTCCGCGGTGCCAAGGGCTGAGCAGACAAGGTACTAGCTGCAGTCAGTGACTGGACTGGAGGGGCCTTCGTGTAGGTGGCCTGTGATGGACTGAAGGGGGGGGGCTCACACAGCTGCACCCACTTCGTGCCTTCAGGGAGCCAGCTTCTTGGCCTACCTGGGCTGCCCGTGAAATGGGATTTGGTGTCTCAGCGTAGCGCTGGCTTGTCCACGTCACACTACTACCTCACGCTGTGACCTGTCCAGCGTCTCTGCTCAAGAGTGGCCAGGGCTGGGCTAGCAAGGGCTGCGGGTCAGGGTTGAGGGGCACTGGCAGAGCTGTGTGGGGAGCCCAGGGCTGGGCTAGCAAGGGGCTGCGGGTTGGGGTTGAGGAGCACCAGCAGAGCTGTGTAGGGACTCTGTGACTGGCTATATCCTTACAAAATTCTCTGCTGCCTGGAATCCTTTTCCCCCCTGAACTGAGCTGGGCAAGCCGTGCACTAGGTGAAAGCTAATATCATAAGAACAGACACAGGGTCAGACCAATGGTCCATCTAGCCCACTGTCCTCTCTTCTGTCAGTGGCCAGTGCCAGGTGCCCCAGAGGGAGTGAACAGAACAGGGCAATTATTGAATGATCTATCCCCTGTCATCCAGTCCCAGCTTCTGGCAGTCAGAGATTTAGGGACACCCAGAGCATGGGGTTGCATCCCTGACCATCTTGGCTAATAGCCATTGATGGACCTAGCCTCCAGGAACTTACCTAGTTCTTTTTTGAGCCCTGTTATAGTTTTGGCCTTCACAAAATCACCTGGCAAGGAGTTCTACAGGTTGACTATGCATTGTGTGAAGAAATACTTCCTTTTTTTTTTTTTTTTTTGTTTTAAACCTGCTGCCTATTGATTTCATTGACTGATCCCTGGTTCTTGTGTTATGTGAAGGGGTAAATAACACTTCCCTATTCACTTCCTCCACGCCACTCATGATTTCATAGAATTCTATCATATCCCCCTTCAGTTGTCTGTTTTCCAAGATGAACAATCCCAATCTTTTAAATCTCTCCTCATATGGAAGCTGTTCCATCCCCCTAAACATTTTTGTCGCCCTTTTCTGTACTTTTTCCAAATCCAATGTGTCTTCTTTTGAGATGAGGTGACCAGACCTGCACGCAGTATCCAGGGTGTGAGTGTACCATGGATTGATGTAGTAGTAGCATTGTGATATTCACTGTCATATTGTCTATCCCTTTCCTAATGGTTTCTAACATTTTGTTGCCTTGTTTGACTGCCACTGCACAATTCAGCAGATGTTTTCAGAGAAGTATCCACTACTCCAAGATCTTTGTAGAGTCATAACAGTGAATTTAGACCCATTATTGTGTATGTACAGTCAGAATTATGTTTTCCAGTGGGCATTACTTTGCATTTATCAACATTGAATTTCATCTGCCATTTTGTTACCCAGTTTTGTAACTCTTCACAGTCTGCTTTGGACTTAACTATCTTGAGCAATTTTGTATCATCTGCAAACTTTGCTACCTCACTGTTTACCCTTTTTTCCAGATCATTTATGAATACGTTGAACAGCACTGGTCCCAGTACGCATCCCTGGGGAACCCTGCTATTTATCTCCCATTCTGAAACTTCACCTTTTATTCCTACCCTTTGTTTCCTATCTTTAACAGTTACCAATCCATGAGAGGACCTTCCCTCTTATCCCATGACTTCTTACTTTGCTTAAGAACCTTTGGTGAGGGACCTTGTCAAAGGCTTTCTGAAAATCCAAGTACACTATGTACACTGGATCACCCTTGTCCACATGCTTGTTGACCCCCTCAAAGAATTCTAGATTGGTAAGCATGATTTCCCTTTACAAAAACATGTTGACTTCTTCCCCAACAAATCATGTTCATCTATGCGTCTGACAATTCTATTCTTTACTATAGTTCCAACCAATGTGCCTGGTACTGTAGTTAGGCTTACTCACCTGTAATTGTAAAATCCTTGTGAGGTGGCTTTGAGTTCTTTAGATCACTCATCTGGTGAGTAACAGGACAACCACTGTGTCCTGCCAGCCTCTTTCCCTGAGGGCAATTGATTCTCCTGTGAAATTTGCTGGAGTCTTTTCCTCCCAAGTGAAGATCCAGGTGGGGGATAGGTGCTGTTCTGGGTGGGTCCCTGCTCTCTCCCTGTGCTCTCCTTGGCTCAATTATTGCCAGCTGAGGAAAATCAGCTGGAATTGCCCTGCCTCTGCGAGGCACAACAAGGAAAGTGCCCCATAGCCCCTTCCCAGCCACAGGGCCCAGGATTCCTCAGGTACGGCCCTGGTTCATGAAGTGCCCTTGGCTACTGTTAACCAGGAGGCCACAGGGACAGGGGAAACCACAGCTGAAAGGTCAGTTCATCTTAAGAAGCCACCAAGTGAAGAGACCCCATCTGCCCACACTGTCTGGCTTCACTTCAGGGCTAGTCATTGGGAGTTTGGAGCAGTCACTCTGGGTGGAGGAAGCAGGAGGGGGCTAGCCTTGCCCCTGTGTGAAGCAGGCCAAAGCTCTTGGTGCCCAGGGAGTGGCCCATTTAGTCCCCTGGGCACTGTCTGTGTGCTCCTCTTGGGCAGAGGGGAGCAAGTGAGGCCAGGAAGAAGTGACTGACACCTCCTTTAGGGAACCAGGAAATTACTGCCTGGCACTACCAGCCCTCTCTGGGTCCTTGCACCAGCCAGAGAATTTGAGGAAGAAACGAGGGGGCTAATACTAAGCGCAGCTGGCTCCCTCTAGGGCTTGGTCCTGTTCTGTGGGGTTCCAGTCTGGGCATGGCCTGAGGGCAGCCCAGAAACCCTCCTCGGGGCAATGGCCAGAGGGGGCTGATGAGTTACGCGCTGCAGCCCGCTCTGCTTACTGACCGCTCTTCTCTGTGCACTGGTCCCCAGGAAGCTGGTAGATGATGGCTGGTGGAGCGGGGCCCAGCAGACAAGGGAGCGCTCACTAACCTAGTGTCGAGCAGCATTGGCGTTGGGTGTGTCTGTTCTGCTGGGGAAGCGGCTTGGAGGGGAGAAGTTGGCGTGGGCATGGGGGGTGCTGGGAAGCTCTTATTTGCTCTTGAGGGAAGTGTTAAGAGGCCTCAGCAGGGCCTGGAGAACAGGGCTGGGTTTCACTGTGCAGGAGCTCTGCCAGGCCTGGGACCCAGGTGTGTCGCTGCTAAACTTAGCCCTGCCATAGTGGGGCTCAGGGAAGCCCTGCATGAAGCTGGGTGCCCCATGGCTCTGGGTTCCAGCTGGGTGTCTTGTGCCCCTGGTCCCTTAGCCCACCCGCTTGCTCCCCCAGCTGCCATTCCTTGGCTCTCGTGTTGGAGCACAGGGGCATGCTGGGAGCGAATGTAGCTCTGCTCGAGGTGAATCCGTGAACAGGGTAGGAGCCAGGGCCCGTCACAGCTGGAAGGAAGTGACTGGCCGGCTGCTGCTATAAACATCCTCCCCTCCAGCGTGCGTGAGGCCTTGGACGGCTCAGCCTCTGGCCCCTGAGTCGTGCTGGAGCTCGCATGCTGTAGCTAGCGCAGCCAGAGCCCTGCTGGCTCCGACCTAGCCTGTCTCCCGGGGGCAAGGCAGGAGTCCTCCCTGCGCTCTGTTTTCCGGTACTTTGTCCCAACAAATTGACTCATGCGTTGCGGTGTCTGCCTCCGCCCTGGGGAAGCTCTGTGAGCCTCTTGCTCCGGGTGAGAAGAGCTCTGCTAGATTGCAGGGCCTGCTGGCTCTAGACGCTGGGAACGGAGCCTGTTACCTTCAAGCCTCCGAGCTCACTGGTGCCGACCTGGAGGAACAGGGAAGCACTGTCACAGGCCAGGCCCAGTAGCTAGGACGTTCTTGTGTTAGGGGATGCTCTGGCCCCTCCACTGCCCCCCAGCCTAGAGAGTTCCTTTCCCATTGTAAATCCAGCCTCCAACCAGTGTTGCAGCACCCCCTGTTGGTGGTAGCACTGGGCGTGGTAGCACAGCTACCTGCTCTGGAGTAGAGCCCAGGGCCTGGTGGCTCTGCAGGCAGAGATTGGGATTAATCCTGAGAGGGAGCAGGCGGGCACTGCAGGGCCTGGAGCGCCGGCTGACTTGGCGTGGCTCAGGTTTTCTCCTCCTTTCACTCCAAGGCAACTGATCCAACAAACCAGCTTCTGCCTTGATGCAAGCGTAGTGTCTAAACCGCTGCCTGACCCGCCACAGCCCAGCTTCCTGCTCTCCCCTTGGCCCTGGCACTGCCTCATCCAAGGTGAGTGTTGGCCGGCCTGCTCTGGTACAAGATCTGTAAAATGTGGCCGGGATTAGCAGTTAGTTTGGTAGAGTGGCCAGGTCTGCCTGCACTAGCACACGCGGCCTGTTCCCTGCCGGAAATCAAATGGCCTCCATTGCGCTGGGATCTGTCAGGATAAGAGGGGCTGCTCCCCTCTGTCATGCAGCCATCTCTGGGGTGGAATGCAGCCCAGCGTTCAGGAATGCTACAGAACAGCTTAGCCCAGGAAATGAGGGAAGAGACGGTAGCCGGGGGAGTTTAGGGAGAGGGTCTTTGTCCAGGTCCCTGGAGTTAACGTCCCTATTCCTGGAAGAAGATCGTGGGGCATTTTAATAGAAGTGTGTGGCTGGGCCCTTGGTTTCATAACTGTGGTACCCCCCCCCCACCCATCTGCTCAGAGCAGGGCATCAGCCACAGCCCTCTCTGCAGCACTGAATACCTAGCCTGTTAAATCTTCTTCTGGGAGCCAGCCACTGGGTACTTGCGTGGGGAGGAGGGCTTGCCCCCAGCAGGGTAAGGACCAGTGTGGTGTAGAGCTGGGAACAAAGCACTCCAGCACTGTGGCATCACTGGCAGGAACTGGGGAGGGAGGGGGGGTTGCCATGACAGTCCTGGCTGGCGGGAGGCTCCAGGTGGGGGGGCGCGACCTCAGATCCATGGATCCTATTCTCAGTGCAGGTCTGTCCTGCCTTCTGCTGTCCCAGGACTCCCTGCTCTCCTGCCTGCCTGTGCAGTGCTGCTGCTAGGCATTTCCTCTTGCGTGGCAATGCGGGGTGTATGGGCAGCTGTGAAAATGCAAGGCCTGTTTGTAGTGTGACATCAGCAGTCCCCTAGGGGAGAGCAGCGCCTTGTCTCTCCCCCACCCCTGGTAACTCAGTGGGCTGTGAAACACAGCAACCCCTTCTTGTGGCTAGAGCCCCACTGGCAGCAGCTGAGTTGCAGGTGGCTTGCTGAGTGAAAGCAGTCAGTGTGGCCCAGCACCAAACCCACCTGAAGCCAATATCCCCGCATTCCAGTTTGACACCTGCCACTCGCTGGGAGCCCCCCGGGGCCCCTGGAAACAATAAGGGCAGCTCAGAAACAGCATTAGGAGCAGCAAGTTAAAGAAAATCAAACACTCAGAAAACGGGGCGAGGGAGCCTGCTTTCTGCTTGGCAGAGGGTGCAGTTCCAGGACTCGCCCAGGTCTGGGAGGTGCAGCAGATAGGAAGTGAGATGCCCAGCCAGGGTCTGCCGTTCATCAGCTGCTGTAAAGCCCGCGTTGGCATGACTCGTATCTCAGCTACACATTCTCTTGCCTGGGTGTTACCAAACCGGAGTAGAGAGCAGCGCGCTGGGTTAGGGCCTCAGCCTGGGGACCTCTCCCAGGAGAGGGCACTCTTGCTGTCTCCACTGCCCCAGTGTGCTAGGTGCTGCAGCAAAGCACTTTGGTGTTCAGTGAACTAAGTCCCCACTGAGCTAGTTCCTGTTCTGCCTGGCACTTAGGGGCAGTATGGGAGCCGACTCATCTTCACCCATCTCTCCCTCTTCAGTGCCCAACTCCCCTAGCCTGCCGGCTGCCTTTGGCTTTCCAGTCCGAGGGGACCAGCCTATGCTGGCGGGGCCTGCCTGGGGCAGTTCTGTGAGTGGCAGGGTGGGAGGGTCGCAAAGGGCTCACGGCTCACTGGGCCTAAAGAGAGCCGCTTCCACTGTTCCACTGGCAAACAATCCTCCAGCTTTGGACAAGCCAGCTGCCCCGGTGGCTTTCTATTGACAACACTTCTTGCTGTCCTGGGGCTGGAGATATTTAACCCTCATGGAGCCTGGCGCCCCCTTCCTGCCAGGGTGGTGGCATCTGCAATCGAGGGTTTCTAAAACCCTTATGGATATGACACCTCGTCTCCTTCCCTGGCCTTGCCCAGTGGCCCTTGCCTCACCCTATCTCTGTCCCTTGGAGCAGAGAATCCCAGCTGAAAGACAAGCCAAGGCAGGAGCTGGGGAGGGGGTGTGAATGGCAGGACTGTCCAAGGACAAACGGTGAAGATTGGACCTTTCACGGGCACCAGCGGGTGCCGCAGGTCAGCAGAGCTGTCGCAGCCGCCTGCCGAGTGGTGCTCCTTTCCGGTCCATGCTCCTTTGTCTGGCTCCGGCCGGCTCCCCCGCGTAGCACAGCAGCCGCTGGGGCAGCCTGAGTGAGCTCTTAGAAGCGGCCCTTTCCGCTCAGCAACTCACTTCACAGCTTCCCCTGCATAGCCCCAGCCATGCAGGAGCCTTCTGCCTGAGCGGGCCCGACAGTGCGACAGTGCATGTGTTGAAGTGAGGAGGGTACAAAGCGAGAGGTGTCAGCCCTGCCCTAGGACAGCAGCTCCTTGCAGCCCACTGCTTTCTGTGCCCCTCGGTCCTCGCGGGCAGGGGAGTGAATGAGAGCGGGTCTGGGGCACTTCCTGAGCGGGGAGAGGGAGCTCGACCCCTTTACAAAGGCAGGGACGCAGCTCGCGCTTGCTCGCCAGGGGCTTGCCGAGCACCCGCACGCCAGGATAAAGCGCCCAGCAAGGGAGAGTGGGAGAGCTTGTGTCTTGGCATGTAACTGGGGGAGCTGTGGCCCTCAGAAGAGGTCTGAGTCTCTTGCAACTGGATGCAAATTAGCATGAGCCAAAGTGACATTAATCTTTAGAGAGCACTGGCAGAGCAGGGGGGTGCAGGGCAAGACTGAGGGGCACTAGCAGAGCAGGGGGCAGGACTGGCAGAGCAGGGGGCTGCAGAGCAGGGCTGAGGGGCATTGGCAGAGGTGGAGCAGGACTGGCAGAGTGGGGGGGTGCAGGGCAGGACTGAGGGGCACTGGCAGAGGTGGGGGCAGGACTGGCAGAGCAGGGGGCTACAGGACAGCAGTGCCAGAGCTTGTCCCTCTGGCAGATGTTGGCCTGCGGGGAGTGGGACTGGGCTGTCTCTGCTCTTTCGAAACATTGGCCCGGCATTAGTCCTCCCCACAGAGGCCTGGTTGATCCTTGTGTCAGGCATCCTGCTCTGCTCAGGGTCTCTCGTGGGGAGTGAGCCCCCTGCTCTGCCTCTGGCTCAGCCCGTGTGAGCTGCCTTGCTTGTTCCCGCGACCCTGGCATGTTGTATCATCATTGCTGGGAGTCAGGTTCCCCCGGGGCCCTGGCTGTGCCTCTCCAGGGTGCAACCCGGTGACTGCCGGGGCAGACTGGCGAGGGTGCTGCCCCCTCGCCTTGCATGGGAGGAGCTGCTGTGTGAGGGTGGCTGGATGAGTCAAGCAAGCAGCTTGTTTAGCTCCTGGAGGAAGTAATCCAGGGGCGGCCAGGAAACTCAGCCCAGTCATTAGTGCAGCCGGCCCAGCGGGAAGGGAGCCGTGCTGAGCCAGTTGCTCTGGTCGACACGCCTAGGACAGAGCCCCGCCACCCGTGCTGCACGCCAGCAGCTGAAGCGCGTGGCCGGCAGCTGGGCCTGGCCTGTGTCGGGTGCACAGATCCGGCTGTCCTGTCCCCCTCGTCCTATCCCCGGCCTTCTCACCATGGGGGGGCTCTTACCGTGCTGGGGTGCCGTTCCAGACACCTACTCAGCACAAATTCCTCGGTGGTGCTGCTGCAGCTTCCCAGCTATACGTAGCAAGGGCTCTGCTCCAGTGCCAGGCAGGGTCTTAGCAGTGCCCAGCCAGAGACCCGGGGCTCTTGGACCAGCCTTCCCCCTCCAGGTTCAGCGGGGTCTGCTCCAGAGCACAAGCAAAGCTCGGCCGTGGCAACCCCTCCGTTCCCCTTCCTGGCTGGGCAGGAAGAGTCCTATTGCTAGCCATGGACTCGGCTCCTGCTTCTGGGGTAGTGCCTGGCAGCTGGGCCAGACCAGTACTGGGGGGATGAGCAGCTGCTCCGAGAGCATAAAGCTGGGGGTGTAGGCTCATGTGACACCCACCCGCCCTGCCTCCACCAATGCTATAACCAGAGCGAGCCACCTTGGGCCTTCTGGGGCTGGCACCTCAGTGTTTCTGCTCCCCCAAAGAGCTGGGGCTAGTTCTCTGGACCAACTCGGCCCTCCCCGGCCAGTAGCGTTCCGCAGCATGAGCCCAGTGCTCTGGCAGCGGAAGGATAGGTGCCCCAGGCTGCCCCACTGAGCAGTCCCCTCCCCTGCTTGCGTTGTGCAGTGTGGGAACGCTGTGGGGTGGGGGAGGGGAATGCACCCCCTATTCCCAGTGAACCCATTCTGCTCGCTGTCGCCACCTCCCCAAATACTTAGAGATGCACCTGACCCGCGTTTCCACTCCTGCTAGCTCTCTGCGGGCTCAGGTGAGCCTTGCTGGGTTTGCCGGGGGTCTTGCTTTCCCTACACTCGTCTCCTACATGCTGCTGGAAGCCCCTGCCGTCTCAGCCCAAATTCTGAGCTGCTGCCGTGCATCCTAGGTGCCGACTGGGCCCCAGTTATCAGATCGGCCCATAAGCACCAATAAGCTCATACGTTCATGCAGCACCTTTCTGCTGGAGAGCTCCTAAGACAGGGGTTGCTTTGCGCAGCGCTGACATGCAGCCACCTCTGGGGAGGAGTACAGCAGCTGCCATTGCATGGCACTACCCCACTCCATGCTGGGACAGGAAGTAAACAATTCCAGGTGCAGGGGAAACTGTGCGGTGGTTTCATGTAGGCAGAGTATAATTACCCCTGCTGGAATTCAATCAGCCCGAGAATGCCACCAGACCGGTTCTTGTGTAGAGTGCCTGGGATGTTTAAAGATCACAGGAGGTCAGGACCTTGGGCCTGGGCTACACTAAAAAATTAGCTCAACCCAGCAACGTTGTCTCTTAGCGAGGTGTAGTAACTACACCGAGGTTCCATCTCATCTGAAAGACAGCGCTCCCGACACATCAGTGCGGTATTTGTTAGAGGGTGGAGAATCAGCACTGCTCCCTGCAGCACTGGGTGTGTGGTTTGGAGGTGTCCCACCCCCTGCGTCCCCGGCTGAGAGGGCAGCCCTGGCACGTGTTGCCGGGGGGCAGGCTAGGCCAAGTGGAGGTAGTGCATGGGGTGCAGCAATCCCTGGGCTGGGGCTAGTCCAGATACTTTCCTTCGAAAGATGGGTCCCCAAGGGTAAGTCAGTCAAACTGGGGCAGGCAGCCACAGCCGCACGGAGTTGGACTGGCCTCCAGTCTGTACAGACGCTCCTGTTAGGCTGGGTTGGGGAGCCTGTGCTCCTCCACGGGGTCTACACCGGGCACAGCATGCATTCCAGCAGGTGGCATCCTCTGGGCATCTGGGTTTCAGGCAGGGTTAGAGAGCTGAGTGTAGGAGCAGCCCCCAGCCAGCAAGCTGGCCTGCCCTCTTCCGTCCCCCCCCGCCAGTTTATGTGGCCAGGAGTGAGCAAGGGGGGCAGATCTGGGGCGGAGGGGAATAACTGGCAGTGTTCCCTGCAGCTCTGCTCTGGCACAGTACCCAGACTGGGTGCCAAGCAAAACGGCTGTGCAGGCCTTTATTACCAATGATAGTGTATTCTGGCTGTGACAAGTGGCCCCGTTGTGAATGGGGTCCCCTGGGGTGGAGATCTGGGCGCACACAGATAGTGCACACCTCCATGGGGTGAAGACACAGCCTGCCCAGGGCTGGGGAGCAGAGCTGTCGCCCACGGTGCTCAGCCCAGAACCATAGGCTCTCTTGGCAGCCTGCGCACAGGCTGGTGCGGCAGCGAAGGGAGAGACGGAGCCCTGGAACTGGCCTCCAGCAAGTCGGGGAGCTGGGAGGGTGCACGAGGTGCAGGACGCACACACGGGGCTGTGTGGATGTGCAGGGCAGCCTGGCTCACGGAGCAGGGCACTGTTGCGGCCTCTCCCAGTTCTGCCGTGCCTTGGGGCATCACCGTGGGCAACTGCCAGGGCTTTGTTCCCCTCTGTGCAGCTCACTCAGCTTGGAGATCCACAGCTAGGGAGCACCGGAGGAGTGGTGAGCGTAACGACACTGAGCTGGCACACGTGGGCTGGAAAGGGCAGCCTCTGGGGCCTCAGGGGAGGGGGCCTTGTCCTGGGTGGTCTGTGCATAGCTCAGCCTTGGCCTCCATCCTGGCTTCTGGGGAGCAGCCTTAAAGCCAGTGCCCCTCCTCTCTAGGAGCCAGCCCAGCCTCCTAGCCCGCTATGTGGGGTGTGAGGTAGAGCCGGGCACTGTAAAGCCTGTAGGGCTGAGGACTGGGCCAGGTCTGCTTTCATCCTCACGCTGTCACCTGATTGTGTTTCCTCTGAGGCTCTGACCAGCTGCAACTGCCTTGCCCTCGGTGCTCCTCAGGGGGCTGAGGAGAAGGATGCTGGGGTCCAGTGCAGGGGCTGCTGTTCCTGAGGAGCAGCCTTTTGCTGACAGAAGTCTTGCCAGCATGACTAGCTGCCAGCAGGCCAGAGCAGGAGGCAGGGCCATTGTGTTAATTTAGGTGGAACACAACCCTGTCACTGTCCGACATTAACCAGTGTTCAGCAAGGTCAGGGGGTGATACACAGAGACCTCCGCCAGCTTGGTGCCATGCACCACCGAACAGCCTTTGAACCTTTGACTGAACACACAGAAAAGCAAGAAAACCAGAGAAAATGTTTCAAATGTCAAGTATTAGTCAGGCTTTTGTTTGAACAGCATCCCTTGTGCCCTTTCCCTTGGCTGGGTTAGAGAACCCCCTGGTTTGACCATCTCTCAGGGGTGTTAAAGATGGTGCTAACTGGTCCTTGGCGGGAAAGTTGGCTGTGATGGGCTGGAGCTGTCGGGATGCTGCTGTAAAAGACCGGTCCTGTTTCCTGAGAAGAGCAAACAAGACAAGAAGGGGACAGAAAAGAGCACCAATGATATTGCAACTTCTGGCTGGGGGGTTGATTCAAGTTTGCAGCCTCTGCGCTGGAGAAACACAGGCCCAGCCACTCGGAGAGCTGGCACATTTGGACCATCATTGGGCTCTTGAGGGCATTGCTTTGACTCCCTCCTGGTCTCAGGCTCATTGCGTTGGCCCCGAAGTCAGCTCTTACCAGACAGAAGGCGAAAGGAGAGGGGTAGGGACAGGAGGATGTAAGGTGGGGAAGGAAAAAGACACACCGGAGGGGGTGACACCGTCTCACACCCCAGGCAGAGTTTGGGAGTTAGCTGGAGCAAGGGAGGTGGAGATGTCGGCTGGGTCCTTCTCTCTGGTCTGGTCTGCTCAGGACATCTCTCAGGAGGAGGATGGAGAAGGTCTCAGGAGATGGCAGCCAGGATGCTGACATGCACTCCTTCTCCTTCTTTGGTCTTTCAGTCAGCCCCCTCACCCCCACAGTAGCCAGCACACACACCCCCACGCACACACTCCCCCCCACACACACAAGAGCCTCTTGTTAAGAGCCCCAAAAGGGAAGGGGGATGGAACAGCCCATCCCCTCATTATTTGGTCCACCATTTAGGCCCAATTTTTGACACATTAGTTTTGAGCCATTGATTTCCAGTCCCACACTTCTCTTGTCTACTGGGCATGATTGTCACCCTGCCCGTGAGTTCTCTCAATAGGCCTGGTTGATTGGACTAATTCAGCATCCGTCTCCCTTCCCTGGTTGATTGGACTAATTCAGCATCCGTCTCCTGTCCGCACCTTTTCCCAGCCGCAGTTATTGGTATCGGCTATTGTGATGCTTTATGAACTTTCGCTCCCTTCGTACAGCTGGGCTCACAAGTCAGCTGGTTACCAGAACACCTGCTGGGAGGAGAGCTGGGGTGGGGGACAGAGCAGAGCTCCGGAAGCCAGGCCAAGCATCCATCTGGGGGACCCATTTGCCCTTGAGGGACCCTTGGTTACCGTGTCCTTTTTCTACATTCCTCTTGTGCCTCTTGCTGAAATAGCCTGGTTTGTCCTCCGCTGTGAGTGTGGGAACAGAGGGGAAGGGATAACCCCTCGGAGGGGAGGAGTTATTTAGGCTGGCGGAGGGGCTGTAAATGAGGGGTAATCAGGTGAAATGGAGAGAGGGACACTTCAGGCTGACCTTGAGGGAATCATCCTGCTAGTGGGATGGCCGGAGCTGTGGCAAATCCTAGACTGGCCCTTGGGGGTGGATTATCTCTGAGCTCGGGACCTTTTCAAGCTCTCATTGCTGGGACAGCATAGCATAGCCCAGCACAGCTCCCACTCCACCCAGCCAGTCTTTCCGAGCACTGGGATCGCTGTAACTTTCGGTTGCCAGGCAAGAGAATTCACACACAGCCAGGCTTGCCTGGTCTGATGGGAGGTTGCACGTTGATTCCCAACTCCTAGGAAGATGGGCGGGAGTGTGGGGGGGGAGGCGGGAGGTGAAAATAAATCAACCTCTGTGTAGTCCCTCAGCTTTGGGAGCCAGAGACGATTCTGGTATTGGAATGGTACCCACACATCTGAATCCTAGACCTTGGTTGATGTATGTGAGTTCTTGGATTATCCAGCCCCTGGCCCCAGGATTGCTCCCTGTACTACACAGGGAACATGTCTTTCTGTTCTAAGTGTGTACAGCGCATAGCACACTGGGGTCCTGGCTCAGGACTGGGCTCCCCAGTGCTACCATAATAGAAATAATTAATAATAATTTGCATCCACTTCTGGCCTGGCTTTCAGAGGCATTGCTCTGCCCAAGTCCCCACAAGTCAGTGGGAGCTGTGTCTGCTCTGGAGATCAAAGCTTTAGGGCCTAGGAGGCAGCACATGGGTCCCAAGGGGGGGGCCCTCAGCTTTGGGGGCAGGGAGAGCCGCTGTTGGAAGTGGCTGTGATCCCATTTGATGGGAAGCCCTGTAAAACTGGTGATATGGGAGCAGCTGTTCCAGGGTTTCACTAGATTTACAAGCTCTCAGGAACACTCACTAGACAAATGCAGAGCTCCTGTGGCTTGGAACAGACACAGCTTTCTGAGCGGAGGGACAGCCAGTGGCCTCCACACTGCCCCCCGGTTGCTGCGTTACCCTGTGGGCGGGCTGGGGCACCGTCTCTGGCACTTGGGTTCGAGGGAACATGCCCAGCTGCTGTTGTCCGGCAGCCAGTGCTAAGAATTCTGGGATGCTTGGGGATGTCTGGTTTATCCTGCCACCAATCACTGTGGTATCGGAGCGCCTTCCATGGAGGAGTGGTAGTAATAGCCAGGTCGCTAGGGGACTTCATGGAGTGTCTGGCTCTTTTCCCTCTTCGGGGATGGGAGGCAGATATGGGTCCTGTGGAAACATTCTCTCCTGGCCTGGTGCTGGGGGGAAGCAGAGAGGAGAGGAAGAAGGGCTCCAGATTGATGCTCCGTTAAACCTTTCCCTGCTGCAATGGATAGTCTTATCAAGAGCTGTCCCTTAGGAATGGAAGATGTGAGTGTGTTCTCCTGGCTTGGCGAGAGGCTGCTCCCCCTTTGCGCTCTGAGGAATGCATCTCCACCTTCCCAGCCGCAGGAGCGCCATCTCGTCCCTTTTATTGGCTTTAATGGAGGTTTTACGATGGCTTTTGTAGTGTGTTTCCCGAGCCCCACAAGTGCTGCTTTGACAGCTGGCCCGGGCATGGCAGCTCTGTGACTGAACCCCAGCCAGTGGCAATTAAAGCCAGGTGGAGAGGCGCTACTGTCTCATTTCGGGGGCAGCAGGGAACTGTCTCTTCCCTCCCCCCACAGAAGATTACCTCAAGCCCCTGTACTAATCATTCACTCAGCTGCAAGGTCCCCCTTGCTTTAACCTGCAAAATCAGGGCAGCTGTTTGGAGAGTGAGGGGGACTGAGCGCTGTTGCGGTCTGTGTGTCCTGGGCACTTCCTGCACCAGGGCCTTCCAGAGCCACCACAGACCTTCCCTGGCATTAAACCTCCTTTGGACGGCAGCTTTTGACAGGATCGTTATACTTGGCACAGTCAGAATACGCACTCAGGAGTCCCTTCTGCAGCGCTAGGCTGGTGCAAGCGGCTCTTATTTCTTTTGGGGCATCCCAGGGCTGCATGACTCTGAGCCTGGGGCTGTAGCTTGGTGTGTGGAGGGGGGTTGTGTCTCCAGTCAGATCCTCCCCGCTCCTGGGTGTGGGCTAGGCTAGGACTTGGAAGTGTGTTACCTAATCAAACATCTTCTAAAGGTCTAGTGGACAGGAGGTGGCCTGGACTGATAGAGCACTAGACTGGGACTTCAGACCCCTGGTTCTGTTCCCAACTTTACCCTAGACCAGCTGGATGACCTTGGACAAATTGTGTCACCTCTCTGTGCCTCAGTTTACTCACCTGTGGAATGGGGACACCGATACTGACCGCCGCTGTAGCGTGCTTGGTGATCTTAGGATGAAAAGCGCTGTGGAACAACTAGGCGTTATCTACCATGTGCTCAGCTGGGAGGGTCCCCCTTGCTTTTACCTGGCCACTGTCACCTCTGTTAAAGTCCACGCTGCTAACTGGTTGGAGCACCATGCCTAGAGATCCTAGGCCAGGCAGAGCCATGAGAGATGCAAGAGACAAATGCACCGGCCAGCACCCATCGACTGATAAAATAGGAAACTGGTTGCCTTTGACTCTGCTGGCCATGTGCCTGCCACCTAGTTCTTGTCCAGGGGCTGAGCTCCCTGGCTAGCTCTGGTCTAATACAACAGCAAGAAGTTGTAGCTCTGTCTGGTGCTTCAGTGGCCCCCAGAACTGCACTATGTGGGCACCTCAGTCCTCCGTTTTATCCGTGAGCTGTCTACATGGGCACTGAGCCACAGTGAGCCTAAGGGACTTGTCCAGGGTCACAAAGGAAGCTGAGGCACAGCAGGGAACTGGACCCAGGTCTCTGGAGTCCCAGGCTAGCTCTCTAACCCCTAGGCCATCTTTCCTGTCTGCCACTGTCCTGGCATGTATATATGGGGCGTCCCAGGGGAGTGCTCCATCAGGCAGGGGACCTGATCCCGGGGAGCTGGATTGGAAAGCTAGACCATCTCTGCCTCTGTCCCTCTCCCCCAGACACACACACAGCACTCTCCTCTGCTCTGTGTTTCCATCTCTGCTCAGAGACCTGGCCACCCCCTGTGGCTAAGGCACCTGGAGGTGCTGTCCCTGTAAGTGCTCCGGAGGTGGGACAAAGGTTTTCCCATTTCTGCTGATGCTGCTGTTGTGCAGAGACAGGTTCTGGAAACCCAGCATAACTCAGGGCAAACCCTCATATGTGCACTGCACTCTCTCAGCTGGCAAGCTGAAGGCAGAACATGGCAATTGCAAGCATGATGCCATGTAAGAGAGGTGTCTACGTTTTTATTCTGTTCCCTTTGCAGTGCTATCAGAGGGCCTTACAAATGGGAGAAGTTATCCACTGGCTTTTGAGTTTAAGACGGAAGTGCTGGATGGAGCCCCATTAATAATCCAAATCCGAGGCGGTTTAATCAATTAGCCACAGCATTTAAAACCCTCTCCAGAGCAAGCTGCATGGAACAGCTGAGCCATGATCAATCCAATGAACTCTGCCAGGGAAAGGCTTGAGATGGCCCCAGGGACCCCTGACAAACACAACCCTGATCATGTCACTTTCTCAGTGAAGGGCTGGGAGCTTTAGCTTAACCCCTCCCATCCCACTGCCCCTTGCACCTGCTGGGCTGCTGCCGCCCGGTAACCTTCTTCCAGTGATGCTCTAACACATCTGTGCCCTTAGCGGCCTGGCCCGTTTGCTCTTCTTTGGACGTCCCATTGCTGGTGCCTTTGGTCGTGGGAGCATAGGAATGGCTTCTTGGGATCAGACCAATGCGTCAGCTCGTCCAGGATGTCGTTGCAAACAGGGGTCAGAACTAGATGGTTCAGAGGCAGGTGTCAGACCCACAATAGCCGCGGTGGCATAATCTGGCTTCCACACAGAGCTCAGGGAGACATAATGGGTAGAGCTCGGCTCAGGCCCTGAGCAATCTCTCTGGATAAATTTGGTCCGTTCTCAGCCTTAATGACTTCCTGGGGCAGTGAGCAGCCGGGAGATGGTGCAGCCTGGGAGGTACGGGCCATAACTGGCAGTTTCTCCTCCTGCTGCTGCTGCCCCCCGCACATGTAGCTAGAGTCTCAAACAGGACAGCACTCAGGCAGCAAGCCTTTCACACCGCCTGTGCCCCAGCAGCTGCACTGCTGCTTCGAGTGTGCTCACTCCATCCCAGCTAGAGCATGCATGGGAATGACGGTTGTCAGCAGTCTGAGATGGCTCCTTCTGGCGAGGGGGGAGTGAGTAGAAATGGGCTTTCTTGCCTGCCAGTCGCTTCCCAGGACTCCCTGGAGTCAGGGTGCAAGTCTCCAAGATATCCGCATCCCAGGGCCCCTGCTAGGCCGGTCCAGCCAGTCAGGGTCTCTATAAATATATCAGAGGGATAAATAAAGAGGAGGGAGAGGAATTATTTAAGCTCAGCACCAATGTGGACACAAGAACAAATGGGTATAAACTGGCCACCAGGAAGTTTAGACTTGAAATTAGACGAAGGTTTCTAACCATCAGAGGAGTGAAGTTTTGGAATAGCCTTCCAAGGGAAGCAGTGGGGGCAAAAGATCTATCTGGCTTTAAGATTCTACTCGATAAGTTTATGGAGGAGATGGAATGATGGGATAATGTGATTTTGGTAATTAATTGATCTTTAAATATTCAGGGTAAATAGGCCTAATCCCCTGAGATGGGATATTAGATGGATGGGATCTGAGTTACCCAGGAAAGAATTTTCTGTAGTATCTGGCTGGTGAATCTTGCCCAAATGCTCAGGGTTTAGCTGATCGCCATATTTGGAGTCGGGCAGGAATTTTCCTCCAGGGCAGATTGGAGGTTTTTCGCCTTCCTCTGTAGCATGGGGCACAGGTCACTTGAGGGAGGCTTCTCTGCTCCTTGAAGTCTTTAACCCACGATTTGAGGACTTCAATAGCTCAGACATAGGTGAGGTTTTTCGTAGGAGTGGGTAGGTGAGATTCTGTGGCCTGCGTAGAGCAGGAGGTCGGACTAGATGATCAGAATGGTCCCTTCTGACCTTAGTATCTATGAATCTATGAATATTTAACAGTGACTCATGGCCTGTGTGCCAGTGGGGCTTTGTTAGCAGTGGAGAGCAGAGGCACTCGCCAGTACTGGGAACACCAGCTGGCAACATCCTTGGCAGGCTGGCTGCCTTCTTACCGTGTAGGGAAACTTTGGTTCCCACCCCATGGAAAGAACAATATGACTCTAATGCTTAGCCCCCAGCCTTGGCTCTGAGGGATCCCCTAGAAGTGAGTGGTAGCGCCCCATTGGAGCTGCTCCTGCTCTGGCATTGCAGAGCTCCCCTAGCTCAAGAGGTGGAGTTGTGAGTTCTAGTCCCAGCTCTCCTGGGGGTGTAGCACAAGGATCCAGGACAAGGCCACGTTTAACCCTTCTCTGGCCGGCTCTCCCTGCCACATGCTCTGCAGCTGTGTGCTCCTGGGTGAGGGGGAGGGGAAGTCGCCTTTGACCTGAGCTCAGAGGCCATTTCCCCTGCAGCAGTGGGGGGCCAGGCTGGCAGCCTGCATGGCTCTGGGTAGTCCCAGCCTCTGCTTGGCGTGAGGTCTGGCTGGGGCGGTGTCGACTGCTGCTGGGGAAATGGGCGACCCCCCACTTGGGTCTCGGTGGCTGAGGAGAGGAGGGAATTCCTGACTCCCCTTTGTTTGCAAGCCACTTTCCTTCAGATCCAGCCCTCAGTCAGTGGCCTCCACCCCCCCCCCCCCACCATCAAGGCTTTGGGCTGGAGATGGCTGCTGTCAGTGGGAATCATAGGGGGCTTTCCTCCTTCCTTTGCCTTCACTGGGGAGGGAGTGGCTGCAAAGAGCGAACGAGGGGCTCAGAAAGCTGATGGGAGCCGAGGCCATCCTTGGGCGCAATGGCTCTGCAGCCTGCACGTAATTGATCACCAACAGTTCTGGCGATTCTGTTCCCCACATCCTGGCTGCCTGCGGGTTATAAAGTGGGGCTCGGCTGTCACTCTGTGGGTGTTCCCAGCCCCCCAGCTGCCCTGCAGTGCCACTCCAGCCAATCCCAAATCCACCGGGCTCCCCTTTCAAATCTTGCCCTTTTTCCCCCAGGATGAGCTATTCCTGGTGGCTGATCCCCCACCATCAGAACCAGGCCCGCTTTGCTGGGAGCCAGGCGGGGGGTGAGGCAGGTGTTGGCAATCCCATAGGGCAGCGCTTCCTAAGCCTTGCCTAGAGAAGCTGGCATTCTGGTCCCAGGGGCCAGGGCTCCAATGTTCGGAGGGTCCCAAAGCAGTGAAGGTAGTTAGCCCCAGCTGTCCCTTGAGAAAATCTCCAGGCCCTTTGATCTTCCCTCCCACTCAGCTGGAGGGTGAGCTGAGGCCTTGGAGGGAATGGACCGGTGAGCACAGCTGCAGGCACTGCTGCTTGCAGGTGGTGCAGGTGGTGAGTGCTGATCCATGGGACAGGCAGGTTCCCAGGTCTCTTTGGGGGCCAGTGAGGCCCTGGCTCTGGGCATGCTCCACCAGCTGAAGCCTGCAGTTGTGCTCCCAGCATTGAAGCGATTTGAGGTCTCTTGAATCCCATTTCCTCTTGTCGCCCCCACATACCTGAAACAGACAGAAGTTGGTGACCACAGCGTCGAGCTCAGGGAGGGTTGGGACCTCGGTGCTGACGTGCCAGACCCAGAGTTCTACATGGAACTCAACGGGTAGCGAGACCCCAGCGCTGGCACCCAGTGTGGCCCCTTGCTGCATCTGGGCAGCAGTGAAGGCTGCCCGGGGAGATCCCTGTTTACCACCAAGATCAAAGCCTTTGAAATAGTTCCCCAGGGTGAGGGTTATAACATAGCATGCCCCCTGGTTAACGTGGGGCCTGGAAGAGGCAGCTGCATGAAGCCTGGGGGCAGATGTTGAACCTCCAGTGGGGCCGGGTGATTCAGGAAGGTGGCGAGCGAATGGAGGGAGAGGCCTGGCTGGAGCGGGGAAGAGTTCATGCTGAAGCAAGACATGGGGCTGTTTTTCCATGACTGGACAAAGTAATTCTGGTGACGGGATGGGGGGAAGGCAGGGCCTGGGTAAGTGCTGAGGAGTGTAGTAAGGGAGACCACATCACACAAACCACCCGCTTGGCTGGCCATCTCTGAAGATTGAACGGAGCCATGGATGCCAAGGTCAGGACTGAGGCACGTTGTGGGGGGGAGCAGCCCAGGGGAATCTTGTCCTGGTGCTGCCTGGATGCTGCAGCTGGGCTGTGGCTTGTTTCTGAAATGGTCAGCCTGGCCCTTTTCACCAGCAGGGAAAAACCAGCCTTGCCGAATGTTTGCTGTCAGCAGTTTGTTGTCATATTCAGCACTGACACAGCTCTGCGCTGTGTGTGCAGATTCCCTCCGCACCTTGTACCAGTGTCCCTCTCCCCCTGCCCCCACATGCGGCTAGCACATCCAGATTGAGACACAAGGCGAAGAAATTCAAAGACGGGGGCAGATTCTGCTCTGGCACTGCATGGTACGGTACTCTCACGAACCCCTGCCTGGCCCGGGGTTCCCACCTTCCCCCGGTGCATTAGCACCCATGGGACAGTGCATAGCCTTGATTGCCATTCCTTGAGACACAGGCCTGGGAGGGCTTGGGATTGGTGCTGCGAGACGTGTTGCTTTGCTT
Source organism: Dermochelys coriacea (assembly GCF_009764565.3). Lineage (NCBI taxonomy): Eukaryota > Metazoa > Chordata > Testudines > Dermochelyidae > Dermochelys > Dermochelys coriacea. Next base: position 34,374,080 of record NC_050077.1, on the reverse strand, counting down.
GGACACCGCTTGAAGAAACGGCTCCCGAAGTCATCTGAAGGTGATAGCTGGCGTTTCATTGGTGAGGGCACTATTGCCCGCTGTGCCAGAGACTGGCGGAATGCCCTTCCCACGGGGAGAAGGGCTGCACAGGAGGAGCTCCTGGAGAGAAGTGGGAGCTGCCATGCGGGTGCCATTTTCTCTGCTTCTTCCCCCTGAAAGGGTTAGTAGTACCTGGTGGGCTGGGTTGCTGCAGGACAGGGCTGACCTGGTAATTGCTCCCTGTAAAAATAGCTGCATGCGGGGTGAGGGGCCAGCTGGCTGATGGAAGGCGGCTAGCAGTGCAATTGCTGAAATGACTCCCAGATGGGCTGGTGCCCTCGTCCCAGCTGTGGTTCTGGCGTACACCCGCCTGTCCGCACTCATGGTTCTGCAGCTTACTGGGAAGTAGGCAATTGCTCTCCCTTGCACACGGGCTCCAAATGAGAGGCAAGATATAGATACACCCCCGTGCCCTGCCCTGGGTGCTGGGATGCTGCAAGTCACTGGGCAAGCTGGAGCTGTGCCAGAGCACTGAGCTCTAAGCTAGCAGAGGGAGCATGTTGGATCATGATGGGAGTGCTGGTGCTAGCGCAGGGGTGAAGTACCCTCTCTGGGAGTGCCCCTGAAATCCCACTGCCGGCCGCCCCATCCCGCTTGCTTTGGACATGTTTGGAGCAGATTTTTACATAGGGAGGATTGTGCCCTGGTGTTTTCTCTTTAAATCTCCCTCCATCAGAGCATCCCAGCTGTCCAGCCTTGCTGCCACATCTCCTTGGCCAATAGGGTAGCACACAATTAACCAGCACCCTTGGTACTCCAGCTCCCAAAGCCCTCTGCAGCTGCCATGGCGCTGGTGGTGTGGGGAAGGGAGCTGCAGAAAGCACAGAAAGTGTAGCAGGAAGTGGAGGGGTCCCTGCTGCTTGAGTGACTGAAGAGGAGGCTGGCCAAAGCCCTGCAGACCACCCTGCCCAGCTGGCCTTGGTCTTTCTGTATCCAGTCAGAGTCATTTGTATACCGTCAGTGACCATCTATACTTCCCTGGGCCAAGGGCAGTGAGGAAGGTCTGCTAGAGTCCATTGAATGGGGCTGGATTTACCCACAGTCACTGCAAATGGATACTGGTGGCCAACAAGCCCTCCTCAGGTGAGGAACCTCTCCTGGGCTGGAGTAAAGGTGGAAAACCTTGCAGGGATGCTGGGCACAATGTTAGACAGCAGAGAGAAACCTGTGCTGGATTCTTATGGCCAGCAAGCTCTAGCCCTGTTTACCCACAGGGCAGGGAAGCTTTGCAGAGATGGAAAAGATTGGGTATGCTAGGTTTAGAGAGGAGTCAAACAATGGGACTCAGAGAAGGGAGATCAGGATAGTCTAGTCCCCTTTCTCACATGAGACCAAGGGGACAGCTCATCAAACCGAAAAGGACGCTTTAAAACTGACCAAAAGACATGCTCTTTCCACACACACACACACACACAGCCTGCAGAACTCATTGCCACAAGAGGTCAGTGAGGCCAGGAGCTGAGAGGGGTTTGCTTGGCTATTTCTGTGGATGATGAGAACATTCAGAATTACAATAATAAGGATTAAATAAAGAATTTGGGAGGAGCTATAAACCCTCCTGCTCCAGGGCGCGAGCCAGCTTCTAATTGCTGGGGTCAGGAAGGAACTTCCCTCGTGGCCAGGCAGCCCAGAACTGCAGGGCTCTCGCACCTTCTTCTGGAGCAGCTGTGGCCAGTGTCAGAGACAGGATCCTGGGTCTTCTCCAGCCCAGCCATTGCTATCCTCTGTGATTAGAGCATCTGTCAGAGAGTGCTTGGCACGCAGCACCGGAAGGAGAGAAACCCCACTTAGATTAGCAAATGGCAGCCTTGTTGAGTGTGGTTCTGGTGTGGGATGTGTGCCACACGCAAAGCTCCAAGGCTCCGGCAGTGGCTTCCTGCTCAAGCTCTCAGTTACCAGCAAGGGCTGGATTTAATAGTAAGAGGGATTTGGGGTTTAATTGCAGGGGTTTTGCAATCCTTCCTCGGTGCTGATTCAGCACCCAGGAATTAGCAGTCACTGCACAATGAGCCTCGTCTAATCTGCTGCTGGAAGTGGGGCACTGTTGGTGTCAGGAAGCTGTGTGGTAGCTTTGGTCTCTGATGGAAGGTTTGCGCCAGGCTGCCCTCAGATGCCAGCTGCTGGGCCATGGTTCCGAAATGGCTGTGGCTTCCCAGGGGCCCTGTGGGCTGAGAGTCTGCAGATTATGGGCACAGTGATCTGTGACTGTAATAGAGGATCTCCCACCACCTTACAGCCTCCTGTTCTCTGCCTGGGGCTTCCAGGTCAGGCCCTAAGCACGACACTGCTTTGGTGTAAGTGAAGTGGGGCTCAGCGCTGGGGCATTTGGGCTGTGATAAGCAGGAGGATCTAATGGTCCCTTCTGGCCTTGATGGCTACGGAAGTAGGAGGACTTTGGTCTCCAGGGCTGTGGACCCAGCAGCTTTCACCAGCACCAGGCTCGCATGGGATCACTTCCTGGTGAAGCCGTCTGTGCATCTGGGGCCCTGTAAGCTGCCCTTACCTGGGCTTCCTGTGGCCGGCGCTGCGTCCTCTCGACTCTTTGCAATATTGTTTGCCAGCAGTTCAGGTTGTCTTTGCCTCCAGTCAATGGACTGGCCTTCTGGGCTATGCCTGTCCCTGATCTAGTGGGAAGGGTGATAGTCCAGTCATGGCCTGACAACCTGAAGCCCTCCCTCTCCTCCCAGCACCAGTGCTGTGACAATCACGCCCTTCTGGGGGTCTCAGGTAAAATCTTTGCTGGGGTCTTTAATGCCAGTGTCCTGCTGAATTCTAACTCTAAGTGATATGCTTGCTGCCCAATGTATCCCTGCCATTTCCGTTAGACACAGCAGCCTGTGGCAGGAGATGAAGTGGAGTATTGCTGTGTGCTGTTCCATAGTTGCTGCGATCCACCCTAGAAGTGGCTGCATTTAACCTGGGTGAACCACCTAGATCCCTTTCTTACCTCCCAGGGTGCTGGGTTGCCTACCCAGCTGGTTTGTAAGGTGTCGTCAGGGCTGCCAGCAGCTGTCTCCATCTATATGTTCGATACAGCCAGTTGACATACTAGTTAGGCCATCCAGTAGGCAGCATCCGGTGCCCCTTGTGCTGACAGCCCTGGCGGATGAGCTGGGGCCGGGGAGTTGGACCCTCTCTGGAGAATCAGGTTGAGGAGCTGAGCCTCCTCGCTCCATGCTGACCCGCTGTCTGAGGGGCAGTGTTGCCTGGCCAACTGACAAGCGAGGTTCCATGGCAAGGCATTTCACCTGACCTAGGCCAGGCCTGCCTCCTCCTTGCTGTTCCCATGTACAACTGCCAGTCTGCCCTTTCTTTCCCGAGCGGATCAGGAAACACAGCGCAGGGCTCTCGCTTTCCCCTCTCGTGCGTACAGGAGCGGGTGTCGTGTAGCGGCAGCTCTCCACGGCTCCTGTTCTGCGCGCGTCTCATGATGACTATGGTGCAAAGCCATATAATGCCTCATTTGTTGTCTCGCAGTGGAAGATCCAGGGAGCGCAGTCTGGCTGCGATCAGCTGCTTCCCTGTACAAGTCTATTTACCCAGCAGGTCAGGAGCCAGTGCCTGGACGGCTGCTGTCGGGTTTGCAGGGAGCGAGGGTGGCCGAGAATGCTGCAAAGCAACAGTTAATAGGGCAGAAAGCTCGTTCTGGCAGTCTGGCTGCCCCCTCCTAGCCGTCCACCCACCCTCCACCCACCCCTAACAGAAAGCTTGGACTTGAGTGAGGATTTTTCATCTCTTTGTTGTGGGGATGGAAAATATACAAAGCTCCCCACAAAAATATTTAGTCAGCAGCAATTTTCAGAGGAATTTGGGATGTTAATTTAAAAAATCTGCTGGGAGGGGACTACAATGGGCCCTTTGAAAGGGAGAGGGCGTCCCTCGTGCCTGGCTGCAGAGATCTGAGTGCCAGCTCCCAAAGAGACAGCCCTCCTCTAATAGAAAGCAGCCCTCCAGGAAGTCCACCTGAGGAGTGACTCAGAGAAATCCAGCTTGGTCCAGATGCACCTCTGCTGGATGATCCGCTGTCAGGACCAGAATCCTCCGGGCACTGGGCAACTTCTTGCGCCAGGCTGTCTGCGGGCATCAGCCCTTCGTACCTGGAGCTGCCAGTCTGCAGCTCACAGTGGAACTCCAAGGGTCCTGCTGGCTCCTCTGCCCTGGGCCAGCTTCAGCTCTGCTCAGACAGATTTGAGGCTGAGCTTTGGGGCTGGGTGAGGGAGTTCAATTTACGACCCGTGCGAGGGAGCTAAAATCCAACTGGTGGTTAGAGCTTTAGGCATGTGGCTAGCGCTCCTGGGAGAGAGAATGGAGGCAGCCAAACTCTACCCATGTAATAGCTACAGTCTTGCAGTTTCCACCTCACCCCTTGCCCACCCCAATCCTTGGCTTCCCCTGCCAACAAAGGGGCCGGCTAGTTCCAGTGGACGAGGCTGGTTTTTATGATGTGTCCAGTTGACCACTAAGAACTGGCCTGAGATCAGCATCCAAACTTGCTTGGGCCCCATTAAACTGAAGTAATAGCTCCAGGGCTGTACCAGTCTGGGTCATGTTCACACTGGCTAATGAGGGGCAAAGGCTCCATTTCTCATGACCAGCCCCAGTCCACGTTTCCATAGTCAGGGAGTATAACCTCTCTAGCTCCCCGTAAGGGAGTAGGGATGGCCAGTGGTTAGGGTGGTAGCCTCTGAGATTCAGGAGATTGTATCCAGGTCCCTGCTCTGACACAGACACCCTGTGGGACTTTGGTCAAGTCACTTTGTCCCATCCGTCCAATAGCCCTGCCCTGCTCCTCAGGAATGAATACAGAAAAGGCTGTGAGGCGCCCACCTGCTCCGGTGATGGTGGCGAGGGACGTAGCGACCATAGATGTTATTTATGGTAGATTACCGCAAGGCCTAGCGGCCCCAAGCACTGAGCAGGGCCCCATTGTGCTAGGTGCTGTCTAGCCATGTGATAAGGGGCAGTGTGTGAAGGGAATGTGAAGATGGTGGCGTTAAATGTCCCAAGCCAGGTGCAGGGGCTGAGGCAGTATCCCTTTGCCCTCCCCTAGACCCAGTTCTCCTGCTGGCATCAGTGCTCCAGGAGCGGAGGCAGGTTACTGGGAAGATGATCCAGCCCTGCGCCATGGTCAGGTGTGCGAGAGGATCTCTCCACATGCTCACTAACCAGCCTGCTCCAGGGCCCCCCGCTGCTCCTCAGGGAACCTGATTTCCAGGTCACATTCCCCCTTTCAAATGGGGGAACCCTGTCAGTCCCGTGGCTGCTAGGAGCCAACAAACCTCCGTCTGAGGAGATGAGTGTCTGAGTCACTCTCCTGGCAAGCAGAACGGCTGACCTGTGTCTGCTCAGATGTTCCAGGCGAAGCTGTGCACTGGGCAGAGACAGGCCTCCAAACTCCAGCCCGAAAGGGGAACGAGTCAGAAACTGAGCAAGTGAAAAGAGGAGGCTACAATGGAAACCACTGGGCAGCCTTGCCTAGTCCCCCTGCTCGCATCCGCTGGATGTGTGAGAGTGTGAAGTGTGTGTGCATGCGCGTGCGTGTCTGCTCACTTATATGCAAGGCTGCTAAAGAAGTCCCAAGGGGCTGGATAGTGCTGGCCCACAGGAGCTGTCAAGTGAGCACAGACCAAGTGAACATGTTCTGCCCTGTGAGACACATGCAGGCTGCACCAAAACCTACAGTCTCCTGTGTACATGTGTGTGGCTGTGCCCTTAACAATTCTGTGACACTGCCCAGCAGCGATCACACTGAGCTGCCCTGCACGCCAGCGCAGTGCGTCTGTATCCTGGTCCACGCAGGGAAGCTGTGACACACAGGGAGCTCTCCTGCCTTGGGGCTGTGCTTAGCCACCCATCCTTCCCCCCCATATAGCACACTCCCGACAGCACTCGGCTCCCCAGCCCTCCTCCAAGTCACCGCATTAGGGAGATGTGATCGGGCCTGAGGCCTCAGCGATATGCACAACGGTCCGGGCTCTGCAGCAGCCGTGGCAGGGCTGGTTCCTTGTGTGAACTGCTGGGGGAACTGGGGGTGAATGGTAACACTTGGAGGACTTGGGAGAATACGGGGAGCCCCCCACCTCAGCTCTGGAAGAAGAGGCGTAGGCAGTGTGCATGGAGGGACAGGGAACAGCCATCTGAGCAGTGGGGAGAAATGGCCTTTGACCTGTGTGTTTATAATGGCGCAGCCTTACCTTGGCTGAGGGCCCAGGTCTGTCACCCTTGCCAGTTCCCCTTACTCCCCAGGGAAGGCTATTGCACCAGTGGGGTGGCCAATAGGCTGCAGCTCCATCCGGCAGGAGGCAGGGCAGCAGGACGTTGGCTGGCGCTCAGTGCGGTTCTCACAGCGGGGTCCATGTCACTAGCATTAAGGAGATCGTTAGACCTGACCCCTGCTGCGTGGGGTGAGCTTTGCACGCTCAGGCTGGCATCATTGGTGCCGTGGTTAGCACTCTGCCAAGTACAGATTCACGGTACATTAGCACCTCGGAAGGGAAAGCCTCCAGCCCAGGGAGCCAAGGAGCTAACTGCACTGACCGGATGCCAGCCTCTCCCATACGGTCCCTAGGATGTCTCACACCTCTGGCAGCCACACCCAGCCAGGCTGCACAAGTTCCCCGCACCCACGACTCACCCAGCAGAACCGAATCGCTCAGGGACCAGGGCTTGGCACCGGGCGCTCACTTCTCCAGGAGGAATTATTGTGTGTCTGCACCACCACACTTGGGAGGCAGGAAAGCTTTTGTTCATATGATTGAGGACAGAAAAAGCCAGGCCGGGGGGTCAGGAGCAAGGGGTCTGGGCAGAACTGGGGGGACAGACCCAGGACTGATAGCAGCAGTGCAGGTTGGTGAGGGTGGGGTATTGGCCCAGCTCTGGGGGTGCAGGTGCTCAGTGGCTGGTACAGTTAAGATCTTAGGGGGACACGCTCAGAGGTGGGGGCTGCTTGCACCAGGCCTGACTCAAACCTCTGCTGTTCTCTCACAGTCGAACTTGTCTGGTTGGCAACACCTGCTCAGCAGAGGCCCTGTGCTGGGAAACTCAGGCTGCTACAATGGAGAGGGAAAGGGACCCAGGGAAAAGCAGTGCTGGGGGCCTGACCATCTCAGCCCTCTGCTCTCTGAAAGCCCTGCCTGACCCTGCACTTCAGAGAGGAGCAGGGCTGGGGGCTGCAGGCCACACTCTGCTCTATGTGTAATCCGAGTTCTGTAATGCTCCGTTAATCAGAGCCAGGCAGGTCCGTCAGCGAGTGCTGGGGGAGGGGGGCTATGGAGGAGAAGGCAAGGCGGGTGGATGAAGAAATGAGAGGCAGCTGTGTAAATATTGATGGAATTCGGCTAACGAAAAGTGAAACCAAATGAATTCTAAATTCTCGGACTCCCAAGTCTCCATGTAAACACACTGGGGTTGCCTGAATCCAGCCAACCCTCCTGCAGGCATGCAGAGCGCCAGGGAAACTGCCCCCTGCCCCCGTGTACCAGTACAGCATGCGGTGTGGGGCAGCTTGTCTTTCATTCATCCCCTTGGCTGAGGCACAATGGGCTGGTTTGAGTACAGTGACCCAGCCCCTGGTGCCTGCCTGGGCTGAAGCTGGGCGGAGGACCCTGATGGTGCTAGCTCTTTTTCCTGTGGCTGAACGTCCCCTCTGCCCTCTGATGAGCCTGCAAAGGTGGAGTGGAGCATGAGATCTCTGCTGACCGCCTGGCTTGGCTTGTAGGCAGGACACGTCCCATCGCTGCTGGTTTCGGTGGTTGGACAGTGGCGGGATCGGACGGGGGCTGGAGAGAGAGGAACCCTGCAGCAGGCTGGCGTGCATGGCTGGGAAGGCCTTTTTCAGGAGCTGCTCCAGGCTGATCCTATCCCTGCACTTCAGCTCTACCCTGCATGATAGTTCCATCTGCAGCCATACCCCATGAGACTGAGCACCCATATGACCCCCTGCACTGCAGGAAGTGGTGTTGGTGATTCCGTAGGTGGCTGTCTCTCCCTTACGCCCGCCCTAACCCAGCGTCCCAACACTGTGCCAGGAGGACTCTGCCAGTGGAGGTTCCATTGGTCCCAAGCAGGCTCTCATCCGGCATCTCAGCCAAATTCCACTCCGATGGTTATCGTCTGTTTCCTTGCCATTCCATGGGATACGGTGGTTTCTTCTTCACTTCCAGGCCTAAGCTGTTGGGTAACGTTGCTATGGTTTAATTAGCCAGTGCTGCTTTCTGCCTCCCAGAGGTGGCTACATTTCAGTGGTGGGTGATGTCTGGCAGCCCTCTGGGAGCCTGCATGCTGACGTGTTACACACCGAGCATGGGGTTGCTGTTTTTGCAGCAAGCAGGGAGTGGTCTCCTCCCTGGAGCGCCTTGGCAGCAGCCTGCCCTACATTTCCTGGGCATAAGGGCCAGGGTCTTTTGCACTGCCATTCCCAGAGCTGTAATGCTGTGTGTCATGCTCCAGCTGGGCGTTCCGGTGGGGTTGGGGCTCAGTGCTGGGCTGGCAGCCCAGCCCTCCCTTAGCTCTGAGGAGCTTTGTTCCAACTGGTTGCTAATCAGCCAGGTGGAACCTGCAGCCTAGTTTCCGGGAGGGAGAACTCGCCATTCTTTGCCTGGCGACTGACCGGCTTGTGGTCTGACCTGCTGTTGGAAGGGAGGGCAGCTGGGGAGGGATGTATTCGTCACCCTCCGACCTCAGCCAAACCCCTTGCTGCAGCAGCTCTCCCTGGAGGTGGGCAGTGGGCAGAGCTAGCGGGACCTAAACCTAGAACTAAGCTAGCGGGACCAGTTCCTGGCACCTCCACCATCCCCACGGAGGGTGAGCGTGTAGAAAATCCGCCTGCTCTGCCTTCTAGGAGTTCCCTGAGTGTTTCTATGAATGTCAGGTCTCATTCAAAGGTGAGCTGCACAGGAGTGCTGTACAGGCCTTCACAGTGTCGAAAGGGGATTGGGTTTACTTTTATTTGGGGTTTACGTTTTTCACATTAGAAATGTATGTTCTGCCTACCCTGGAAGGTCTGTGGCTGACTGGGGAACTGGTAGCTTTTTGGTATCTGAGATACTAAGGAAATAAAACCTGATGCCTGGAAGCGCAGTGAGTTTTATTCAGGTTGTTTAAAACTCTGGTTGTTTTCTTGTCAACATCTCTTCAACATGGGGGGGAAGGAAATATCTCACTATCAGCAAAGGGCTGAGAAAAGACCCAATCCACAGCTGAGTCCTCCACCAAAACAGGAAACTCAGATCTGTTGTTCCTGCTACTCCAAAGGTTAAAGACACGAAACAAACCCAAATGCACAGTCGCCCTCCTCAATCCAGAACCGAAGCCAAGAGGGACCTACAGCCAGTGTATTTCCTTTGCAAGTCACCTTTAAAAGGGAGGAAACAAGGAAGTTTCTGTCCCCCACAGCTCCAAAGACCTTTCCCAGGGTAACTGACATATGGGTGTATGCAGACAGGCTGTGGGTCAGCCCAAGAGAAAAGGGAGCTGCCACACCCGACCCCACCCCACCCCAGCCCCTTGGGGCTTAATGGGCTGTTAACCTGGGGACCTCAGAGGCCTTGCCTGCACTGAGGAAGTACACACAACCCCCTGCACCCAAAGGGCCTAGCATGATACAGTGGAATGGTGCTAAAGCCAATGGGAATCAGTAGCGCAGATATGACCCCTCGCCCAGCAGTGCCTTGAGCCACATTTACAGTGGCCACTCCGTGAGCTGCCAGAGCGGGCCCTTGGTGGGAGTTGTTCTGTGTGTTTCTCTTGCACAGGGGGCTGCTGAAACGCCAGCAGGGTGAGCCGCTCAGTCTCCAACTGACTCACTGATCCACTGGGCTGCACAAACTTCCATGTCCCAGCCTCCCCCGAGATAAGCCTTGGGCTAGGTAGAGCCAACCACTGCAGAAATGGCCACTCCCATGACATGGAGAGAGGAGGGAATTTGCTGGACTCCTCAAAAAGGTGAAATGATCATTGGCGCCCTGGGAGCAGGAAAGGCTTGGGCACAGTGGGGTAGCCAGCTGGATTTCCCAGGGCTTCCCTCCTGCGTCTAGCAGTGAAAACTGTTCCCGTTTCATAAGCTAATAAACCCTGCTAACAACCGTCATCTGGTGTTGATAGGAGGGAGGAGCCTGGGAGAACAGCAACTAGCGATACCGAAATCCTAATTTTGTCTCAGAGCCTGGCGAAGCATCTGGTGCTTGTGTGTTTGTATTGCACCAGGACTCTCTTCCCAACAGACACTTCGGGCACGAGGTTCATCCAGGGAAAGGAATTCACCTTATCAGGTCGGCCTGCGGAAACAGGCTTGAGCAGCCACTGATAGCTCCCCCATTACTCCTCACTCCCCACCCTCCCGCAGAGGAAATTTAGATGAGGCTTCTGGTCTTTTTAACAGAAAAAAATCTTGTCAGAGCATCGTCTGACTCGTACTGGCCAGAACCGAGCTCCATTCTCCATCCTGCACAGATAGTGCCTGTCTCCATCTCTTGTCAGCGTTTTGAGGCAGGAACTTTGTGTTCTGTGTTTGTACAGCGCCTAGCACAATGGGGGCCTGGTCCATAACTCAGGCTCATAGGCTCTGCTTCAATACACATAACTAACTGTTCGGTATAGAATGCTCCCCCGATGTAATCTCAAAGCATTTTACCAACCTGGGTGAGCATCATCGAATGGGAAACTGAGGCAGAGCTACTTGCCCAAAGCTGCACAGTGGGAGAGTTGGGAATAAAAGCCAGGCATCCTTGATTCTCCACTTGGTGCCCTGACCCTTGGACCATGCTCCCACCCTAGATGGTGCAGATCTGCCATCAGTTCTGCTAATTGAAATGGTGGTCTGGTTACAGATGCTACAGAGAGTGCAGGTTGTCTTGGGTTAGAGGTTCTTTCGCCACTAGCTGGCCTGTTCACATTCCCTCCAGCTCAGGAGGGACCTACCATCCGGTGGCAAGTAAGTTTGCTCACAGTTCCGCCTCAGGATCCACATCAGGGAAGCCACCCGCACAGTTGGTGCGAGCAGCGTCTCTTGGGGCAGACAAACTGCCAAGCAGTGGCTGGCCCTGCAGACGGAGCACCCCGCTCTGCCAGGGAGGGGGTCCCTTGTGTGGGCAGAAGCTGTTGCTGGGGAAGCTGCAGCAGCCCGGTGAGTGCTCTCCCTGCCCCGAAGATAGAGAGGGTTCCCATGTCTGGGGTGTGCTGGCCCATGCTTTTTGCCAGCATTAAATTGGTGCACCCAATTTGAACATAAATGGAAAGCTGCGGTGGTGTTAAAATCAGAGAGACTCACTGTAGGTGCTATGGGGCTGGGGCTCGAGGAATTAAAGAAAAGGAATAAAAAACCCTGACAGCTGGAGTTCTCCAAGAGCTTAATTTTTTCCTCCTAATTACACTGTGAGAACCAATTTTTTGCACAATGAAAACTCAACACATGGCCCCCCCAGCCATCACCACTGCTCTCCCCATGATAACCGGACTCCTGCTAATCATCTCCCATGGGTGGATGGGAAGCTGTAATTCCTCCCAAGGACACTAGACCCCTCCTCAAAGCTGGAGTGGTAACTCGGCGTTCCCACTTCTCAGTGGTGTAGGGAGACGCTGATGTGTCGGTCTGTGCCTATGTCCTTAGCATCCCTCACAAGCTGGACACAGCTAACACTGTACAAAAGATTTTATTTTTGTACAAAAAGCATCCTCCTTCATCTATTTTACAAAACAAAAGGACACAGATCTGCATTAGAAAAGAGCTTTCCCAGAATAAATGGGAAATAACCATGTATAAATATTCTCTAAAAGTTCTTAAAGCTTTAATTCCTGGGTGTTTTTTTCCTTCAACGCACTGGGGGAGTAAGTCCAAGAGTCCCTGCACTTCTGTCTGTGTGTGTTGGGTTTTTTCTTCCTTTATTGCTTTTCAGGTAGAACTACTGATGAGTCTGTTATCCTGGGCAGCACTTAGCTAAAGGAGCTTTTGTTACCAGCACACTGAGGCCTCTTAACTAAGTCACATATCTTTCTCTGTAGTGGTGGCTAAAAAAACCTTCTCTCTACACACATAGCAGGGCAGCCAGGGAAATGCAGGCACTTAGTCATGTGCTGAACAGATAAATTACAGTGTCTACTTCCTAAGTGTATAAGCCTCTAGGAAAATTGCACATTATGTGGGGTTTTGTCTTAATTTAAGTTAACCCTTCAATGTCTCTTGTCCCATTAGGAACATGCCCTGGGTTCTAACAATGGTCAGCCCATATCCTGTCCATCTAGGCTCTGGAACTTGTGAATGGCAACTCTCTCACAATCTCTCTTTTGGTCTAGAAATAGGACGGCTTGACCGCTGGGGTGTTGTTGTTACTGGAGTAGCGTTGGTGCATCAGGGGGACCTCGCATTCTAAGCCGTTTGGCACCGCCACGTTCTCTGGCAGCTTTTGACTGTGGGTTGCTAAGTCTCTGTTTTCCAGACACGTTTTCACCCCTTCCAGCTCCAGGGGGCTGGAATCCACCCTGGCATTGGCATGTGCCTTAGCCCGTCGGTGCCGGAGATAGTACGTGACTGCTGTCACAGCAATCACCAGCAGCAGTACAGCAGCCAGCGCTGGCACGATCATGAGCGTCAGGTTGCTGTCTTTGCTCTGGGTGACAGGCAGGTGCTGCTGGTGAGTCCCCTGCACAGCAGTGTGGGCCTCGATGCAGAACTCCCCTTCAGAGGGCTTCTCCCCCAGCGGCCCGGTGCAGAGGCGGTAGGTGGAGTTCGGTCTCAGTGCGCGCACGGTGTATTCGGAGAGTGACGTTGGCAGGCTGAGCGTGACTGGCCGCTTGTCAGGCCCAGACAGGTTACGATAGGTCAGGCGGATGCCCTTCAGCTGATCTTTGGCCTGTTGATAATTTTTTAAGTCCACTGTCAGTGAAGTGCTGCTGACCTGCTTAATGCTGATTTGCTTGCTCTGCGTGGGCGCCTGGGTGATGGGGGGCAGGGTTGTTCTCTGGATCTCGGCCTCGCAGTACAAGCCCGAGAAGCCGTCGGGGCACTGGCACTCCAGGTGGTTGTGCGCGTCTAGCTGGCAGATGCCCCCGTTTAAGCACGTCCGGGGAGGGCAGATCTGCATCTCGGGGCTAGTCGGCCCCTGCGCAACTGTGTGTGGCGCACGAGTAGAGCTGTCCTGCCGGGGCGCAGGCTCCCGAGTGGGAGCAGCGAGGCTGGGCTCCAGCGCAGAGTGCCCGCTGCTGGTGAGGAGCATGGCCAGCTGCGGGGAGGTGGTTCTCAGGGTGGGGGTAGGGGTGGGGGTGGCAGGACAGCCGAAGTCTGAGTATTCCAGGTGCTGGAGGAGCTTAGCAGCGTTCTTGGGGGGGAAGTGGCACCTTGTCTCCTCAGACCTCCTGAGCATGACATGACTGGTGTGCAGCCAGCGCCCAAACCAGCTCAGCTGGCAGAGGCAGTTGAATGGATTCTCAGCCGCGGTGATGGCCCGGAGCCTGGGGAAGACGCTGAAGAAGTCCTGGGGGATGGTGTTTAGGTTGAGATTGCTGATGTCTAGCTCTTGGAGGTTAGGCAGCTCCCCGAAATCCTCTGCCTGCAGCTGAGCAATTTGGGCGTTCCCAGCCAGGCTGAGCCTGGTGAGGCCCCGGAGCCGCCGGAGTACCTCCGGGACTCTGCCCAGCGAGTTGTCTGAGACGTCCAGCTCGTGGAGATTGTTCAAGTTCTGAAAAAGCTCCTCATCCAAGCTGCTCAGCCCCAGCCCAGCGATCTTGAGAGACTCTATGTTCACCATGTGAAAGGCACCAGCTTCGATGGTGGCAATGCCGTTGCGGCTTATGTCCAGCAGCAGGAGCTTGGGAAGGTTCAGCGGAGGAACCGAACGCAGCTGGTTGTTCTGGAGCTTTAGTTCCAGCAGGTTCTCCAGCGTGTCCAAGGCGGCTGGGTGGATGCGCTGGATTCGGTTCCGGTCCAGGTAGAGGCGTTCCAGCAGGCGCAGCCCATGGAAGGTTTCGTTGGTGATCTCGCGCAGCTGGTTGGATGACAGATCCAAGTTGACAAGGTTGGTGAGGGGCTGGAAGACATTCCTCTGGAGGCTGGAAATCTTGTTCTGGGAGAGGTCCAGCTGCTGCAGTGCCGGGAGGCCCCGGAAGCTGTCATCATGGAGCGAGGTGATGCCGTTCTCGAAGGCGTACAGGTAGGCCGTGTCCAGCGGCAGGCCGCTTGGGACGGTGTGGCTCCTCCGGGCCGTGCAGAACACAACCTGTGGCTGGTTGCACTGGCAGCCTGAGGGACAGCCCTGAACCCAGGCTGCAGGGGGCAGAAGCAGCAGCGTCCACAGGATCAGGTGGTCCATGCTGGACTCTCTGTAGAGGGAAAAAGCAGAGAAATGTTACCTGTCAGATGACATTGGGGTTTGGGAATGAAGTGTCTGATCCCATTGCATTTCTTCTGACATGTCTGTCAGGTTACAGCCTGTCTCCATACCCCAGGGGGTTATTTGGGAAGGGGGAAGGGTGGGAAAGGTGGGGCAGAGAGCTACTCACGGGGTCATGATAGTGTGCCATGCAATAGCAAACCCCTGAGAAATCTTGGGGAGGGGGCTAGTCATATCGCTGATGGGTTTAGAAAGTAAAGCCTGAGAACTTGGATATGGATTTCAACCCCCCCACCCCCATTCGTGGACCCAAACACCCTCAAACGTCAAGGTCCTTGTAGCATCATTCCAGTGCCCCATGGGCAGCAGCTTGAGCCCTGCTGGGGGAGCAGGTTCTTCTGGGGAGCCCAGCCTGCAGGAGGAAACGCTCCCGCTGCAGCTGGCATGACATGCTGGATTTCCACCCCGCGGGTCAGTTACTGCAAAGGGCTAATGTAGAAAGGCTTTGGCTGGGTTTCTCATTGCTGATAAGCAACCTGTTTTGGACTGGTGAAGCCAAGATGAGCTGGGCAGCCTCCAGGGCCGCTGGCTCTGGGGTGTTAACGGGGGCAGTGCTGGGCTCCCCTTCCTCCCTGCACCCCACTTTCCTTTAGCCCAGCGAGGATGATTCTGATGAAGCCTGACTTGGAGGGATGGGGGCATACAAATGTGAGGAAGATGGGCAGCTAGGGAGCCGTTCCCTACAGGGATCCAGACTCTCTTCTTACAGCAACTTCATCCGGTTTCCATGCCTCGAGCTGCTGCATTTACTGGCCGTCAGACGAGGCCGGATTTCTGCAATTCCAGCTAGTTTACCAGTTCCTCGCCTCTGCGCTTGGGCCAGAGAGAGCCAGCCTGCTGTTAGCAGGGGATCATGCACTGCTGCAGCTACATCTAGACCAGGCCATCGGTACGGCCGGGACTTCTGCCAGGCGGAGGGTGCCCAGGCACTTAGACCATCCCCCTCCTTTCTCATGTGGGCTCCGTGGCCCATGGCCGGGAAGCTGACCTGCCAGGGCTCCTTGTGACAAGCCCACTGCAGGTGAAGCGTCGCGCAGCCTTGCAGGATCAAAGGGTCCCAATGGTGCACGGGCCCCGTACAGCAGGGAGCATGGGAGCTATTGAGTGCCATCGGCAGCTCCCAGCTGAGCAGGGGCTTTGCATGTCTGACCACAGCCCCCATACTGGGACCCCTGCTGCGTTGCATCACTTTTCCCGAGCTATTACTCATCCCTTCCTGGTCTCTGAATTCCCTTAGCAACCCCGCTCTCTGGACGATACTCGCCGGCTTGGTCTGGCCACCAGCACCCACCGTCTAACTTCCCTTCCCTCCCCAGCTCCGGCTAGCATGCAGGGATCCAGCATTGGGCTCTCAAGGCCAGGCCAGGGGTGACATGCTCCCAGCGCGCAGTGTTTGAAACCAGCTGCCTGGAGCAGTGCCGGCTGGCTGGGGACAGAACCTCGTTCTGCCCCTTGGAGACCTTGGCAGGATGAGGAAGCTCCCCTGACAGCCTGCAGTGCGGAGCTGCATAGGGTCTGGCCAGCCTGTGCTGGAGCGTGCCTGCCATGTGCCAGCACACACGACCAGCCCCCCATCCATCCCTGGGGCCTCTGAGACTGTGTCCTTTGACCCCTGCACAGCTGAGAGGTTCCCGCCTGACAGCAGTGCTTTGCTCCCACTGGTGGATGGGAACACACACTGCGTGGGGGGACAAGGCCCCCTTCCATCCTCCCACTCAGCTGCCCTGCCTCAGCATCCCCCAGTGCGCAATGTCCTTGCATCCCAAGGGGCTTCCAGGCAGTCCGTGGGGGCGGCGCAGTGGGAGCTGGGTCACTGGCCCAGCAGCTCAGTACAGTGGGGTGGATTTCTTGGCTCTCCGTACTGAGGCTTGATTTGCAAAGCAACTGCGAAGATGCGGCAGGACAGTCTCTCCTCCCCACGTGCATTTCACCACAGCCCCCGTGCGAGATCAGTGGGGGAGAGTCCTGCCTGATACCTTGCGTGCACGGTACTGTTCTCCTCCTCACTAGCAGCCAACACGAGCCTCACCCATGGAGTGGGCGCTCGGCCCGGGCAGTCTGACCCGCTGGCTGCTTTAGTGTCCCTGCCTGAAAAAACCTAGGATCCATTTCCGTGCCACAGTGCACCGACATCGTCTGGGGCGGGGAAGGGTCACTGCTCCTCATACTCTTCCCCCCGTACTCCCTATGCGTCACCTGAATAGTCACCGTCCCTGGCCCTGCTCCCTTCCAATCCCTGGCACCAGCCTCTCCTCAGCTCCCTCTTGCTGCTAACAGCACACCCCTGCTTTTGGCAACTTCCTAGCAGCGTCATCCATCCCACCATGGCTCGGACAGGGCCTGGCTCCTGGTGGTACTTGGCTGGCCCATCTCGGTGTTACTCAAAGCTTGGGCTCCCTCGCAGGGTAGCTGTGGGAGAGGGAACATTTCATCCCAGTGACTCACATCCTCCAGCGCTCTCTTCCCTGGCTGCCTGGGGTTCTGCTCAGCAGGCCAAGCTCCGGGCACTGGGGACCACAGCAAGAGCCCTGCTTTAGACTGTGGAGCGACTGGAGCTCTGGGCTTGACCTCCCGGCCTGGCACATGTCAAATCCTCCCAATGGGCAATGCCCACAAGTGCCAGCCATTGCTGGCCCCCTGGCACACCAGCTCTGGTCGCTGCTGGAACATGCCAATGGGGGACAGAAGCTCCAGAGCACTTGCCCCAGCTTCATGGCCTCCTGCTTTCCCCTTTGCTGCCATCGCCTGAAGTCTGCTGCCTTCGCCCTGCAAACAGATCCTCTTGGAATAGCCAACAAAGGCTCTGCCTATCCCTTGGACACTATGCTGGGCATAGCCTGGCACTAGCATGGACAAGCACTGGAAGGGTCAAGGGCCACCAGTGGCCAGGACCCCTTCACAGCTGTCTGAAATACAATGTGCAGGTCATGCCATCTTGACTCTGACACACCCAGCCCAGCCACGGGGGAAAGGGGAAGCCCCCAAGCTCCCTGCCTACATGCATGGGTTGGGGGGGAGGAAATTCCAGCCCTTTGCATATCAGCAAGAGTCACCACAGACCATCTAGTCCCCTAGATCCTCTGAGATGGGGCTGCAGGGCCAGGAGCTGCCCCCTCACCCCTCCCCTGGCTGCCAGAAGGCAAGTCACCCAAAGAGCAGCTGCTTTGAGCCCTGTCCCTGAACGCCCGTCACTCCAGCCAAGAAATCACCCCAGAGGAGAGTGGCCTGAGCACTACTGCTGGGCATGGTAGCCACTTCCCATGAGCAGGGCACAGCTTGTGCTCAGGAAGGGAGCTGCTTCCCCTGCCTCATTGCTTCTGAAAACGCTTTAATCACCTGCTGGCTGTCCCTGGGCGCCCTGGCAGCTGCTTTCTGAATGTCCACCTTTTCTTCCCTCCCTCTCCGACATGGAGTGGAGCTGGTCACACAACTCCCTTGGAAAGAGAGTGATGCCCATGCAAGAGCCCAAGCGTTTGGGACAGCCTAGAGAGCTGACCCATTTCCCCCTCCTCCCAGATCTGTCCCCCCCCCGGGGGAAGCTGCTGTCAGATGTCCAGCGTAGATCGGGGGAGCACCACAGACCTTGACTTTGCCTCTGTCCTAGTGACTGGGCTGGCTGCTGTGGAACCAGGGGGCAGCAGAAGTGTTACAGGGATTTAGAGAAGTTACAGGGGAAGTAGTGACTGCAGGATCCATTCCCTCCCCCAACTCACTGGGGCATTTCTGACTGATTTTTTTACTGTTTCCAAAATTATTTCTGGGCCCACCGAATGGCATCACATTAGGGGATGCCAAGAGCTCTTCCTGCTGGGAATACTTGACCAGGTGCCATCCCTGCGTGCATGCAATGCACCCCTGTTTAGCCACAGGGGAGCCAGGCGTTCCTTAAGCCAGTGCCTTTGAGTTTGGCTCTTTCCAGCTAGAGCTCTCTATTGCAGCCAGGAGGGCACTCGCCACAACACCTGTGCCATGCCCACGCTCAAACGAGTGCCTACTTGTCCCCTAGGCAAATGTATTGCTTCTGAAGTGACTACCCCAGCTAGGGTCAGGCATCGTGCAAACAGCCACTGTCCAGTGCCCCACCCACACAGCTCTGCCACTGACTCTGGAGCCAGGGACCATGCAACGGTGGCCTGAACTAAGCGTGTTCCCCCTCGGGACCGTGATGAGAAACCACTGGACTCTTGCCTTTTGACCCGACTATGGTGAAGTGGCAGTCGGCTGATGGCACCGAACTCCTCCATGCCTCGCCATCCCCCTCAGCCCCTTGCCACAATTCCTCTGCTTGGGCTCCTTGGATGTTGTTATAGGGGGAAGAACACAGCAGGGCACTCTCCGGCGAGTAATGCACTGCCCCCCCCCCGATTGCTGTGAGGGCCAGGGGGCTTGGCTGATCTCACGCTGTTCATTTGCCCCCCTTCCTCCGCCTCCCCCCCGGAGTGGAGAATAATTGTCCAAAGCCTCTTGCTGTGCATTGCCCAGAGAGAGTCCTGCCCATGGCTCACCAAGAGCCCGATTGTCAGCCTACCCCGGGCATCCCAGAACTCCCTCTTGCTCCATGCTCCTGCCTTATACTGGGCAGGGGCCAGCAAGAACTCGTGACTTGACCTCACCACTCACCCCCCACACCTCTTGGCACCGTTTTCAGCCCAGCGCTTGGAACAACTGCTGGAAGCACCAGTCACTGCTGGATTCCTTCCACCCAGAGTCCTGGCAAGGCAGCTCTGAAATCCAGCCATGCCTTAAGTCATTGCTTTGGGTGGGAGCATCCAAAGGCAGTTGGGATGCAGGGAACATCCCTGGGCTTTAAGATGAAGCACAGAGTCTCTGCTGGATTTAACCATATGAAGTCCTGGAGAATGGGCTGAGGGGCTGGGTCCTGCCCATTACACTGGGCACCAGCTCTGTACAGAGCCGCATGATACAGCGGCTGACTCTCTGTGGTAACAGCAGCAGATTGCTGAGCTGGAGAGGCAGGAAAGCAACTCCTTAGCGAGTCTCTTGCATTTGTCCAGCAGGCAGCATGAGACTGAGGAGCAAGGAACACTGCGGCGACTTGGGGGTGAGCTAAACGCTAGCTCGAGTTGAGCACTGTGCATACACGGAGGCTTGCGCCAGAGTCTTTAAGGAGGCTGATGGCGTTGCTGAGAATGCTGCGAGGTATCTGCCGTTACTTGCTGTTTACACGCCAGTAGCACCCACCCTATACTAAGCATAGGGCACCCCCCAGTCCCTCTGCCCCATGACACTCAGGTTATTCCTCTCAGCTCCCATCAGCTAGGGGTTAGGACCCTGGCCTGTGGCTCCAAGCTGAATAGCTCAGGAAGGCTGGAGGCATTTGCCAAGCTGTCATCGCTTGGTTATTATTGCAATGAGATTTATTTTCAAGAACACAAGCAGCCTCCGCAGGAGCTGCACTTCCAGACCCTCTGGGGACCCTTCCTGGCCAGCCTGCAAATTCAGATTCTTCTCATGGGGGTGAGAGCTGGGGGGGGTCAGGGGGAGTGAGTCTTTGTAACTGGTTGCTGTGATTGGCCTCCCTGGTATCCTACTCTTGGTAAGGGCACGCATGGTCCCCTCTCGCTGTATGTGGCACTGCTCCCCCCTGTGGGCCCAGCTGCCCATTCCCTGCCCCTGAGGCAGATGTTCCATTGCCTATGGCCCCCAGGGAGAAAATGCAGATTGGTGGAGGAATGGTGACCGGCTCCAAGCACATGGTTTGGCTTTGCAGGGGACAGCTCTGGAGCAATCTGACCCCCTGCCAACTGTTCCCTGTGGGGAGGCCATGGAGGGGGGAGGAACACTGAGCTGCCCCTGTTTAGCCATCCTGGCCCAGGACATGGCCCATGGCAAGCCAGAGGCCTGGAGGGAGGGTACAGCCCCCCCCAGGGAGCCAGTGTGCACCAAAGCACAACGGGCCACTGGGATCACAGGGGCTGCTTGGTTCTCAGCCTGTCTGTCAATCCTTTTAATAAGAGGAGTAATTACCAATGGGGTGGTGGGGGTGAGGGAATCTTTGTAAATATCAGCAGAGCTGGCATGGGCCAGACAGGCTCCAGCCAGGTAATAAATTGTGGAATGTGCAGCTGGGCTGGGGGAGGGGGGCTGTGGTTTGCAGTCCGGACAGCCCAAAGAGCTTAGCAGAGGGCTACAGGGCACCAGGCCAGCTCATGGCAAGGCCAGACCATGGAGAGGAAGAGGCAGGTGGCAGGGAAAACTCTGCTGCACAGAGAGGGGAGATCAAGCTCCCCTCTGCATCCCACAGATAAGGAAAGGAGGCAGCTAGCAGGAAAAGCTCCAGGGAGGCTGGGGGGGGGGCTGAGCTGTTCCTTTGGCCAGGCCCCAGGGATTCTCTGGCCTGTCTCTGCCCTCCCACTTCCCCATGCTCTTTTACCTGCTGAGGCCTCCCATGGCCTGGAGGCTGTGGATAATAGGAGCCAGCTGTGGCCAAAGGAGGCACTGCCAGACCAGGTTAGAAGTGGAGGGTCCTGTTGCATTATCTCTGGCAGGGGAGAGGAATGGGTCTGCCTTGGTGTCCCTTCCTCCCTGGGAATCAGCACTTGGCCTTCCCCCAACAGCCTGTTACAGAGCAGGGGGGCCCTGCCAGACATGGGACTGACCCCTGCTGCCACTTCTCTCCACACACCCCCCTCCCCAGAGACCAGCCCTGCCTCCCCCCAGCCACGCTCCCTGCTAGCCAAAGTGCAGAGTTCCTCTGACCCACAGCTGTGAGCACAGCCCCTCCTTATGCCAGGCATCTGCTCTCGGCCTGACCCAGCAGCACACAAGTGGCCATTGCCAGCTGCAGCAGAGCACACCCAGCCTACAGCCTCACCAGGGTCACTGTCTCAAATCCTGGGGGAGTCTGTGGCCTTGGTATGGAGACAAACCACTGGCAGAGCACAAGTGGCACTGCTCTGGCTGGGGGTTACCGAGAGCTGATAAAGATGGTCCCCACTGCCTCTTCAGTCACCTTTCTGCTGCAGGCACTAGGGATTTGCTTTGTACAGCGCTCTGGGCAGGAGCAGACCCTTAGTTCCCATGGGCAGGGAAGGGAGCAGGATCATCGTATGGGGCAGACAGCACTGGCAGGATAAAAGCGAGGGGCCTCAGGGTGGAAGGGGCTGTGAAGCAGCCACTGCAGAAAGGGGCAGAGTGGGGGGCTGTAAGGGATGGGAAAGGCTGTCTGAACTGCCCCCCAATCTCCATGTCCTGCTCCCCAGCTGTACTCTGCACTCCCTACAGGGGCAACTCCTGACAGGCAGGGAAGGCAGCACTCTGTCTTGAGCCTGCCAGCTAAGGGGCTGTGTGGCCCATGGCATGGCTGTGACTGGCCCAATTCACCACAGCTGCAGGCTTTAGGCCCTGGACAGGCAGCCTGCTGTGCAGGGCAAAAGCTCACTCCTGGCACTTGGCTGGAATTTTAAACCCCTCTGTCATGGCTATGGGTGGCATCTGTTCCCAAGATGTGAGGACTTGAAGCAAAGAGGAATCCAGCACTTCCCTCCTGCTTCAGCTAAAGCCAGCCTGGGTGGAGCACCAAACCCCAGCACCTGGGTCCCCCCTGTGAGGTAGGGAGTGCCCCCAAAGCATGGCTCCTATTAAAGGAAATCTTATCCCCTCAGCACCAGGCAAGGGTTGTGGCTTCAGGGACAGGACTATCCTGCTCCACTGCCATTTGACACTCGCTCACTTGGCACAGCTGGTCCGTAGAGCAACTCCTGCCTGCAGCTAGGCTGGGCACTGCATCACAGGGCATAACCTGTCACCCTGGTGGCATCGAGGTGGATGAGCTTGCATGAGACATCAGGCCTGGCTGCGGGGATGCCTGGCCAGGAAGCACCAGGCTCAGAGGAGGGTGCTGTTCCCCCCCCCGCCCCCCCCAAGTGACCTGACCAGTAGGTTAGTGTTTAACCCAGGATAATGAGTAACAAGGCACATATTTACCTCAGGGCAAAGCCCTCTGTGTCACACAGCACAACCCGCCTCTGAGCCACAAGCAGCAATGACAGCACTGCCTGTGGCTCTTGCTGGGACACTGCTTGCTTTGGGCTGGCCTAGTAGCTGACACTGTGGGGATGGCCTAGTAGCAGGGATCAGGAGCCCTCCCGGCTCCTGGGCCTTCTTGGGCCTCCATTCCCTCACTCTGTAAAACAGGGATAATGTGGCTTTCCTGCATAGCCCAGTAATGCTTGTCAAGTGCTTGGAGATCCCTGGGCAGCTGGCACTGGAGAAGGGTGGAGCACTGGGCAGCTGAACCAGCCCAGCCGAGGAAAGCTCAGACCACAAACCTGCAGCGCAGCTGGGGCGAGCGCGGAGAACCAGGGCTGTACCTGCAGCAGAGGGGCCAGGGTGGACGAGGCTTGGGGGGGGACTTTCCTCCACAACAGCTGTGGGTGCTAGTCCAGACCAAGGAGCCCTTGGGGCTCAGGGCCCCTTCACACAGTCAGGGTCTGTGGGGGGCTCTCCCCTAGCATGTACCCCCTGGTCCTGCTGCCAGGAGATAGGGCAGCTCAGTGTGGCTCTGGCTCTCTGCAGGGAAGCTGCACTATGCCCAGCCCTGGGGAAGTGGGGGGGAAAATGAGAGTGGCAGGGGGTAGCCCTGTCTGAGCGGCACTGGTTCAGCCCAAGGGTGCTCCCAGCAAATGCTCGCTTGCCCAGTGAGGGCTGCAGGCAGTCGAGTACTCTTGAGAAGCACATAGAGGCCTGGCAGGGCACCAGAGTGGGCCTGCTGCCAGCGCTGGGGTGGGAGTCAGTTTTGAAATGCCAGGGTCAGGTTTCGCTGACGTGTCTGGCACTGCAGCCAAGCTGCTGACTAAACTGCTGTCCCTTTAATTGTGTGGGCATTTCTTCCCCACACTGCCAGGTCAGGACCAGGCTGCTGGGTGGCTTTGCTCCACCCATGCTTAATTGTGGACTGAAACTCCCTGCCACAAGCCCGCCCACACCCTGAGGGCCAGATCCCTAACTGCACTTCCGTGTGATGAGTCCCTGCCTCACCCTGCCCTTCAAATGCAACCTGGCAAAAGCTAAGTCAGTGGCTAGCACTAGGGCCCCTCCCTCCTTTACGTGGTCACCTGAATGGGGTCATCTGTTCCCCCTCAGCCTCCTGCATCCCCCTTAGCTGTCTCCTCTCACCTCCAGCCCAGCTCTAGCACTGAACAGCTGACCAGGTGCATGGTGCTGGCCATGGGCTGCTGCTAGAAGCAAGGCCCTGGGCTAGTGAGGCAGCAGGGCCCAGCCTGCGCTCCCCCTCACAGGGCCATGGCTGAGAGAACTAGACAGCCAGGGATCCTGGGCATAGCTCCAGTGGGCTCAGTGATACTCCATCACACAGTGTTCACTAAGTGGAAATGCCAGACCCTGAGGGGTTAACCATATCCCAGAGAAAGTTTGCCGGCTTAGCACTGCTCAGACAGGCTTACACCTAATAAACAGGGGAGACAGGAAAAGGGGGGCCCAGCCAGGAGCCAAACAGGATGGAGACAAAGCCCCGCTTTTCTGGGAGGCACTAAGCTGCTAGTGCTGGCAGCACGCTTGCTTTGCCATGGGCCCAAGTGAATGCAGCCGGAGCACTAAATCCAGCCCAACCTCTGTTCTACTGGCCACACTCCCATCCCATGGGCCTGCAGCACAGAGGCTTGCTGGATCATTCATATTTTCCAGCTGCGTGCAGAGCTGGGCCCAGGCAGCCCAGTTCCCTGCCAGCCTGCCTGTGTGGGGGTGTTTACTTGGTGATGGGACTGACCAGGAGGGCTGTACTGAATTCACTTGCCTTTGAGACAGAGCCCAGCTGCCCCAACACGAGCTCCCTGCCTCCACTGGCCCTGCCTGCTGTACTCCTCCACTGCCCACAGGCTCAGAGCAACAGCCCTGGCAACTGAGTGGGGTGGGACCAGCCTCCAGATCCCCTCCCTGCAGCTCCTGTGTGCCCTGGCCAGCGCTAAGGGATGCTAGAGAGAAGCCTTGCCCCACGGTGCAGGCACAAGGAGGCACTGGGGGACAATAAAAGGCAGAAAACAAGGGGTTTTTTTTTGTTTTTGTTTTTTTTAAAAGACTGAAGGGTGAACCTGGGGAACTCCCTGCCGCAGACTGTTATTTGTGGATACATATGCAAGTGGGGTAGGCAGTGATGCCAGCTTGGAAAAAACTCCAGGCCTCCCCATCCTCATGCTTCCAGCTATAAATTGACTGCCACTGGGGTCAGGAAGGGGTTGCTGTCTTAGTGCTCTGTGGCACTCAGATTTTCTCTCTAGGCAGCCCAGGGAGGGGCACACCCTCCCAGCCAGCCCCATGCAGGTCTCCCCATTCCCCCAGAGCAGCAGACTGTTCCTAGGGCTGCCTTCTCTTGGGCACTTGGACAGTTGGGGGCAGCTTTAATCTTCTCTGAGGGCTTCCTAGCAGCCCTACTGAACGGAGACTGCCTTGACTCTGTCCAGGGGGCTACATTCTCTGGGCCTGCTCCCCTTCCTGTCCCTGTGACTGTGCTGGCCATCTGTACGCCCCCAGGGCCTGAAGCTCTCAGGCAACTGCAGCCCCCACCAGCCCTCCTGGCATGGGTGGGCCCTTTGCCTGGGTTTACAGATTGGGGTAAAGCAGGGCTGAATCTGGCCCTAAGGTTCACCTGTCTCCCTCCAGTCTTGTTGCCTAGGCAGCCTGGCATCATGCCCACACATGTAGAACAGAGCAACTCCCTGCTGCCTGGAATTGGTCCTACATTTACTGCTTTCCCCAGGGGAGCATTGTTGTGCCCTCTCCCCTGGGCACAGAGCAGCCTTCCAGTGCCTTGGGGTCAGCCTGACCTGGGGTGGCAGAGGGCTCCCTGGGGTCCCCACACTAGGGTGCTGGGTGCCCAGCCCAGAGCAGCTAGGGAGAGGTTTAGATTTCCTTTAAGGCAGCCAGCACAAGTCTGCCTCCAGCTCATCACTGCACTCAGTGCACCTTCCTGCTGGGCATTCAGCACCACAGCTGCCCTCAGCATGTGGCCTCTCCCTAGGGCTGCCATGGAATTCTGATGACCCAGCACATGTGTGTGCACATTGCTCTGTCTGTTAGCCAGGGCAGGTTTGGGGGTGCCTGGCACTCAGGGCAGAGGATAGGGAGGTCCATGAGGGCCTGGGGAAGCCACTGCACAGCCTGGTCTGGCTCACTGGCTGACCACTCTGGCTGGATTAGCCAGCCTAGCACTCCTGTCTGAAGCAGGGGAATTGTTTGTTACTAATAACATATTAGGATATTAAGAGAGAGGACTTGACAAGTCCATCTAACTTTTCATTATGTTGTTGGTTTACTTTTTGGATTTCCCAAATCAAAACCAATTAAGTTGTTGTTTTATTATTCCACAAGGGTACTAAATGCCTCGCAGAAAACACACATGTTCTGAGGTCTATGCCCAAAGAAGTTTACATTCTGAGTGAAGGACTTGACTGACAGACAAGTGTGGATATAACATACCAAAGAGAAAGGGACGTGGATTATAGCTGTATGATTATGTGGTTAGATGAGAAGCTGGATATCAGTCAACAGAGTGCCCTTGTTGCCAAGAAGGCTAACGGCATATTGGGCTGCATTAGTAGGAGCATTGTCAGCAGATCGAGGGACGTGATTATTCCCCTCTATTTGGAATTGGTGAGGCCACATCTGGATTATTGCATCCAGTTTTATGCACCCCACTACAGAAAGAATGGGGACAAATTGGAGAGAGTGGAGGACAACGAAAATGATTAGGGGGCTGGGGCACATGACTTACAAGGAGTGGCTGAGGAAACTGGGCTTATTTAGTCTGCAGAAGAGACGAGTGAGGGAGGATTTGATAGCAGCCTTCAACTACCTGAAGCGGGGTTCCACAGGGGGTGGAGCTAGGCTGTTCTCGGTAGTGGCAGATGATAGAACAAGGAGCAATGGTCTCAAGTTGCAGTGGGGGAAGTCTAGGTTGGATATTAGGAAAAACTATTTCACTAGGAGGGTGGTGAAGCACTGTAATGGGTTACTTAGGGACGTGGTGGAATCTCCATCATTAAAGGTTTTTAAGACCCAGCTTGACAAAGCCCTGGCTGGGATGATTTAGTTGGTGTTGGTCCTGCTTTGAGCAGGGGGTTGGACTAGATGATCTCCTGAGGTCTCTTCCAATCCTAATCTTCTATGATTCTATGATTCTATGGGCTGGCTAATAGGGATCCACTCCTGGATTGCCCAGAGGACTGTAGCCCCATGGCCCTGGGTACCCTCGGAGCCTGGCTGAGATGCTGAGGGAGCTGCACGGACTCTGATGTGTTGTTACCTGCCCACATGGGCCCATAAGCTGCCAGTACCTCTGGGACTGTGGGGACAAATGGAGCAGGGCTGGGTGCTGTGCCAGGCCCAAGATCCTCTGGGCAATGCCAGGGGGACAGACTGGGAGGAAGGGCACTGTGGGAGTAGCACATGCAGCCTTGGGGTGAGCCTGAGGGAAGAGCTAGAGCAAAACAGGCTGTGCAGGGCCCCCACCCCATGACTGCCCCACCACAACACCTGGGTTGGGTTTGACTGATGCAGGCTGGGAGGGGACAGAGCTCAGTTGGGGGGGGGGGGGGGAAGAAGAGGGCTCTCTGGGAGTACTGTGAGGGCAGGGACAGGGGGACTGGGCAGGGAGGCAAATCTAGAGCCCCTGGCATGCATGCTGCTCAGCCCCAGGGGTGCTGCCCCCCTGAATGGGGTAGCCAGTTCTGTCCCTTCATCCTGCTGTTGCTGTAGCATCCTGCCTGCCTAGCAGCTGCTGGATTTATGCCTCATGTTATCAGGGCCCCTAGATGGCACAGCCAAGCTGGGCCCCCTTATGCCAGGCACTGTACAAATACCAGGGCCTAAAGAATTGTGTGCAGCTCCTCACACAGCCACTCCCTCACCCCTCAGTGCCAGACCTCTGCCTCTGGCTTTAAATTAGCTCCCTACCCTCCTGTTTGAATCCAGCTGTGAGTGGAGCAGTGAGCAGCATCAGACAGCCTGGCAGGACAGACTGGTCAGCTCTACCCTTCCCATGCCACCTCCCTGTTGGTTTAACCCTTTGTGTTCAGAGGAGCAGCAGCTCACTGCCCCTCTGAACATACCTCAGCTCGGCTCCACACCTTCGCTCACCCTCTGTTCCTGTGTGGCCAGCCCCCCACCCCCAACCTCCTGCAGAGGGCTTCTAGCAATGGGAACAGCCTCCTAAAGAATGCATGCCCTCCCCACCCAGCACCCCAGCCCAATGCCACCTAAGTGCCAATACCCAGGGTCTAGGCCCCACAGTCTATGGGGGGATGCAGGGGACTGAGCTTGTGCCCCCTGGAGTGCCAGCATGTCATGGGGGGCTTGCCTCTGAGCAGCACCAGCTTCCCTGCCAGCATGCTGGAAGCCAGCAGCCCTGAGCAGCAGTGGGGCAAGTTGCCCTGTGCCCAGGGGCACCAAGGGCTTGCTGCCCTGATGGGGAGGGAACTGAATGGGGCAGAACCCCCAGGGACCCCTACCCCAAGCTAAATGGAGTCTCTCCCACTCCATGCTCAGCCCAGAGAGGCAGCAGCTAGCTCAAGTGTGCCAGCCTGGATTTCCAACACTCCTAGGGCAGGGATCTGCTGTGCCTACACATCAAAGCACAGCTGGGCCCAATTCCACCCCTCTCCCGCCACCCCAGGACAAAGGCAGTCAGATGCCACATGCAGTCCTTGACCCCATTCAAGTCCCTTGGCCACAGAAGCCCGGCAGGCAGGCAGGCTGTAATTAGTACACACAGCTGCAACCTGTAATTGGGAAGGACACTCAGTGGGCAGCCAGCCTTCCTGTGGCCAGAGAGGGAGAGATGGGCTGCTGGGCCTAGGAGAGCCATATCAGCCAGTGGAGTTTGACAGACTGAAGCATGCGGGGTCCTAGATGGCACCAAGGACTGATCCCTCCTCCGCCCTCTCCCCTCCTCCATCAGCTATCCTGGGGAGCCCTAGGAGTCTGCATCCTGACAGGGCTCCAGCCCCTTGTGCTTTTAACCATGTTTTAAGCACCTGGGATGTCAGGAGTGTGGTTCAGGCCCATCTCCAGTTTAAATCCTTGGGATTGGATTCTGCTGCCTCCTACACCAGTGTAACACCATTGGCATCACTAGGGTGACTCCTGATTTACACTGGGTGAGCAGAACACTCGCTGCCTCCCACTGGCCAGTGCATGAACTGCAAGGTAGTAAGTAAATGCAGGGCTGGAAGGGCCCTTGAGGGGTTTGCTCCAGCCCTGACACTTAGGCTTGGTCTATGCTAGCACTTTTGTCAGCAACATTTTATCATTTGGGGGCATGGGGAAAAATAAAAACCCCCCAAAAATCCCACCCTACTGCCCAACATAAGTTTCACTGAAAAGCACCTGTGCGTACAGTGCTATGTCACTGCCACCACTTGTTGGGGAAGGGGGGTAATTATGCCAGTTGGAGAGCTCTCCCTGCCAGCTAGTGGCACTACATAGGAGACCTTAAAGCAGCACAGCTGTAAGGTCTATAGTGTAGACAGCCTTAGACCAACCCCAAGAGGTGTTGGTCCAACCTGCTTTTAAAAAACCTCCAGTTATGAGGATTCCACAGCCTCCTTTGGAAGCCTGTTCCACAGCTCAGCTATCCTTTGAGTTGGACAATTTTTCCTAATATCTACCCTGAATCTCCCTTGCTGCAGACTAAGCCAATTCTGTCTTGTCCTCCCCTCAGTCAAGATGGAGAACCACCTTTTACTGTTCTCGGGTCCCCCCTGAGCCTTCTCTTCAAGACTAAGCATGTCCAGTTCTTTCAGCCTTTCCTCAGCTCATTTTCCAAACCTCTGATCATAGTTGCTTCTCTGGACAGACTTTAAAGGCCAGAAGGGACAACCATATGATCCTGACCTCCTGCACATTGCAGGCCACAGACCCTCACCCAGCCCCTCCTTTAACAGATCCCTAATCTCTGGCTGAGTTACTGAAGTCCTCACATCATGGTCTAAAGACTTCAGGTTACAGAGAATCCACCATTAACTCTACAGTAGAGCCTCAGAGTTACAAACTGACTTGTCAGCCACGCCCCTCATTTGGATCTGGAAATATGCAATCAGGCAGCAGCAAAGACAAAACAAGCAAATACTGCACAGTCCTGTGTTAAACGTAAGCTACTAAAAACAAAGGGAATGTTTAAAAAAGTTTCGGTCCTAGTTTCATTTAAATTAACATAGTTAAAAACAGCTTTTCTCTTCTGCATAGTGAAGTTTCAAAGCTGTATTAAGTCAATATACAGTTGTAAACTTTTGTAAGAACCACCAGAATGTTTTGTTCAGAGTTACCAACAACCTCCCTTCTTGAGGAGTTTGTAACCGAGGTTCTACTGTAGTTCAAGCCAGCAAGTGACCTGTTCTGCATACTGTAGAGCAGGGGTGAGCAAACTTTTTGGCCCAAGGGCAACATCTGGGTATAGAAATTGTATGGCAGGCCATGAATGCTCACCAGGCTGGGATGTGGGAAGGGGAATGGGAATGGGCTCTGGCTAGGGGTGCAGGTCTGGGGTGGGGCCAGAAATGAGTTCAGAGTGTGGGAGGGGGCTCCAGGCTGGGGATGAGGGGTTTGGGGCGCAGGAGGGTGATCAAGGCACAGGGGGTTGCTCAGGCGTGCAGGCTCCAGGCAGCACTTACCTCAAGTGGCTCCCAGAAGCAGCATCATGTCCCCCTTCTAGCTCCTATATGGAGGTACAGCCAGGCAGCTCTGTCCTGTCTGCAGGCGGTGCCCCCAGAGCTCCCATTGGCTGCGCTTCCTGGCCAATAGTAGCTGCAGGGGCGGTACTTGGGGCAGGGGCAGTGTGCAGAGCCGAGCCCCCTAGCTGCCCCTATGCATAGGAGCAGGGGGGAGGGGGAGACATGCTGCTGCTTCTGGGAGCCATGCAGAGCAGCCCTAGACCCTGTTCTCCAGCAGGAGCTTGAGGGCAGGATTAAAATGGCCCGTGGGCCATAGTTTGCCCACCCATGCTGTAAAGGAAGATGAAATCCCCCTCCCCCCAGGGACTCTGCCAATCTGACCTGGGGGAAAATTCTTCCCCAACCCCAAATATGGCAATCAGTTGGAACCTGAGCATATGGGCAAAACCCGCCAGCCAGACACTTGGGAAAGAATTCTCTACAGTAACTCAGAGCCCACCCCAGCTAGTGTCCCATCTGCGGCTGTTGGAGATATTTGCTAATGCAGTTACAGCTGGGCCATATGCTATCAGACAACTTCACCAGGCCTTCCCCTCCAAAAAGCTCAATCTTGAAATAAGTTACTTTTTTTGTCCCCACTGCTCCCCTCAGAAGGGTGTTCCAGAACTTCATTCCTCTGATGGCTAAGTCTGGTCTAATTTAAAACCTAAACTAAATGATGGCCAATTTATATCCATTTGTTCTTGTGCCAACACTGTCTCTTAAATAACTCCTCTCCCTCCCTGGTATTTATCCCTCTGGTACAATTGTTCTATAAATACATCTCCCCTCAGTCTGTTTGGCTAGGCTAAGCAAGCCAAGCTCCTTAAGTCACCTCTCATAAGGCAGGGTTGCCATTTCTCTGATCATCCTAGTAGCTCTTCTCTGCCCTGTTCCAGTTTGAATTCCTCTCTCAAACATGGGAGATCAAAACTGCACGCAGTATTCCAAATGAGGTCTCACCAGGGCCTTGTATAATGGTACTAACACTTCCCTGTCTACTGGAAATACCTTGCCTGATGCACCCCAGGACCACATTAGCTGTTTTTACAGCCGCATCACATTGGCGGCTCAGTTATCCTGTGAGCAACCAACACACCCAGGTCTCTCTCTCCCTGTCGCTTCCAACTGATTCATCCCCAGCTTATAGCAAAAGTTCGTTGTTAGTCCTTAAGTGCATGACTTCGCACTATTCAATTTCATCCCATTTCCATTACTCCAGTTTTCAAGGTCACCCAAATCTCCTTACGATATTCCAGCCCTCCTCTGTATTTCCTTTGTCTAGAAAATTGGTTCTTCTCAAAGAAAGATCAGGTTGGTCTGGCACTATCTATCCTGTGTGACAGCATGTTGTTTTCTATCCCAACTACTATTTACCTTATTGTCTTTAATTACTCTTTCAAAAGGTGTCCTTAGACTTGCATACAATTGAGGTCAAACTAACAGGCCTGGAGTTTCCCAGATCACTTTTCCTAATTCAGATGCTCTAATTGCAATTCTCCAGTCTTAGGGTATGACCAGAGTTTAAAATCCTGCCTATTGGGCTCGCACATTCACATGCCAGTGCCAGTTTCAGCCTCTCCCCAATTTGTTCTCTTCAAAGAGGTTATGAGGCCAGAGATCAGTAGTTCTCCACGCTGACCAGGGCAGGGTGCAGATAGCTAGGCAGGGCTCAAATTACGAGCACAGCCATTTGAGCCAAGGAAAGAGGGCAGCAGGAAGCCAGAGGTCTTGAAACAGAGAGCTGGCTCTGGTGCAGTGAACAAGAGCAAACCTAATGCCAGCACATCTCCAAATCAGGTCCTTCATGGGACACCCTGCTCCTGAGTTAGACACCTAGTGAAAGCTGCTGCCTGTCTCAGCTAGAGCCCCCCCCCCCCCGCCATGCTCAACCAACCAAGCCTTCCAGCCACACTATGCCCCTCACCACAGGGTTTGGCACCACAGTATCTAAGCTGAACCTTATTTCAGAAGCAGGGTATTGTTGCTGCAGGTTGGGGGAGTGGATGGTGGATTGGCTGGGAGGTGGAGCATTCCAGCTGCTCACTGCCAATGCGATGGCAGCTATGGGGCCTCTGGAGCAAGTGTGCCAGGTATGCACCTGTCCATCATGAAGGATCTCTGTAATACAGCCCTGCAACTTAATGGGACCCGGCTGAGAGCATAGGCTGGACTGGAAAACCACCTAACTCTCTCGGGCTGGGTCGGCTCTTCTCCTCCTGGGGGGTCACCTGCTCCTGCCATCCACTGCCACCCCACTATGCAGCACATACACTGGAGGGAGCATGCTGGGAAGTGATCAGTATACACAACCAGCAGGGGGCAACAGCTGGTGTGGCAGGGCAGCACTGGGTCAAGTCAGAAAACAATTCAACCCTCTTGGCCAGGCTTGAGGCTGGTTCAAGTCCAGAAGGGGTTTAAAAATTAGGTCTGAGCAGCCTTCTACTCCACAGGGAGGCTAAGGCCACCTTTGTGCTGGAGGAGAGGGGTGCAGGCAGGGGTGGGCTGTGGCTGGAAGGGTTACTTTTCCCTAGGTTCCAAGTCTCCCTTTGGGCCCAACACAGCAGGCGCTTGGCAAGCCTGAACCCATCATACACCTCAGCCATTTGCATGCGCCAGGCTGGGAGCTTGGTACCATCTCTCCTGGTAGGAAAGATGTGCTGGGCATCCTCCTGTTGCTGCGCACACGCTTATTGGCCCCTTGGACTCGCCACCCCCCCAAGCCTCACAACCAGACCTCTCAGGCCCCTGGCCTAGCCTGGCCGTGTCAGGTTGCAGGCACTGCTCTGCCTGTTGCTCCACATCCAAAGCCTTCTCTGTGGGCTAAGCAATACCCCCTGACAAGCCCACTTCAATGTGCCCTGGGAGCAGGCAGGGGGTCAGGCTTAGGCACTTAATCCCCCACCCCTTCATCCCAACCACCTTCTCCCCCACATCCCCCTTCCCGTTTAATTAAGTCTCTGAGGCAGCCCCAAAGGAATGTGCAGGCTGTTTATTGCATTCCCACCAGCCAGCAGCAGGGGCCAGGGCCTGCGTGGATCCCCCACTCCTCCAGCCTGGCTGTAGAGTAGAGAAGGGGATTTTCCGTTTCGTCTCAGCAACGCGCTGCCCATCCTTTTACTAGCCCCCCCCCCTTGCTGCCCTGCTGAAGGGCTGACCCAGGTGCTGGGAGTGACAGAAACCAGCAGGGCTGCTTTCTTGAAAGGAACGCAAGCCCATGAATGCAAGGGAGGCCTGGCTCTGACACCCAAACCCACCCACACCCTCAGCACCGTCTGACACGCGCACGCCTGGCCAGAGCGCTCCTCGCCAAGCAGCCACTAATGAGAATTCCGATCCCATGACTCCAGCTGCTTAGCTGGGCCTGAGCCTGGCAGGTTTGCTCCAGGCTGCGCTGGGGGGGAAGGAAGGGTGCTCAGCAGGTGAGCCAGAAGGAAGAAACCCCAACCCAGCCAGGGAGCGGCCCGAGTAGGGAGTTACGTCAGGCCTCAGGGTGACCCAACAGGGCGATGGAGGGTTGTGCGGACTATAAAAATAGTAATTAACCAGCTGTCATCCTCAGCACAAGAAACGCCCCACCACTACCTTGGGCAATGACTGGCCCTCACAGCAGAGAGGCCATGGGGCTCCACAAGGGGCTGCCCTCCAGGTCAAGGCCCAGGCCCACTGGCCAGGCAATGGAGGGGTGCTTCCTGTGCCACACGGTACCAGCTGTGGGTGTCGGCAGATGGGTCTGTGCTATCCTGGCTGCCTGCAGAGGGCACTGAGAGCTAGCTCAGAGTCAGGAGCCCTCTGCACACAGAGCTCCATGCAGGAGCGTGGCTGGGGGCACTGCTCTTGCGGTGACCTAATGCTTTCTTCTTGCTCCCACCCAGACCAGGCTGCCCCAAGCATCTCCCCCTAAGGGAGTGTGAGCCAGCCCCAGCGTACATCCCAGCACCACCCAGACCAAACGCTCAACAACTATGTGAAGTTCAGCCAGCTGTCAAGGGAAGGAGCCTCTTGCCTGCTGGGCACAGCCTTGTGCCACCTAAGGCTGGCATGGCCCAGCCATCCCCCATTCTAGAAGCCTGCACTTTACTAAGCACCTGGGCTGAGGGCCAGTAAAAGCCACAGGGCTGAAATGCTGGCTGACCCCAGTCCCTGGGAGCCAGCTGGTGGCCCTTCCCTGAGGGGTTAGTGCTACCCAAGCTCAGGGCTTTGGAGGGGAGGATTGTTTCGGGTGATCCTCTGCCAGTAGTTGTGCCCCAGATGGGATGAGAGAACTGGTTTGCAGTCAGCTCCTCTCCCCATTGTGTCCCAGGGACAGGCCTGCCACTGTGCTGCTCACAGCCCTGCTGACAGCCGTAGACTCCCCATGGCTGTGGAAAGCAGGGCCCCTGGCATGGTGCCACTGGCAAGGGCCTATGTGGCCAGCAGGCCATCTCTGCCACAGCCAGACAGCACAGTCTGAGCTTTGGTTTCTTTACAGATGTGTTTAGCCCTTACACTCAAGAGCATGGCTTCCCCCATGTGGGCCCAGCCCAGTGCCACCTGCAGTAGGCTGGGGTGCTTTGAGGGGATATCCTGCTGTGGGGTCTCGCAGCACTGCATTGAGATACACAATCCTAATGCCAAGGCTGCTGAGAATACTGGCTTCTTTGAGCATCCCTCCCCGCCATGTTCCCAGGACAGCCCCTCCACTCACTGCAAGGTCCTGGACCCCCTCCCAGGCAAATGTTCCTAACCCTGCATTCTGCCCCCAATGCTCCCCAGTGGCAGCTCTGTGCCCCGCTCCGGCGGAGGCAAGGGGCCTTGCTGATGGGTGGCTCCCAGGGCTGGAGGTAGGATGGCCGTCAGCAGCAAGGGAGGTGTACTCCTACCACGCCAGCTCTGCGCCGCTGGAGAGTGTCCAGCCAGGCTGCTTATTAACAGAACCTCTTTCCGGTGTCTGACACTATTTACAGAGCCTCCTGTGTCCCACTAACAAAAGAGAGAAGAAAATAAACACCGCCAGGCAGGGAGGGCTGCCCCTGCGCTGTCACACAGAGCCCAGCATCACACCACTGCGCCCAGCATCACACCACTGCGCCCAGCACTGCTACAGACTGCTCTGGAAACCACCCCCTAACACCCTCGTACAGCTGCCTCCTACAACTCAGGAGTGACAGGCCATTCTGGCTTTTCTTTCTGCTGAGACACTGTGTGTCTTCTGCATCCTGGTCACTGGGTGACCTACACTCCTGGCCACCCTTGCTGCCCACCTCCTCGTCACTTGGACTCAAATCTGCCTACACCCTGGCCTGCTCCATCTCACAGGTGCCCAGGGGGATTAAAGTGTCCAAGTGCTGGAGGGGCAGTGCATGGCTTGACCTGGCTAAGCCAAAGCTGCCAGCGAGACTTGGAATTGTTGCATTAGAGGCTGCTCCGTTCCTCACCCCAACAAGCCACTGGCCTGAGCATGGAGGGGTCCATCTGCCATGGGGGCTTTGGTCCAAAAAGGCTTGTGGAATCCACTGACACCCTCCTCCAGAGGCTGCTAGGCCAGAGCCCCAAGTCTGCCTGCTGATGCTTCAACCTCACTTGCCTCCCCAAAGGCGCCCTGGCTTCTGCCAAGGGTCCTAGCTAGCGCACAGGGGGTCTCTGCCAAGGGCCAGCGCAGCTTGTGGGGCTGGTTCCTCTGTCCCCTTGGCCAGGGCGCAACGGGGAGCGCCCAGGCCAGGGCCAGGGACTGTCTCTCACGCGGCGCTGCGGGGTTTCACGGGGCTGATTCGCTCCCCAGTTCTCCCTTCCAGTTAATAATTGGGCTGGCCACGGCTCCCCCCGCGCGAGGGGCCCGCCCCGGCTCTTCGCCGGCAGCCAGCAGATCTTATCGGGGCTCGCAGTCGATTAAGCTTTACAAGTCCCCGTAAATCCGATCGGGGGATGCGGTCGCTGCGCGGGAGGGGCTGGCCCGGCTCCCTCTTGCCATTAACGGGCGCTGTTCTGCTCCGAGTCCAGACGGGGAACGCGGCGGGAGGGGCTGGCCCCCGGCTATGGCAGTGGCCCCCCACCCCGACCACCTCACTGCCTTCGTGCCGCTGTACGGGGGGGTCCCCGCGTCCTCCCAGCCGCGGGCTGCGCCCTTCCCGCGGGTCCCCCGACGGCCCGTGCTCGGCGGGGGTTCGTCCCCCTAGGAAGGGGCCGCTCCGCATGGTGCCCTCGGGGCAGGCGGTCTATCTGTAAGCTGTGCCCACTACCTGCCTGGATCGGCAGCACCGGGGGCAGCAGGGCCGGGCCAGCTCAGCAGCTAGCCACGGTGGGCTCCGGAGCTGGCGGGCCGCGCCCCCAGCCCCAGGAATACCGGTCCCCCCGGCAGCGCACGGCCCGTGTCAGGGGCCTGGCCCCCCAACGAGCGGACCAGCTGCAGCGGCTCCCCGCCCCAGGTACCAACGGAGACAAAGGCCGGCTGGACTCACCGGGCGCGGAGCCGAGCCGCTGGGGGCTGCTGCAGGGGCCGTGCTCCGGGCGATGCAGCCTCCAGGTTGACCGATAGCGGCTGGCTAGGGAGCGGGCCCGGCTCAGGGCTGCGGGCACCGGCTGCAGCGCCTCGCGCCCCGGCCTTTGCACCGCGGCTCCGACTTGTAGCCCCAGCCGCCGCGCGCCGCCGGAGCCTTTAAGGGAAAGTGGGCGGGGCCGGGGGGCGGGGCCTCTGGGCAGCGCCTCTGGATTGGCGGCAGTGCCTCCGCGGAGGGGGGGGGGGGCTGGAGCGGTGTGTGAATGGGGCACTGCGAGCCATTGAACTAACTGTGACCCTGTGTGTGATGGAAACCTCCTCCAGCCGGGGGGCAGCACCCCTGTGGGACCCCCCCGTCCGCCCTTGCGAGCCCAAGGGGTCAGCCCCAATCTCCCTCCCGCCCCACATCCCGTTGTCAGCCCCCATCTACCCACACAAACACATACATTCAAGTGTTAGCCCCGATCTCTCACTCCCTGCCCCTGCGCCTGATCCTGGTGTTAGCCCTGATCTCCCCCTACCCTAGATTCTGTGCCAGCCCAGATCCCCCCCAGATACCGGTGTCAGCCCTGATCTCCCCCCCGCAGATCCTGCTGTCAACCCCGATCTCCTTCCCTTAGATCCCAGTGTCAGCCCTGATCTCCTCTCACCCCAGATCCCAGTGTCAGCCCCCATCTCCTGCTGCAGCCCCTGGTATCAGCCCTGATCTCCCCACCCTGGGGGTCAGCCCCTGATCCTCCCCAGGCTCGGGAGTTAGCCCCAATCTCCCCTTACCAGCCCCCAGCCCAGGTGTGTGCGGATCCACAGGGGGCAGACATGGGCTGGGGAAAGGAGATCGGGGGCTGACATCCTGGCCATGCTGCTGCCGTGCCTTGTCCAGGGTGAGCCCAGTGCAGCCAGCGTGGGGCCTGGGCTGGGGCTGGGAGCCAGAGGTCACGCAGGGAGACAGTTTGGGGACTGACACTGCTGGGGGAGCTGGTTGCAGGTACAATGGATTCTCTGGCTTTGGGCTTGTATGTGCCCCTCAGCGGCGGGCCGGGTTGTCTCAGCTCCCAGTCACACCCTTCACCTGCCTTTGAAGCCCTTTCGTAGGGGTCTCACTGTGATCACTCTGATTGGAGATGGGGACTGGAGTGCTGGGGGGGGGGGCTTTCCTGCTAGGCTGTGTGCTGCATGGCTAACAGGGGCCATGGGCCCCTTGGTGGGGGATTAGACACCTGGTAATGAAAGCTTGACCCCACTGGAGGTGATGGCACCAGTAGGGCCAGGTGTCTCCCTGGTGTGAGAGGTTTTGTACTTGTGGGATTCTGTGGGAGAGGCTGGCTGGGAGTGGGGGATCAGTGGGAGAGGAGGCCATGGGGAGGGTTGCTAGGGGACTGTAGATTTTCCCCTACGCATGGGGTGAGGGGAACAAGGGACCATTGAGGGGCTGCCCCAGGTTGGTGGTGCACAGATTTGTTCCCCGCTATTGGACATTTGGGGCCTTGGGCTCAATGAGCAGGGGGCTTCCAGCCTGTCCCATGCCCCATGCCCATGGCAGTCATGCTTGGTGCTTACCAGCCTGCTCACTGGCAGGCTGTAGAGGGAGGCCAATGGTTGGCTGGGCCTGGGACCCTGTTCACCCTGATCAGTGCCCTCTGGTGCACTATTGGCACAAGGGCTGGGGCAGCATGAGCATTTTCCTGCCATCTGCTGCTACCCCTATGTCAAGGTTCTTTCCCCACTCTGAACTCTAGGTTACAGATGTGGGGACCTGCATGAAAGACCCCCTAAGCTTATTCTTACCAGCTTAGGTTAAACGCTGCCACCACCAAACTGGTACACAAAGAACAGGGGAAGTGCCCACTTGGAAACATCTCCCCCCCAGCCAAATATCCTCCCAAGCACTACACCCACTTTCCTGGGGAAGGCTTGATAAAAATCTTCACCAATTTGCATAGATGAACATAGACCCAAACCCTTGGATCTTAAGAACAATGAAAAAGCAATCAGGTTCTTAAAAGAGAATTTTAATTAAAGAAAAAGAATCACCTCTTTAAAATCAGGATGGTAAATACCTTACAGGGTAATCAGATTCAAAACATGGAAAATCCCTCTAGGCAAAACCTTAGTTCCAAAAAGACACAAAAACAGGAATATACATCCCATTCAGCATAACTTATTTTATCAGCCATTTAAACAAAACAGAATATAACACATCTCTAACTAGATTGCTTATTAACTCTTTACAGGAGTTCTGACCTGCATTCCTGCTCTGGTCCCGGCAAAAGCATCACACACACAGAGAACCTTTGTCCCCCCCCAGCTTTGAAAGTATCTTGTCTCCTCATTGGTCATTTTGGTCAGGTGCCAGCGATGTTGTCTTAGCTTCTTAACCCTTTACAGGTGAAAGGGTTTTTCCTCTGGCCAGGAAGGATTTAAAGGTGTTTACCCTTCCCTTTATATTTATGACACCCTGTTTCTGGAGCGCCCCTGTGGCAGCCAGCCCAGCACCCCTTTATTATGAGTACAGATGGCAGCATCTGAGTGTGTGAGTGGGGCCCAGGGGAAGGAAGCCAGGAGGAGCAGTGACTGACTGTGCACGAGGACGCTGGGCAGGAGCTGGGTGCTTGGGCAGCGCCAGCCAATACGTGGCAGCCTGTGGTAGCCAGCCCTGGCCCCAGCAGGCCGTGCTCTCAGCACACACACCAGCCGGATTAACATGGGCAATATTTGTATAACTGGTCGTGCCAATAGCTGTCAAAACCGGATTGAAATGTACCTGCTAGGACCATACAAAGCAAACTGTGTGCCTGGCCCTTGTTTGGCTTCTGGCCACCCCCTCTGAGCTGCTCAGCATGGAGGGGGCAAGCTTGCACATTTCCTCTCTGCAGCAGGATCTTGGCTGCTTGAGCAGAGCTTTCCCCTGCCTTCTTCCTCCCAGCAGCTCTACATTGCCCCCAGTGAGAGAGCAGGGGAAAGCTGCAGGGACTGGGTTAAAGAATGGGAGCATGCGCCAGGTGCTGGGACCCCACAGCTGGAGGTGACCCCCAATCCTGGGCCCCTTGTTCAGATTGGTGGTATCTGCCTTTTGGAAGCAGGCCAGGAACCTAATGAACATTGTCAAGGTTTAGCCAGGTAGGGCTGTTCCCTGCAGAACCAGCAGAGCAGGTGCTGCCAGTACAGGTGCATTTACCTGGCTGATCCTGGTGGCTTGGCTCAAGTGCCCTTCCCCGGATTACCCCATGCCCCTAGCTGCCCAATACAAAGGCAGCCGCCGGCAGGCATGGTGTAGGTAGCCAGACGAGTGTAGGCTGGTTTCTCTTGCTCTATTGCAGACATGGGCCAATTCCTGGGCTGTCCCTATGCTTTGTCAAAAGCGCCCCCGCGAAGACTGGGGGGATCTGTCCCACCATCTCTCCAGTATATATATTCCACATAACCCTTCCCTCACCAGTGCCCTGTGGTTCCCCTGCACACCCTGTATTTTTGCTCAGCAAAAGAAGCTGAATGGCTCTGTTGAGAGCCTGCTTTGAGAGCCAGAGGATTTGCTGACTCAGAAGCTGGTTTGTCTTTTGCTTTCTGTCCTGCATTTTTTGTAGGATCTCAAAGTGCTTTTTCTAGGTGTAGGAGTCACTTCATAGAATATCAGGTTTGGAAGGGACTTTAGGAGGTCATCTAGTCCAACCCCCTGCTCAAAGCAGGACCAATCCCCAATTTTTGCCCCAGATCCCTAAATGGCCCCCTCAAGGATTGAACTCACAACCCTGGGTTTAGCAGGCCAATGCTCAAACCACTGAGCTATCCCCCCCTTCACCCAGCACTAAAATGTAGCCAGCTCTGATGTGGAACATGGAGGCAGCTGAACAGTGCACTGCAGCCGGGCCCTGTGTATACTCTGATTAACCGGTGGTGTGAATCACCAGAATTCTTTCCTTTATATATTTATAATATAATTAAGCTTCAGATTCTAAGCGTTCATTGTCTCTAAGCTGTATGATGGTGAAGGTAACCTGCAAAGTGTGAGCGAGGTATGACTGATGTAGCAATGTCTGCCTGAGTCTGTAGAGAGCCTGAAACAATTGCTTGGAGAGGACTGTGCCTGCCCCAGTCCTTACAAGAGGATATTACCTTGGAAAGCTAACAATGCACCTTCATTACCAGTATGATTAACCCTATCATGGCTGACCCTGCCGTGCTCCTCTCCCACTGATGGAAGCAGGCAGGGGGTGGTATTGGGGTGACATGAAATCGCATCGTTCATTGCTGTCAAGGTTTGCTTGGGTGCGGAACTCAACTCATTCTTCTGTCCCAAATCTGAAAGCCCTTGGTCCCTGCTCAGAGAGTCACCCCCTTTCCTAATGGCAGAAACCCCCAAATGCCTCCTAGGTTCTGCAAACTTAAAGCTGACTTCCCACCAACAGTCTCCAGAGGGCAGTTAGAGTCAGCTGGAAATTGCGGTACGATGGGGCCAGGGGAGGACTCTAATATCCAACTAAAGAAATAACCAGTACTCCTGGACTGGCCTGGGACGAGACAATTCGAGGGTGCAGTGCCACACAATTCGTGTGCTCCCCCCACATAGGGCTGGGAGCTTGGACCATAGCAGGCTGCAGTTTGGGACAGGAAGTGAATGCTGGGTCAACTTCCCAGTCAAATCCCAGTGCAGATTGGCAGCACGCATCTCCCTCCCTCGCTCTGGGTAACCACAAAAATGTCAGGCCGAAAATAATATATTGTCCCTTTGTTCTCTTTAAAGCTGAGTGTTTAGTTTGCTCCCCTGCCCCTATCTTAGGTAAACAGCGACGCTGATTAACCGTGCTCTGTTCCAGGTTTATAGCCTTGTTGTTCTTTTATCACCCCAGCTAATGGCCCCTTCTCCATTTCAGCAGCCCCCATTGGCCCTGCAGTGCAGTGGGAAGTCCAAGGAGCTAGGCTGACAGGCTGCTGGGGGAGGTTTCGTATAAACCAGGCTGCCATCCTGCAGCAGCTGTGTTTCTCTGCCTGTCGCGTGGGCGGAGATGCAGGAATGGGCTAAGAGTGTTCCTCCCGCCGGCATGTGGAATGACCTGCCATGGCGGGGGCCAGGTGGAGGTCTGGGATGTTGCCGGGTCCAAACTCGGGTAGCTAGGTACCAGGGGGGCTCAATGGGTGCTGCAGGGAGGGGTCTGAGGCCAAAGCCCAGCCTCTCAGGAGGGCTGGGAGCAGTGTCCCGCCCCAAAGCAGCGAAGGCTCGTATGGCAGGAGTGGGAGTGATGGGCCCATGTGCTGAGCACCGACAGCCGGAGTCAGTAGGAGAGTCGGGCACTCCGCACCCCGGAATGCCAGGCCCCACATCCAGCCAGAGGGGACCAGATGGGGAGAATGCTTGTCTTGGGATCCCCCTTCAGACCCAACAGCGCAGGCCCAAACCTGCCCTACGAATGCTCAGGGGTCCTGAGAGTTGGCGGGGGGAGAGGGGCCCAGAGCCATTCTGGGCAGGACAGGAGGGATCTGCCCCACTGACCCTGGGGAGGGTCTGGACAGGAAGCTGGGGGAGCGTGGTCCTCTCTAATTTAAAACTAAACGAACTCTCACAGGATTAGCTGGCTTCTAAGGGTTCCTGGGCTAACGGGAGATTTCCCATGTTCCCTGCGGGCATCCGGCAGGCCAGCAGCAGCGTCAGAGGATGGTCATCCCTCTCCTCCTGCCCGCTCCCTGGGGCTGCACCGTTGAGTGGCTTTGGCTATAGGGAGGGAAATTTGCCCTCATGGGCGTCAGCGAGTTCGGAGGGCCTCAGGGACTCAGGAGTGGCATTTAGACAATTGGCTCAAAGGCCCTGGGGGTTAAAGACTTCCTGAGCCTGCAGGACCGTGCTTGGTGGGCGCCCGTGGGCGGACTGGTACGGCCAAAACTGTTAGCAGCCCCGAGCCTAGGAGTGTCAGCTTGGGAGAGACTTTGGCTGGGAAATGCAGGCCCCGTTCCTGCCCTTTTTTGCTGCTCTGCATCTGGCAGGGCAGCTCCGAGCCCCCTGGGAAGCAGCCACGGCCCTGCTCCGTGACAGCCCTCCCCAGGGACCAGCAGGAGCGCTCTGTGCCGTAGCATCAGTCCCAAATCTTGCCCCACAGAAACACACAGCTCTGGGGAAGACCATATAGAAGACCCAGTGCTGCCCCCTGGAGGTGGGTCGTGTCATGGAACAATGGTAGAAAATCTCAGAGAGCCACTGTCCTCAAACACTGAACAAGGGACTTTATGAGACTAAGGAAGCAGCAGCTCCCCTCCAGCTGCTGCATCCTTGCCCCAGTGTGGAGCTTTCTCTGTTGAATTTTAGCCCAGCAGCCCTCAGGCCCTTCACAGCAAGGTTTAGCCCAGCAGGCTGGGTTTCCCTCTGCATCTAGTGAGGAGAGTGTTGCTGGCCCTGTGAACATAGGGACTGTGAACATCTGTCTTTCCCTGCTCCCAGCCTTGCAGGGTCTCTGCAGACACAGCCACCCGCCCCAGCTCTCGAGGGGAGCCCTGCTTGTTGGGGTAGGGGTTCCGTGATGCCCCAACCCCCAGCCAGCTTGCCCGTGTCAGGGCTCGGCGTTGTTAGGCTTGCCCATTCTACTGGATCTGGGTATCTGACAGACCTGCTGCCAGGGGGGCCGGGTGTCCCTAGGTGAGGCTCCCTCCTGCTTACGATAGAGTGTCCCCCCCGTTCTCATGTGACCCCCCCGGCTCCGCCACCCTGCGTGTGGGGAATTCCCCCTCCAGCTCCAAGGCTGGCTGGAAGGGGGGTGGGGGGGCAGGGAAACGTCCTGGCGCCAGAGCACAGCCTGGGCTTTGCTGGTAGGGTGAGTGTGCCTGCCCCTGCCTCCAGTTCTCCCTCCCAGGCTAGCAGGGCACAGCCCATGGAAGCAGCCTTCTCACTCTACACCCCCTTTATGATTTGCAGCCCTGGGCTCTGAGCACCTGCTGAGCTCTCGGCACCGCCTCTCCCTGCCCCATTGGTACCCACCCCGTGGGGCTGGAGAGAGCTCTCGGCACCGCCTCTCGCTGCCCCATTTGGTACCCACCCCGTGGGGCAGGAGAGAGCTCTCGGCACCGCCTCTCTCTGCCCCATTGATACCCGCCCCGTGGGGCTGGAGAGAGCTCTCAGCACCGCCTCTCCCTGCCTCATCGGTACCCGCCCCGTGGGGCTGGAGAGAGCTCTCGGCACCGCCTCTCCCTGCCCCATTGGTACCCACCCCATGGGGCTGGAAAGAGCTCTTGGCAATGCCTCTCCCTGCCCCACTGGTACCCGCCCCATGGGGCTGGAGAGAGCTCTTGGTACCGCCTCTCCCTGCCCCATTGGTACCCACCCCAGGCTGAGCCAGCAGGCAAAACTGTCAAAGGGCGAGAACCTGACCATCCCTGTGTGGCATGCTGGCTCCAAATGGCTCACCCTGGAGATTGCTCCCTCAGAGCCGGTGGGCACAGAGCTGGCGCCTCCTGTGGGTGAGTGTGTGTCAGGGAGGGAAGAGACAATAAATCGGTGCCCCCCACAACATGTATCAGACCCCATTCTGTGAAGATACAACAGGCTCTCTAGCATTGGCAAGGGGCATGGTTCGAGGGGGCAGTGGCATTGGGGCACCTTAGGGGCAGCTGAACTCAGTATCCATGAGGAGCATTGTTGACACGAGTAATGTCTATGCTCTTGTAAGCAGCCAGATTGTATCATCTGGCCCAGACATGCCCGTGGCCCTGCCTGCTGAGCTGCCTGGGACTAGGTCACAGGCCAGAGCCACGGTGCTCTTGGGACTCAAGGGGAAATCCTGATTCCTCGCT
This sequence comes from Dermochelys coriacea, assembly GCF_009764565.3. NCBI lineage: Eukaryota > Metazoa > Chordata > Testudines > Dermochelyidae > Dermochelys > Dermochelys coriacea. The sequence continues at coordinate 34,329,690 of NC_050077.1, read as the reverse complement.
GGCTTTCAACTTCAGCTGGCAGGGGATGATCGGGGCTGTTGTGCTGTGTGCTCACTTGGCAAACCAGAGGCTGCTCTGGCACAGCGGGTACGTTTGTGTGTGTGGCTCTGTATGTGTGTAACACTCATACACGCTCCTCCCCCGGCCTTGGAGCTCTGCTCAGTATTTGCCACAGAGAAAGCTCCCCAGCCATTAAGTGACAGTAAGTGGAGGGAAGCAAAGGCAGAACCTGGGAAGCAGAAAGTGGCCGAGGCCCAAAGGCAGAACCACTTGCACCCCATGAGTTAGCTTTGGGGAAACCAAGTTCTCCGGCATATGAGCCACAAAATTCTTGCCCTAGGAGCCCTCCAATCTTGGCTGCCTGAGTGCATTGGCCAGAGGCATCCAGGAAGGGCTCAGGGGGTTGCTCAGTGGCCATTCTCGCATGCACTCTGGTGAGCTACCCCTCCCCGGGCATAGGAGCCGCTGCTGGATGGGGCTTTGCTGAAGTCATTTCAAAGGACCCCAAGCACCCTACACGCCATGCAGCAGAGATGGCTCCTTCCCTCCCCCGAGATGCAGCCTGCTCTGGAGAGGAACACCGCCTGCGTCTGTGCTTTGCTGCCTTAGTGCCGAGCCATGTTGTGAGCAGGGGATTTTCCTCATCTTCTCTAATGCACGGCCCAGGTGCTCTGAGCAGGGTTGGCGCTCGGAAGGTAAGATGACAAAGTCCAGTGCAAGCCACCTACCCAGACCTGGCAGCTTCTAAGGTTCCAGCACAGGGCTGCTCAGCCCATCCCTAGGTCCTCTGCTCAGAGCTCTCTGCTGGAGCAGCCCAGCTTGGAAACCTGCCTCCTCCCTTCTTCTTCCCCATGCAGTCAGCCTACCCTGGCAGGTAGGGCAGGGTGGGACTGAATCCAGGACAGACCATTAACCCCTCCCTGGTCCAGTGCTGTGTTTGTCCAGCTCAATTTGTTGGAGCAATGCCACCAGCCCGGAAGCAAGGAGACATCCTTCTGCCTCAGGTATGGAGCCTGCCATTGCTTGGCATTTCTGCATGAAAGAACCCAGACTGGGCAGCACCTCCAGCCTTTCCTGAATGGCACCAGTGAGTGCCCAGGTGACCAGGAGTGAAGGGCACTGGCAGAGCTGTGTGTAGGGAGCCCAGGATTAGAACAGCAGGAGCGGCTGCAGGCAGGGTTGAGGAGTGTTGGCAGACGTTATTTGTATTATGGTAGTGTCAAGGTGCCCACTCATGGCCCAGGACCCCATTGTGGTGGTCTAGCATTGGCAACGGGCGTACCTTTATTAGGTGTATTATGGTAGTGCCTAGGCACCCCAGACCCCCATGTGCTGGATGCTGTATGTTTATTAGGTATATTACAGTAATGCCTACCCCTCCCCAGCCTCCACGTGCTAGGCACTGTACGTTTGTTAGGTGTATTACGGCAGTGCATAGGCACTCCAGGTCCTATGTGCTGAGTGCTGTACGCACACAGAACATGCATACTGAACACACAGCCAGTCCCTGCCCCAGGAGCTGACAATCTAAGGTCCGTGTGTGGCGTCTCAGGGCTGGAATATCGGGGGGCGTGGTTCAGGACTGAGGGGTTTGGGCAGAGCTGTGGGGCACCAGACTGGGGATGGATAATGGCATTGGTCTAAGTCCTCTAGCCTGAAGGCAGAGACCCCCCAGTGCAAGCCAGCCCATGCCTCAGAGGGCCAGGCTGGGGGGGGACCAGTCAGTGGCAGGGTGGGGAGTGAGCAACATACTGGGGCGCAAGGTGGGAAGCAGGTACATGGTAGAGCAGGGTCTTGACTACCGCCAGTTCCCCACCCCACCTGGACGTTGTTCTCCCTGCCGCACCTGGGCCGGGCCCTCGCTGGGGGGGTGGCACCAGCTGAGATGCCCACAGGCTCGATGGCTCCTACGTCCCATCATGCCCCCCGCAGGCTCTGTGACTGTGGCGCAGGATGAATCCAGCTGCAGCGCTGTACAGCACCAGGGCGGGTGTGGGCTGGGCAGAAGGTCTCTGAGATCCCCTGGCACTTGGGGCAGCTCTGTGCCAGCTCTGTGGCCCAAAGCGATGGCTGGCGCTGGACAGGGACTGAGTATTGCCAACCCAGAGGAACCCATGGCGAGTAGCTTTCCACCTGAAGGGCTGGTGTGGGGGGGAGGGGTGGCCCTCAGGAGGAGGAAGGCACCGGTGAGCTCCATGGGTGTGCAGGAGCTCTGGCACAGAGGAGGTGCCAGTGAGCTCCGAGAGTGGGAGCCTGGCTTGGGGAAGGCGCCGGTGAGCTTTGTGGGACGGCAGGGGTCCTGGTATCGAGGAGGCGCTGGCAAGTTCCAGGTGCTGGGTGTGGCACTGGGGGACTGCTAAGGCAGGAGGGGCCCTTGGCACAGGCAGGTGCTGTCAGGAGCACATGGGAAGCTCGTGCAGTGGATGGGGGAGCCCCGTTGGTATGTCTACACTGCAGCAGGCAGCGAGCCTCCTAGCCTGGGCACAGAGACGCTGAAACACCTGTGTGGATGTTGTGGCACTGCAGAGGCTCCAGCTGGCTCCCCACCCTGGCTCCCAGCTGTCTGTAGTGTGCTGGCATGAGCCCTACAGGCGTGATTCTGTGTGCCTGGGCTGGGCGGCTCAGTGCAGACTTACCCAGCCAGGCCATGGCTAGGTCCCAGCCTGGCCAGCTAGCCAGTCTGCATCCAGGGGACTTTCAGCCAGCGTAGACCAGCCCCATAGCCACCACCACACTGCTTCCTGCCCAGCAAGGCAGGCTCCCAGGCCCTGCTCCCTTGGGGGCTGAGCCTGGCTGGGGCATGGGAGCTGGAGGGGCCCAGGATAGAGCTGAGCTCCTCCCCCCTGACTTTCCAGGGATCGCCTGATGCTGGGGCCAGAGGGCAGGACTCACCTATGTCTCCTAGGGGGCTGGTGTGGTCTGTGGGTGAACCTGGTCAGAGTAGACCTGGAGGCAGGAGGGTCCAGTTCCCCCAGAGCCTGGGAAGTACCCTGGGATTAGGTGATTGGATCTCCTCACTCTTCCTGACCTCCCGCTGCAAGCCCTGCTCCCCATTCCTCCTCCACCCACATCCCCCACGTGGCCATCTTCCCTTCTTATCCCCTCTGCCCACTCTCCCTGGCACAGCTGAGGGTACTAGCAGCAGTTCTGCAAGCTAGCAATCGATGCCAGGAACTCCTGCCCATCGAGGCTTTCAGGGCCACCCCATCTGGCGTGAGACGTGCTGCTGGAGATCCTGGCGCTGCACCTGCCTGGCTTTGGCTCTAGGGGTTCCTGCTGTGAGCTCTGCTGGCCCGGGAGCGAAGCAAACCTCACCGTGCATGCTCCAGGCCCTGTGCCCAGGACAGGATCCCTTGGGCCTGTTGGGCCAGGCCATTGGGAATCCCACACTGGTCCTGTTCCCACAGTGCTCCCGGCTGCCCACGTCAGGCGTCTTGTTTGGGCTTTTCCACCTAGCGGCTGGGTCTGTAGCTGCAGAGGCAGGAACAGCCCTGGTGTGAGGATGCCATGGGGTCTGGATTGCGATCGGGAAGAGGTGGAGAGGTGCCAAGCAGTGAACCCTGCCCCCTGCCTCATGCTTGGAAACCGCCATCCTGGCACGGCCATGATCCTCCCCTGGGCACTGCTCCATGCTGGCATTGGTGCTGCTTGAGCATGGGAATAAGAGGGGCTGTTCTGGCACCCGGGGCCTCATCCATCTGGCTGGCCAGCCCTGCGCGGGGTGGGCAGAAGCTGAGCCAAGTGCTCTCAGGGCCAGGTGGTCCCTTGTGGGCAAGAGGGGGGAAGCAGTACTCTCTGCTGCACCAGGAGAGCGGGAAGGGGTTGCCAGCAGACAGCCATTACCCTCGCTAGGGTCCCTCTGCCTTGGAAGCCTGGATGGGCCGGGAAATGGGCGGGACGCTCTCTCCTCCACTCTCCATGCCCAGCTCACTCCTGGGCCTCGGCTGAGGCTGCCTGTCAGAGAGTCACGCGGTGCCAGCTGGGCTGGTGGTGGGTGGGACATGGACTGAGACCTGCCACACTCAGTTCCCAGATGCCAGCATCAGGCACTAATCATTTTTGGCCACCTTCCAACCAGGGCCGGGGGGTGCGGCTGCTCCTTGGCCATCTTGCCCAGCTGCACCTGGGGCGTTCTCTGGGCCATGGGAGTGTTTCACTGGAGCGGGTACCTGGATGCGGAGGCAGCATGTGCCAAGCAGTCAGAGACTGGGAAGCAGCAGTGGGGGACGGGAACCTGCTGCAGCCCAGCCCTGGGTGTGGCTCAGTGCAGAGCCCCAGACCAACGGGGAGCTGCGACCGGATCCCGCCGGCCTGTAAATCAGGGCCCGGGTGGCAGATGTTCCCAGGCATCAGTGAGTTCCCAGCAGACAGGTTCCAGGAGAGGCCACTGTAAACATGTCAGGCCGGGCGTTGTATATTCAAGGATTATGACATGGGAAGCCATAAATCAGGGGGAAGTAGACAGTGCTGCAAAGCGTTCTCACAGCCCGGTGTGGAGGCAGGGGTGGGGGAATCTCCGCTGACCTCTCACGGCGAGAACGAATCCTGACACAGAACCTGCCCCGCTCCGGGTGGTGTGGGCCGGGTTCTGCTCTGTGAAAGCAGTCACACCCAGTCACTCCATTCAGGGAGTCCCACCACGCCACAACCCTGGCACTTCCTTAGTGCTTCGAAAGCTCTGTCCCAACCCTACTTCCATGCGCCTGCCTGCTGCAGCATCACCCTGAGGCGTGTGCTGGGACAATGGGGGCACAGCAGGGCGCACTGGAGAGGCATCTACCCTGCTCGTTGGTATCGGGGATGTTCTGCTGGTCCAGGGAGCAGAATGGAAAGATAATCAGAGTGGAGTGAGGAGATGGAGTCGCAGGTCAGGAGCAGGGGATATCAAGGGAGCCGACCTTTGAGGTTGACACAGCCATGACTTCTATGATTTTTTACATTAACTTTCAAAACACAAAACGTCTGAGTTGGTGTCTCTAATTCTCAGGTGCTGGCAGGGATTAGGAAAGTGGGTCTGATTTCCAGATCAGTCCACCAGGGCGTTTGTTCTTGCCTAGAGTTAACCGCTGGGACTCACTGCTGCAGGACATCCTGGAGATGAATCTCGCAGGTGTGTCTGCAGGCCATAGAAAGGTTGGCCGGCTGCTGAGGAGGGGTCTGGTTGACTGACTTGGATTGTGATCCCTGTCATAGGGGGCATTGTCATGTTCAATGGAGACCTGATTTCTAGGCTTGATGGGGCATTCTCAGTTTGAAATCGAATCCGTTACCAAAACGGTGAGTTTTGCATCATCATTGCAGACCCTGCCCTGGCCTTCCTGCCAGCATCTATGGGGTCACAGGCATACAGTCCTGTCTCTGAAGAGGGTTTCTCTCCTGCTGCTGTTTGAAAGGGGACAGTGACTGGACATCAAGGTGCTGTCAGATGAACTTGCTTGGGGGGGTTGGGGGTGGAGGGGACTGTGTCTCTCTGAGCTCTGTGATCGGCATCTTCCCTGGTTCTGGCCCAGCCATGGAGATGGCCCATGATGTTCTGCTGGGTTTCTGGAAATCGTTGAGCTGATGGAATTGGAATGGTTGCAGGAGCGTGTTTGGTTGAAATTTTTGATGGGAAGCTATTAAAACTTTTCCTTGTGGCCGGTTCATGAGGCCAAAACACAGTTTTTCAGAATGTTTCATTCCATGAAATATTACAAGTTTTCTACTTTTCATCCCAGTTTGGGATCCGGGATTTCCCTGGTGACGGGAGGCCCGGTTGGCGACTGGCTTGCCCCAGCAGTCTTCAGACAACATCCAGTGTGTGTGATCTGGAACGGGTCATGACCCCCAACCACCCCATCTCATCTAACTTCTTTTCCTGGTCCCCTGCACCCTAAATTTGCTGTTTTTTCTAGTGGCTCTGTTAGCACAGGCCCATCAATGCCTAAGCAAGGGACCCAACTTCCCCGGCATCACCAGGCCATCTCTCAGCTGGCTGGTTAACCCAGCAAGCTTCACGCCAGGCTTCTAAGGAGAGAGGGAAGCTCAGAGCAGGGGAATGGAAAGGAAGAGCTGCCAGATTCTCACCCTGATCTCTCCCGGGACGGCTTCCCAGTTTGTCAGATGTACAATAGTGAAGCCGGGCAGCGTCTGTGTTTAACGTGGGGACTGCCCGAGGAGTCTCCCTGCTGGGTTGGAGTGTGGTACACGTGCCGCCTCCAGCCCATCTGGGCTACCAATCAGGCCAGTGGCCTTTGCAGCTCCAGGGGCTGTCTTCAGGAGCCTTGCCCCCAGAGATGGTTTGCTGTGGGAGGGTGAAGGTCAGCCCACATCTGCGCTGGCCCTCGGATCTGGCTTTTTAACCACAGAGCTGTGTGGAGGGTGCTGTCAGATACCCAAATACAACAGCTCCATGGGAACGTGTGAGCCAGAGACCAGCTGTGCCCTGCCTTGCCCCTTGGGTGGCTGGGTACACTGGTGCCAGAGGAACGTGAGATGCCCCCTTCCCGGCTGGTAGGGTCTTTGCACTGGTGCAAATGATGGCACCAAGAGAGTCCGGGCCCCAGCCAGTGACCCCGGCTAGCAGCAGAATGGACACGCCCAGACAGTGGCTATTTGTGAGCTAGCTGGGGCTGGCAAGGAGGTGCCTGTTTCTTGGGCTCAGCCAATAAGCCTCCAGCAGAGCATCCACCCGGCCCTTTGGCACCAGCTGAGCTCAGTCACTGCTGCATTGCACCTGGAGTGACCCTGGCGCCTTTCCCACACAAAGCAGGCAGAGTATTGTGATACTTTGCCCTGTCGCAGCACGGGGCTGACACCAACGGCGGCTCTGGGGATGTGGCCTCGTTCAGCCTGGGGTCCCAGGGTGCAGAGGGTTAGCTGTGTGGGTCTCTCTGCTGGCTGACTATGGGACAGAGGAATCCCCATCCCCCAGGCACGTGGATTGGGAACCAGGGGCCTTTTGCTTTGCCCTGGACAGCTGGGCCCGGAGCTGTGCTGGGACCAGAGAGAGCTGCTGATCTCCTCGCTCTCTTGTAACGATGTGGCTTCTGGCAGGACACTACTGAGAGTATCCATTCAAGACAAATTGCTTAGAGCAGGGCAGTCACAGCCCAAGGCTGGGTGTCCTTTATTATTAAGGCATGCCAAACCAGCCAAACAGAGAGGACTTCGGTTTTATTCCACTGGCTAACCAGAAGTCATACAAGCAATTCCCTTAGACCCTCCGTTTCCCAGTATCACCATTAGCACCACTCCTTAAGGGGGTGAATGGTTATGAAAACCAATACCCCAGTAAAAGAAAAAAGTTTCTCCCAATTGTAATGATGCTGGTTCTGGTGGGACCCAATTGAGAGAGCCAATTCAGGACAAACTGCTTAAAGCAGGTTTCAGAGTAGCAGCCGTGTTAGTTTGTATTTGCAAAAAGAAAAGGAGTACCTGTGGCACCTTAGAGACTAACAAATTTGCTTATGCTCTAATAAATTTGTTAGTCTCTAAGGTGCCACAAGTACTCCTTTTCTTTTTGCTTAAAGCAGGGCAGTTACAGTCCAAGGCTGGGGTTTTTATGCACACCAAGGCAAATCAAACCAGCCAGACAAAGAAGACTTTGGTTTTACCCCACTGGCTAACCACAAGTCACACAAGCAATTCCCCTGGACACTCCAGTTTCCCAGTATCACCACCAGAGCCACTCATTAAGGGGATAAATGGTTATGGAAACCAATACCCCAGAAAAAGAAAAAAAGGTTCTCTCGATCCCAAAGGACCAAGCCCCAGACCAGGTCAATGTACAAATCAGATCTTACCCACAAATCACGCTGTTGCCAATCCTTTAGAATCTAAAACCTAAAGGTTTATTCCTAAAAGGAAAAAGATATAGACGAGAGCTAGAATTGGTTGAATGGAATCAATTACATACAGTAATGGCAAAGTTCTTGGTTCAGGCTTGCAGCAGTGACAGAATAAACTGCAGGTTCAAATCAAGTCTCTGGAGAACATCCACAGCTGGGACGGGTCTTTCAGTCCTTAGTTCAAAGATTCAGTGTAGCAAAGTCCCTCCAGAGGTAAGAAGCAGGATTGAAGACAAGATGGAGGAGCTGCAGCAGTTTTTTATATTCTCTTGCCATGTGGTCTTTCTTTCTTTGTTCCAAAGACAAGCTGTCCATCACACGGCCTGGAAAAACCTCAGAGTTCTGTCCATAGGCATGTCCCTGCATACCTGGCTGAGTAGCAAGGCATGTCTGCCTTCTCTCAATGGGTCAATTGTATATCTCATGGTCCTTAATGGGCCATCAAGCAGGCTAGGCAGAGTTGACACCAACTTGTCTGGGATGTCACCCAGAAGCATAGCATACGTTTGAAATATAGACAGTATAGAGTCAATATTCATAACTTCAACTACAAAAATGATACACACGTATACACAGCATAATCATAACCAGCAAACCATAACCTTGTCTGGGATACCTTATTTGACCCCGTTTATGTAAGATTTGATGCTATTCCAGGACCTTAGTTGCAACAATGATCTATACGCTCCCAGTTTATATCAGTAATGTCACACCGATCCCAAAGGGCCAAGCCCCAGACCCAGGTCAATATACCAGTCAGATTTTACTCACAAATCATGCTGTTGCCAATCCTTTAGAATCTAAAATCTAAAGGTTTATTCATAAAAAGAAAGAAATACAGGTGAGAGCTAAAACTGGTTAAATGGAATTAATTACATATAGTAATGACAAAGTTCTTGTTTAAGGCTTGTAGCAGTGATGGAATAAATTTTAATTTGCTCTAGAGAAACATCTTCCTGAGCCTTATCTAATGCCAGATTCAATTCTGAGATACCAGACAGACACTCAGAAATTTTTTCCACATATGCACTGTGTCTTTGCACAGACAAACAGCCATCTTCCTCAGACAAACATTTGGAGAAACCTTCCACAGGCAAATCCTTGCCCCTAATAGACACACGTTCAGGATTATTTCTTTCCTATGACTGGTTTATGTCAACCTGACTGAACAAAGCTTTAATATCATCCACAATGAAAAGATCCTTAGGCAATAATTTTCTTACACCAGCTATAACTTCATGTTTAACACCGTTCTATTCAAGATGGATTCTGGCTAAAGGCACACTTACAGTAAACTCATAGAGGATTACAATATTCACACTCTCATTTGGTAAATAATCTTCCTCTTTGACAAGCTCTGCTTTAACAAGAGTAATGTTAGAATCTGTAATTTGCCCTAAATAGCTTTTACCATTGACTTTTACATTCTCTACACAATTTATGGGGTTACCTTAACCCAAGCCCACAGTAAAAGCATTTACATAAAAGGTGGCAGTGTTGGGGGAAAAATGGTTACACACGGACAACTGCTTAGAGTCAAACAACATACCAACATTGTTACAAACTGGATAGATTCTATCCCCATCTTTGTTGTTGAGAGGGACTGGATTTTCAGTATGATACAGTTCCTGTTGTTCTTTTCGTCTCTTGAGTTGGAGCTTAAGTCTGTCCTCTTTAGCCTTAGCTTCTAGTTCCTGCAATCGAATATATGCCATTTTTTGTTCATGTTCAAAACACAGGTGTACTCTTTCAGTAACTTCTCCTTCCATATCATCTATTTTTTGCTTTTGTTCAAGTTCTAGCTGTTGGTTTTTCACTGCAAGCATTTTCGCTGGGTCTGCTTCCTTATCACTGGCAATTAATAGATTTTTCAGGTCCTGCTCTGGGTCCATTTGCTTAAAATACAACCCTCTCTGTAAGTACAATTCTTCCAGGCTTTTTCTGTCAGGATCTTGATCATGGATCACTCACGGTAATTGATTTTAACCCTTAAACTCTCCAATATCAAAATTTGACAAGTGTGTGATTCTGATCCAAAAACCCAGTTAACCTGTGGTAATGCGTATCCAAGCACGACTACACCACTGTAACAATGCGGCCTCTGGCAGGACACTACTGAGAGTATCCATTCAGGATAAATTGCTCAGAGCAGGGCAGCCCAAGGCTGGGTGTCCTTTATTATTAAGGCACACCAAATCAGCCAAACAGAGAAGACTTCAGTTTTACCCAACTGGCTCACCAGAAGTCATACAAGCAATTCCCTTAGACACTCCAGTTTCCCAGTATCACCACCAGCACTGCTCCTTATGAGGGTGAAAGGTTATGAAAATCAATACCCCAGTAAAAGAAAAAAAGGTTCTCCCGATCCCAAAGGGCCAAGCCCCAGACCCAGGTCAGTATACCAGTTAGATCTTACCCACAAATCACGCTGTTGCCAATCCTTTAGAATCTAAAAGTTAATTCATAAAAAGAAAGAAATATAGATGAGAGCTAAAACTGGTTAAAGGGAATCAATTACATACAGTCATGGCAAAGTTCTTGGTTCAGGCTTGTAGCAGTGATGGAATAAACTGCAGGTTCAAATCAATTCTCTGGAGTACATCCACAGCTTGGATTGGTCATTCAGTCCTTTATTCAGAGCTTTAGTTTGTAGCAAAGTTCCTCCAGAAGTAAGAAGCAGGACTGAAGACAAAACAGGGGTTTCCAGGGCCTTTTATAGTCTTTCTCTTGTGGGCGGAAACCCCTTTGTTCTCCTGAGCAAAATCACAGCAACAAGATGGAGTTTGTAGCCACAAGGGCAAGTCACATGTCCATGCATGACTCTTTACAGGGAGAGCTGCCATTGCTCACATGCTACCTTGAACGTTTCCAGGAAGTCTTCTCATGTGGATTGGAGTCTCCCAAGGTCCATTGTTAGTTAAGTGTTTCTTGATTGGGTTCTTAATCTGAAGAGTCCCTTCTCAATAGGATGGCCAAATGCTTCACTGGTGCTACTCAGAATCAAACACATTGAGATACAAGTACCTAGACAATATTTATAACTTTAAATATAAAAATGATACATGCATACAGATAGCATAATCATAACCAGCAAATCATAACCTTCTCATAGACACCTCACTCGACAACCTTTGTACAATATTTACTGCAAATATATAACAGTGGTTGCAACAATGATCTATACAGTTACAGTTTATGTCAATAATGTCACATTTGCCCTGGGAGGTGGGGCCCAGGGTAGGGGTGGGGCCACGCCACCCTCCCTCCCCATCTTCAGTCTGATCCTCACAGAGTGATGGGGCTCTCCTCCGGCAGCGGGTGTCTGCAGGCAGGTCTGCCACCACAGGTGGTGCGGGAGGGGAGATTGTGCCATCCCCCACCGACAGGGACTGGCTGCTCTCCCTGGGAGCCAGCATCTTGCTGGGGAAGCAATCATGCCATCTGGGGCTCTCCAGGACTCTGGAACTGGAAAAGCCCCACCCTGCCCAGCCCCTGCAGCTGGAGCTCTGTGGTGGGGGAGAGGGGGCAGAGCGGCTCTAGATTACGGGGTGGTCACTCCGGAGCAAGCATGGTGGACAGGTTGAGGAGAAGCAATAACACAGCAGGAGGGGATTGACCCTGAAATCCCTCCAGCCCAGACAAATGCCAGTGTGGCTCCCCCGCAGCCTGACCCAGCTGGGGTGAGCACCCCCACCACCATTGCCAGGGGGCAGGGAGTGCACCTGGCACACGGCACCAAGGGCCCTTGGTGCCCACACACTGTTTCTGACATTGCTGTGCTGACGGGTGGCTGGGTGAAGTGCCCGAAACTGCCTGCGGGGTCTGAAGAGTGAGTACCCAGGATGGAGCAGGGAGAGGGGTTTCTCGGAGCGATGCCCAAGCTGTGCCATGCAGCGAGGGGTGACGTGCAGGGCATGTCTCTGGAAGGTCCCTGTGAGGTGCTGGACATGGTGGGGAGGCTGCGGTGGCACAGCCTGCTGAAGTCTGTGAGGTGGTGGGATTGGAATGCCAGCACCCTGGGTAATACACTGCAGGGGATGCTGGCAGGGTAAGTGCCAGCGTCGCCCTCAGAGAGTTGGTGTTGGGCTGGCTGATTGGTGATGCCAGTGCAGATGGGGGCAATCACCATTCCTCCTTCCGGGCAGCCTCTGATCACTGTTGGGGGGGTGTGCCCCCAGGATGGTGCTGCAGGGCACGAGGCTCAGATGGGGAAGTTGGCCTCTCACCACAGTTTCAAGTGTAGGCAGGCCAGGGCAGCCAGCCAGGGCACTGCCTGGCCCCCCTCACGCCTGTGGAGTCCATCATGCTGTGATTCTTGGTTATGGGGGCTCTGGCACGCACCCAGCTCCTTCCCCCAAGCCCTGCAGGGGGCGATGTCATGGCAGCATTGATACCAGCACCCTGGGAAATGCTGCCGGCTGGTTCTGGGCTGGCGCAGAAATGTTTCCAAAGAAATCTTGCCGCCGAGGGAAAAAGTGGTTGCTGCACGTTTAACACCAGCTGCTGTATCAGCAGTAGCATCAGTCTCAGTTTGCTGCATGCCACCCCAGCACCTGAGGGTATTGGCACAGCTGTGAATGTGGGTGTGACCTGGGGCTGGATTATCGGTGTGGGGGCAGGCAGGACTGGGGCATTGGCAGAGCCATGGAGGGGACCAGGGAGGAGGCCTAAGGCTGGAGGACCGGGGGGTTGTAGGGCAGGACTGGGGGCATTGGCAGGACTGGGAACGGTCTGGGTGCCAGGCTGGGATTCGGCCCCACTGGGATGTTCCGGGCGCTGGGCTGTGACTGGGCCCCGCTGGGATGGTCCGGATGCCGGGCTGAGATTCGGCCCTGCTGGGACAGTCCGGGTGCCAGGCTGGGATTCGGCCCTGCTGGGACGGTCTGGGTGCCGGGCTAGGACTGGGTCCCACTGGGATGGTCCAGGCGCCGGGCTGGGATTCGGCCCTGCTAGGATGGTCTCGGCGCTGGGCTGGGACTGGGCCCTGCTGGGACAGTCCGGGCACCGGGCTGGGATTCAGCCCCGCTGGGACGGTCGCTGGGAGCTGGTCACTGAGCAGGCTGGAGTGCTGAGGTTCTTTGAAGAGCTTTATCTGCCTCTCCCTTTCCTTTCCCTCGTCCCTCCGGCGCACTTAGCGCCCCCGGCTGCAGCCGGCTGCTGTGTCCGGCAGCTCAATCTCCATATAAGGAGCTCGCTCAAAGCTTTTCGGCTCCAGTGCATTTTTGTCCACTTCCAACTCGGGCAAAGGCTGTCAGCCTAGCCCTCTGCTCCCGAACCCCCTGGGCTGCCCCTGGCTCCCTCGGGGAAAGCCCCGTGTGGGGAGGGCTAGCGTCTGGCAGTGCCCCTGCGCCTGTGGCTGGTCGCTCGGCTGGCCTGGGCCTGAGGGAAAAACAGGGGAGTCAGAACCAAAGTGAAAAGCCGGGGTGCTGCACTGATGCTGAGGAACATGCCCTGGGCCCTGGGGTACTGCACTGGGGCCGCTCCCTACTGAGGAGCCGTCCCACAGACCGATTGAGAAGCCCAGGGTTCTGCTGGCATTGCCCGTGGCGACCTGCTGGCTGGCACAGTCAGGTGCATGTGGAGCTGGGGCCCCTCCATGGGTGCCGGCAGCGGCATGGCTGATCCGTAGGCCTGGCTCCAAGCAGTTCCCCTCACCAGACCCCTTTGTCTTTCAGGGCGGCGATCCCACTCTGGGACCCTGACACTGGGCTCTTGGTGGTGGCTGGAAAGGTGAGTACTGGGAGAGCAGGGGGGCCATGCTGCAGCTGTTGTCACTGGGGGGCCGGCGCTCTCCTTGGGGGCCCTCGGGCTCTCACCCTGAAGCATTCGGGCCAAGAGCGTGGTTCCCCCCAGTTCCCTTGGTGGGGTTCAGCTGAGCAGGGCCCCCTTGTTCTAGACCCCTCTGCTCCCCCTTAGGTGAGGTTGGGTGCACTGCTAGTCTACTCCAGTACGGGGCGTCACTGCCCTGTCCCCTTATGGGGTGTCCCCAGATGAGGGATCTTGCTCCATCCCTGGGGTGAAGGCAGCAGAATTTCACTGTCCCTGACTCCTGCTCCCTAACCCCACGGTGGCTGGTGTGTCCAGGCGAGAGGTGGCTGCAGCGGTGCCAAGCCCGGGCGGGGACAGCCCGTTGTGCCTGCCCGGGGCCTGTGTGGGAGTTTGGGCCCTGCCATCTTGTCTCTGTTTCAGGGTGAAAATCTCCTGTACTGCTTTGAAGTGTGCCCCTCGCTGCCAGCTCTGATGCCAGGTGAGTATCCATCTGGCGGCCGCCCCACGCTTTCCTTCCCAAGCTCCGTGGGACCTGGGGTGCCCTGGGGGCTGCTCTCAGGCTGTGAGAAAGGCTGACATGGCTGAGGGGAAGCAGCCCGCTTCTTTGGGGTGAGGCCTGGGTATTGGGGTCCTCCTGACTGCCCCCACAAGGGACCCTCTGATATTAGCCAGTGGGCTCAGTCCACCCAAGCAGTGCTCCAATAACCAGCTGGTGAGTGCCCACGGGATGTCCTGGGATGCTGTGAGCTGTGTATAGTCTAAGGGCTAAGCCGGCCCCAAGCCTGGTGGCAGTCCCTGACAAAGGGCATAGTGCTATGCCACACCCCCAGGGTATGCCTGGCCGATGCATTCAGTCAGTCACCGTGGGTGCAACTGGCAGGGGGCTGCTCAGTGGGACCCCCTGTGTGGGGTGTGCTGGGAATGGCTGGGCAACACAACAGAGCCCCTGTCCTTGGGGACGGCTTGGGGCGGGCAGGAACCGAGCATGCCGGGGAGGAGGCCTGCTAATGGAGCGGCCGTGCAGCTCGTAGGGCACGCAGGGTTATGCTGCGGGGGGGAGGTTCCTGGAGGGGCTGCCCTGGAAACAGAGTCCTAGGAGAACTGGACCCGGGGCAGGGGAAGAGCCAGAGCTCCCGCCCGTGCCCTGGGATGGCTGATTGGGGAGCTTGGTCTGTAATTGTGCTGGGCACGGATGTCAAGTGAGCGACAAGCCTGCGAGACAGTGCTGGGTTTGAGAGCATGACCAGCCGCAGTGCCCAAGGGCCAAATTCAGCGAGGCTGAAGCGAGTACGTAATGGGAAGGCCTGTGCCTGACTGGGTCTGGCAGGGCTGGGGTCTGTGTGCTCACCCCAGATAGCTCCGACGCCAGTAAATATCCGCTGACAGTCCTGCAGGCCACCCGGCCTCTCCAGCCGTCCTCCAGGCGAAGGGCAGTGCAGCCCCGCTCACACTGTGTCTCCGTTTCCTGCTAGTGACCCAGTATCTGACGGAGGGCAAAGCCAAGGGCGCCACCCTGGTGCCAAAGCGGGCGCTGGACGTCATGTCCTGCGAGGTGCTCAGAGTCCTGCAGCTGACAGATAGCTTCATTATTCCCATCAGCTACACGGTGCCCCGCAAGGTGAGCTCTGGGCATGGAGGAGGTCTCAGGATATCTGGCGGCCTTGTGCCACCAGGCCGGCCTGAGTCCGAAGGATGATGTTAACCGTTTCAGGGCCTGGTTCTGAGCCGTGCTCTGTCCCTTTGCTCCCAGGAGCATATGGCTCAGCTTGTCCCCCGCAAATCCCAGGAGGCAGGTGCGTCCAACTGCCCTGGCTACTGAAGAGCAGGATTGAGTCTTACCGTGCACCCTCCTCCCCAGTGACCCTCCTGTGCAAGTGCTGAGCCCTGGAGCTGGCAGGGGGGGAGTTCCCTGGCTGGCACTGTTCCCTCTAAGCTGTGCGTGTGTGCACATGCACACAGATCCTAAACCCCGCGCACACGGTGAAACACTGCACGCACAAAAAATGAAATACTACAACGGAGCCAGGCCGAAATATCATTTACTGGCGACTTTTGACATTGTTCGCCTGCCATCTATCAACATAGCCAGATTCTACTAGCTGGCAAGGTGGGGAAAGGGATAATGTATAAGCATTTTACTCGCTTGGGCGCATTTGCCTCATGGCACACAAATTTGAACACTGCTTCAAAAATTTGCACAGAAGAAATTTTTTGCACGCACAGCCTGTCAAAAATTAGAGGGAACATTGCTGGCTGGGGCCTTTTTTTTGAGTGGGAAAATGTTTTGTCCCCAAAAGGGCCCATCTTTTAAACCAGACGTTTTGTGGGAAAACTTGAATTTGAAAATTTAGTTTTCAAAAATGTTACTGAGGTTTTTAACCCCCCCCCCCCGCTACCCCAAATCTAACTACACAACAGAAACAAGTTGAACATTTCCAAATAGTTTGCAGCTAAACCCATCTACTGCGAACAGCTCTCCGTCCGACCGGCCACCAAGCACCCCAGGCAGCTCCTGGCCCCACAAGCAGAACAACGCACCTTTTGGCTGCAGTCTATTTATCACCCCGAGCCATCAGTTCATAGGGATCCTTTTTTGGATTCTCCTCTTCTGAATGAACCAGCAGCTGTCTCTAGCCAGAAACTGCCCTATTCCATAGCACCAGCCTGGTCCCATCCAAATGGCTCAGAGGATGGGATAGAACTTGACTGATTTGCAGAGGAGGGGTAATCAAACACGGATAATAATTAGAAACACTTTTCCTTACTGAATCTCAAAGTTCTTTGCAAAATATTACCTGCATTTCACAGATGGGGAAGCTGCGGCAGAGAGGTGGGGTAGTGACTAGGCTGAAGTCATCCAGTGGCAGAGCCAGGAATAGAACCCAGGTCTCCACCCTCTGGTCCGCATTGCCACCCCAACTAGCTAGTTGAGATGGGTTGCAGTGCCAGGTTGTCTAGGGCACATCCCTGTTTGCTGTTTAACACACCCTTCTACTTCCCCCTTCTCTAGCTCCTGGCTCTCTCAAGGCCCTTTTAATGAGTGACCCCTTCCAACACCCTGGGGAGGGAGCTACGTTGTATCAGGGCCATTTTACAATTGGGGAAACCAAGGCATGGAGCTGTGGCGGTGCACCTTGCCAAACACGGCTTCCGATTCGCAGTGGTTCAGTGTTCAGTGTCCAGTTGGAGACCCTGGGGCCTGGTTTTCAGAGCGGCTCCATCAGGTGGAGTTCTGGGCACTCAGCACTTCTAAAAATAAGGCCCAAGATGTTGTAAGCTGGGCCCCTCACAACCAGGGGCCTGCCCTGTTGGACCCCCCTTCTGGAGAAGTGTCTGCTGGTACAGTCACCTGTGACCCTGGAGCAAGGCTGGGTCCAGAGCTCCTGTCTGCCAGCCTCAAGACATGCACCCAACGGGGCATCCCCCAGGGACGGGAAACCCCTGTGACTCCTGTGTCAACTCCCCCTCTGTGCCGAGTGCACAGGGATCCAGTGCCGATGGCTGGGCACCCGCAGCGAAGGGAGTTGCCATCTCCTGGCACAGTGGGGTGGGGCTTTCCGAAGGGATTGGTGAGGAGGAGGGGCTCACTGCCGGGGCGCCGGAGTTGACGAAGGGTCTGCAGGCCCATTGGACATATCGGATGTAGCACAGTGGGAGGCTTCCCAGGCGCGGGGGGCTGGCTTGGGGGGGTGGGCTGCGGACCCTCAATTCTCTGAGGGGGAGAAGGTGCAAAGCCCCAGAAGCGGCCCCGTGACTGGTTTTTTCAGCTGCTTCTTTCCTGCGGAAAGCTGGAGGCTGCATTTGGGACTCCAGGTCGGGGTGCAGATCCCCTGGCATAGCAGGCAGCTTTAGGGAGCACCAGGCAGCAGGCTGTGTCCCTGCCCAGTTCTCTCCGACGGCCAGGACTCCCCCGCACCAGGGAGCTTCAGGGGATGTTCCACTGAGCAAGATAAGAGGGCCCCAGGATGCCTGCACAAGGTTCATGCTCACAGCGATCATCCTGCCAGGGGGCGAGATCATGCCAGCCCTTCCCTGGCGCATGCTCACTCAGTGCGACTTACAGCCTGTGTCTCTTCCAGTCCTTGCAGGAGTTCCATGAAGATCTGTTCCCAGACTCCACTGGGCCCGTCCCCGCGGTGTCAGCACAGGGCTGGTGGGCAGGGGACAACAAGCAGGTACCCACCCAGCTGCTGACTTGCCCTTCGGAGACCTGGGGTGCCCGAGGAGAGGCACTTCTACAGCTTCTCTCCATTGCTGCCGTTCCATTGGTGCCGGGGACGTGAGCCCCTCCCACCCATTGGTATCAAGGGTGTGAGCCCGCCTCCCCCATTGGTGCTAGTGGTATAAGCCCCCCCATTGGTGCTGGTGGCGTGAGGCCCTCCCATTGGTGCCAGTGGTATAAGCCCCCACATAGGTGCCGAGGGTGTGATGGCCCCCCGTTGGTGCCAAGGGTGTGAGGCCTCCCCTGTTGGTGCCAGGGTGTGAGCTCTTGCCCGTTGGTGCCAGTGGTGTGAGTCCCCCCTATTGGTACCGGGGTACAAGGGCCTCCCCGTTGGTGCTTGGGGTGAGGCCCCCCGTTGGTGCCATTGGTGTGAGCCCCGCCACCCCACATTGATGCCGCGGGTGTGAGGCAACCATGCTACCGTGGCATTCACTGATGAGGCTGGTCACCGCCAGGGCAGGTCTCCAGAACGTGGTGTTTCGGAGCCAGCGCTTTGTCCGTTCCTACCATCACTAAGTCGGGGGTGGCAGCGCTGGGACCCCCCCCACACCCCATGTAGAGCGGGTTGGGGGTCCTGCCCCCCTGGGTGACCGTTCCGGGGAGCACTGTCCTCTTCAGGCTTCAGAGAGCCCCCGGGGACGATGGAGGGTTGGGGTGGCAGCTGTGGTGCTGGGCACTGACCCTCTGCTGCTGCTCCTCAGGTGGAGAAGATGAGCCTGAACCCCGCCCACAGGCCGCGGGAGACCTTCACCTCCTGCCTGTTTCCTCCTGCCCGGCGTGAGGAGCCCGCACCACCCGCTGCCCAGCATCTCGCCGCCCGCTCTGGGGACGTGGACAGGAGCGTGAGTGCCGGGCCTGGCTGGAGGTGCCAGCCCATAGGGCAGCGGCTGCCTCGGGGTCCCACACACTGACACATCGCTGGGGTGCTGCCAAGCTCCCAGCATGCACTGGGGCATGGGGCACACCTGGCCTGGGGCACGTGGGGCAATCAGAATCTGGGCGGGGCTGTGCAGGGTAGCACAGGAATGAGGGCATGGCCATGGCAGCTGCGGGGCCAGGACTGTGACAAACGGCCACGGTAGGGGTTTGGGGGGGGGGCATTAGTGTCATATGCGGTGAAAGGCTTGTGGGGGGCAGAGGCAGGTCTGGATCCCACACCCCTGCCAGGGTCTGAGAGCTATAACCCCACACGTTGCCCCTTTGATCCCAACTGGCAGCGCCCCAGCTCTGCCAGCCCTGCCCCCCACCTCTGCCAATGCCTTCCAATCCCGACCTGTCCCCCAGCTCTGCCAGCCCTGCCCCCCCAGCTCTGCCAATGCCTTCTAATCCTGGCCTGCCCCCGACTCTGCCAGTGCTACCTGTGGCTCTGCCAGTCCTGCCCCCAGCTCTGCCAGCCATGCCTGACCTCTGCCAACACCCTCCAATCCCAACCTGCCCCCCAGCTCTACCAGCCCTGCTCCCAGCTCTGCCAGCCCTGCCCCCACCTCTGCCAACACCCTTCAATCCCAACCTGTCCTCCAGCTCTGCCCCCCAGCTCTGCCAACACCCTCCAATCCAATCAGCAGCCCCTGGCTTTTCTAGCCCAGCATCAGATTCTTCCAGCTACCCGCCACCCCCTGATGACTCCTAGGAGCTGCAGCTCCCATCCCCCCTGGGTTGGCACCTGACCACTGGCTGGTTCCCTGCCTGGCTGCGTTGGGTGGAGGGCAGGGGCTTTGGCCAGACTGTTTAACCCCCTGACTCCCTGTGGGGTCCGTTCTTCCCCACAGGAAGGCAGCAGCCTCTCATCTCCCCCCAGCTCCATGAGCTCTCCCTCCAGCTCAGCCCCATCTCTCTCCACCACCAGCCCCAGTCAGAAGTCCCTGCAGAGCATTCTGGGTAAGTGGGAGCGGCCGCTCAGGGGGGCGCGGGCGTTTGGCTAGGCGGGTGCAGCCTGGAGCCAGGCATGAGGCAGCTGCCACGCCCAGGGCACTCTGCCATCTCCTGGAAGACAGGCAGGGAGAGGAGCGGCAGCTGGCGCCTGGCTCTTCCTCGGCCCAGGCGGGCAGCCAGAGCTGGGGATGGTCCGTGAGGCCCTGTCCTGGTTGGGGGCAAATCCCTCACTCCTGCTCTCGTCCCCCACAGGGCCCAGCTCCAAGTTCCGTCATGCCCTGGGGACACTGCTGCCCCGCGGCACCCACATCACCAACCTCAAGGGGCTGAACCTCACCACGCCAGGGGAGAGCGACGGCATCTGCGCCAACCGGCTGCGTGTCGCCGTCCCACTGCTGTCAGCAGGCGGGCAGATCGCCGTGCTGGAGGTAGGTGCGCAGCCCGACTCTGACAGCTCAGTGTGCTGCAGGGACATGTCTCCAAGGAGATCACACATGTGGGGTGAGAACTCTGGGGTCAAAACCTCCAGCCCTGCCAGTCTGCACTGAAGGGGCGCTCGCCTAGGTGGTAGCAATAGCAGGTCTGTAATCCCCTCTGTGAGCCAGCCACTAGAGGGCACTGTCGTCCACACACTGCTGCCACTGTGGCTCATCACGTGTGGCCAGGGGAGGGTGGTGCTGAGACGGCGGGAAGGGGAAGTGAGGTGCCATCCTCCGCACCGTAGCACGCCTGGGGATGGGGGTGAAGGTAATGGAGCTGCCGTGCTGCATTGACTGCGGGATTCTGCTGCAGCTCTCCAAGCCAGGCCGGCTCCCCGACACGTCCGTGCCCACCATTGAGAATGGGACGCCGGTCGCAGACTTCTGCTGGGACCCCTTTGACCTGCAGCGCCTCGCAGTCGGTGCGTGAACTCTCTGTCCTCCCCTAACGCCCAGCTCCTCGCTGCCAGCTGCAGGAGTGGGGTTGTGCTGCTGGCCTGGGAGAACTCTCCTCATTCCAGGCCCATGTCCAGGGCTGTCCGGTGCTCTCCCCCTCCCAGGACACACTGTTAAGATCAGCAGTCCCTCTTCACTGCCCTTTTCTGGCATCTTCCTCCACAGATCTCCAATGTGCTTTGTAGACCTTCAGTAAGCCCCCAAAACCTTCCCCCACCTCAGCCACAAAGAGAATCTATGTAATCCCGTTTTACAGGTGGGGAAATTGAGGCACAGTTTCTATCCCTTGCCCAAGGTCAGCCAGGTGTACTCCAGAGCCTGGAGTAGAATCTCTTGATTCCCAGTCCTGGGATCTAGTCCCCCCGTTCCCCATTATTGCTGGATCTTCTCTCATAGGCTAGTGAGTTCCTGATCTTTTTGGTAATCACTGCATGAGCAGTGTGGTCTAGTGGTTGTATCAGGACCCGTCAGGCGGGTTGGGTTCTAGTCCCAGCTTTGCCATTGACTTGCTGGGTAGCTACAGGCCAGTCACGGCTGCAGGACAGGGTTCCTGTGAAATGAGGCTGATGCCACTGAGTCCCGCAGAACCGACAAGTGCAGAATGTGCACGTTTCCAAAGTATTGTTGCCATTGCCGGATTTCAGTGGGTGATTAAAACAGGCCAAGCAATCTCTGGGAAATGCCAGGGCGGGGTTTTTAGGAATGGTTGAAAATGAAGTTTCAGCAGTTTTTAAAACGTGCTGGGGGCCACTCAGGGTGTGGGTACATTTTGGGACATCCTGCTGCCCCGGCCCCTTGTCCTTCCCAGAGCACAGCTGGCATCCCTAATCTTCGCCTGCCCAAGGCCCCAGCGTCCCAAGGGGCAGAGGCTGTTAGCACCCAGCTCATTCTTTGTCTCTGTTCGGCCACCTCGGGCATTCAGCTGGTGATGATGCCAAGATCCGACTGTGGCGAATCCCCCCTGGAGGGCTGCAGGAGATGCTGCTGGAGCCTGAGGCTGTGCTCAGAGGTAAGGGCTGTGGGAGCGTTTGTGGTGCTGGCAGACTGGGAGAGGCTCTGAGTGCATCTCTCTGTCCACGATGGGCTGCAGTGCCTGGCCTGCCGGCTGGGTTTACCTGGCCCGCCCTGCAGTCATGCTGTGCTAGAGCGAAGCTTTCCCTTAAGCCGATGAGCTCATCTCTAAGCTGGGGCCTCAGAGCAAACCATCCGGAGGGGACGGGAGCGTGTCACTGCTGAAGAAACAGGGCCCCAGGATTTGCCAGCTGGCTGGCTCCTGTGACGGGGCGCTGTCACCGCTCTGTCCCTCTAACCAGGCCTGGTTTCAGTAGCCCGGACTCGCTTGCTCCTTCCTCTGGGCTTCGCATGCTGTGCGCTTGGGAGCTCTGAACAGAGCGCCTGTCGCACCCTGGCTCCCTTGCCCATGCCAGGCCACGGAGATCTCCTCTCTCTCTTCCCCAAGGTCACACGGAGAAGATCTACTCCCTCAAATTCCACCCCCTGGCTGCAGACATACTGGCTTCCTCCTCCTATGACATGAGCGTGCGGATCTGGGACCTGCAGGCGGGCAGGGAGAAGCTGTGCCTGAGGGGGCACCGAGACCAGGTAGGGGGCGAGCAAGGCCAGGGCAAGGGCCAGGAAAAGGAGTCACCACAGGCAGAAGAGGCCTGCAGCTCCCCCACACTGCAACAGCTCCATGCGGCCCACGCTGGAGGGGAGGGCACAGTCAGTGACATGGGGCGTGGCTGTCGTAGCTGGAGAAATACACCGGGCTTTTTAAAATGCATAAACATCTGCAGCCGGCCATAGCCGCGGAGATGGGAATCCCCCACAGCCCGCTGTAGGCTGCACCTTTGGAAAGCTAAACCCCTCCTGAGAGATGGTCAGTCCCAGAATGCTCCCTCGGGACACCAAGCCAGACAAGCGTGCCAAGAACACAGGGGACAGCTTGTGTCTGGCAGTTAGGACGTGTGAGCCGTCCATGCGCCAGGGGCCAGCCCAGAGACGCACGCAGTGGGGTAGCTTCCTCCAGCCGGATCCTTCCAGATGAGCTCGGCACTGGCCCGCTCCCAGACCAGCCTGACTCTCCGGGCTGCAGCGCCTGCCTGTCCCGGCTGCTGGCGCATGCCCTGGGTAGCACCAGGCAGAGCTCAGGCTGCAGGGGCGTAACCTCCAGGCGCTGTCCCAGGGTCAATATGCAGGAAGGCAGGGTATGAGTGGAAAGCCCAGGAGCTGTACTATGAAGCAGTGCTGACAGTGCATGTGCCCCATGCCCCCACAGCCCTGAGACTTGGGGTAGCACGTTCAGAACAGAGGCACTGCATCCTAACCGGCCTTTGCCAGCTTGCAGCCATGCCAGCCAATGTCTCAGCCAAACCACTGAGCCTCATGGTGGCGGTGCTGGGAGGGCCCTGCCCACGGCCGATCCCCGCGCTTGGGCCAGGGCTCAGGACAGATGGGACTGCATTGGCAGGGGGTGGGAATCAGCACCTGCAAGGTGTGTCTGTTTGCCTGTGGGCATGAGGGGGGCTGGGACCTGAGCTAATGGAGCC
This sequence comes from Dermochelys coriacea, assembly GCF_009764565.3. NCBI lineage: Eukaryota > Metazoa > Chordata > Testudines > Dermochelyidae > Dermochelys > Dermochelys coriacea. The sequence continues at coordinate 34,306,514 of NC_050077.1, read as the reverse complement.
CCTGACTCTGGGGGGTCTGTCTGTGGGGCTGCCGGGCCGGATCCCACCCTGCACACCCTCAGGATTCCTGTCCCCAGCTGTTGTGTTTCAGGAGCGCAGGCCAGCCTGGTGTGCCCAGAGCCACGTCCCCGTGCTGGTGCCAGGCTGCGTGGGACACACTGGGCGTGGGCCACAAGGGGGGGAGGTTGGTATAGCTGAACTGGTTTAAACTGGCATGGGTTTAGCGTGGGAGCGAGGCCTGGCAGAGGCAGTCACAGTGGGTCCATTGCTGTCCTAGCGTGGGGCTGGGCCCCCTTCTCCAGCACGAACAGGCTGATTCAGCTAGTGGGCCCCCTGCTGATTCTCCCCTTGCCTCCAAAGGTCCCTTCCCTGCCACGATCCATGCTGCCTCCGCTCTGCTTTAACCCTTCCAGTGCTGAGCCGGCAGCCTCTCCCAAGCCGGCTCCTCATGGTCACAGCTTGGATTGGGGGGCCCCAGCCTGCCCACCCCATCGCTGCCAGGCCCTTCCCTGCTTACCATGATCGGTGAGCACCACACAGCGGGTGCCCAGGGCCGGGACATGCGTGATGCAGGCAGCGGGTGTCTTTCAGATCCTCAGCCTGGCTTGGAGTCCGGATGGCCGGAAGCTGGCCACAGTCAGCAAGGATGGCAGAGTGCGGGTCTATGTGCCCCGCCAGTCCCTGGAGCCCGAGCAGGTGAGGGGTCGGTCGCTTCCTCCTGGGGGGTGGAGGGGAGGGCATGACGGAGCCAGGGCTGTGGGGGGACCAGGAGGGAGTTCGCTGCGGGGCACAGGGGTCCCTGGGGGGGTGTTTGGCCAGCAGCAGCGGGAGTGGGCTACAATGTGCTCTGCTCTGCCCAGCCAGTCATGTGCTCCCACTCCTGGCTCCCAGTCCTGCCCCGAATTTGCCCTGCGCAGCCCATTCCCCTTTGTCACCGGCCAGGGTCGAGGCAGCTGTACAGGAAGTGTTGGGGGCATAGGCTGGGGAGTCACGGGTCTTTCCCCCCAACAGGAAGGCCCTGGCCCTGAGGGCGGGCGAGGTGCACGGCTGGTCTGGGTCTGTGGTGGCCGCTATCTGCTGGTGTCTGGCTTTGACAGGTAAGGGCTGGTGCTGTGTCCCCAGGCCATCAGTCACCTGCGCGGGTCACGGCCCTGTGATAACATCCATTGCCATGGTCCTGGGAATGCAGCTGCCTCTGGGGGAAAGACGGCAGTTGACCCCACATGCAGGCCGTGGAGCTGAACACCAGGTGGCTCTGAATTGCACTGATCACTGGTCCCAGCAGGGCCTGTGCCCTCAGCCAGGCTGTGCCACCTGCTCCGCAGGGCAAGGCTCCAGAGTGAGGGATGCTAGCTTCGTGCCAGTGCCCGGAGCAGCATGGCACCCACGCCCTGCCCAGAGGGACCACGCAGGGGCGCAGTCACTTCCTGGCTGGGTTGCGTGGCTGGAGTCCCAGCTTGGATGACTGCTCTGCTGGGGACCCCAGCTCCACTCACCCTGCGGAGCCAGGGGTTGCTGATGGGCAAAGCAGGGCTTCACTTCCTGTCCTAAACTGCTGCTGCAGGCTGGCCCTGCCACCCCACGGGGCTGCATTCCCGAGGGGGCCACACACTCCCTGGGATGCTGGGGCCGGTTTGCGGAGGAAACCCCAGGGGGGTCCTGGAGACCAGGCGGGAGCCTTGTGAGAGGTGGCCCCAGCGAGGGGACCAGGAGACATGGACATCTGCCATTCTGGAGGAGATCTCCCTGCCAGGAGCCAGGCCTTGGCCTTGAAGCTAGCTCCATCCACCTTACTCTGCACCTGGCGCTGTGTCCATCTCCCTGCTGCCTGGCCTGCGAATTCCTGTATCCCAGCTCCCCTGCCCGGCCTGGTGCACATCTTGACTGGAAGGCAGCCACAGCCTGATCTGAGCCAGCCTCCATGCCACGTGGCCTCCTGCATGGCAGTGCCCTAGGAATGGGATCGCCAAGGGAGCAGCATCTTCTCACAGGAGAGCGAGGGCAGTTGTGTGGTGAGCTAGCCTCGTGCCCAGCTGATCTGCGCCGTGTTCTCCACACAGCCGCAGCGAGCGCCAGCTGTACCTGTCTGATGCAGCGTCCCTGGCAGCCGGGCCCCTGGCGGTGTTGAGCATCGACACAGCTCCCTCCACCCTCATCCCCTTCTACGACCCGGACACCAGCGTGGTCTTCCTCACCGGCAAGGTGAGTGTCTGGGGGCGGGGCGTCTGCCAGCTCCTCGCCAGCCCTGCCGGGGGCTGGGCATAGGAGCCAACTTGGAGGTGAGCTGCAGAATGAGGCCCGGGTGGAGCCAGGAGCATGACTGGAGCATTCCCAGGGCTCGGACTGACAGGGCCCATCCTTCTCTCTCCATTGTCACTGCGGGTGGCACATCCTGGCCGAGCTGCCAGGTCTCAGGCTGTGCCAGGAGTACCAGCAGGGCAGCCATGGGCCAACAGGCAGTCAAAAGAGCCCGTGACCTTGGAGAAAGGGCTGAGCAGCGTCTGGGCTCTGCCTGTCCCACAGGGCCTGGCACATGGGTGTGGACCTGCTAGCTTCATACCAGTGCCTGGAACTGCACGGCACCCACACCCTCCCCAGAGGGACCACCCAGGGGGTCGGTCACCTGGCTGGGTTGCGTGGCTGGCCTTGCTGTACAGTCCCAGTTTGGCTGTCCCTGGCACATGGGTGTTAGCCTGGGAGAAGCAGTGCCCGGCAGCCCAGTGGGGAGTGCTCCTGAGCCCGGCCGCTGGGTCATCAGTGGCCACGCTCTGTTTGGAGCAGGGGGTCTCCAGAGGGCTGGGCCCCAGGATGATGAAGTGGAGTCTCCCTGCCTGGGGCAGAAGCTGTCTGCTTGGGTCCCGTGTTGGGAGGCTGTTGGCCCGGACAGCCCCACTGGCTCCGTCCCACGGTGGCCAGGCTTCAGGCCGTGCTCTCCTTGCAGCTGGCCCTGGAGGGCTGGGGGCTGCTCCTCCTCTGGGTCCCGCCACGGGAGTCTCCCCACAGCCCATTGCCTCCCTCCCCGTGTCACCATGGGGCTGCTGAATCCTGGCTGGCTCACCGCACACCGCACCTCCATGATAGCACCAGGGGGACACGGCAGCTCCCCCCGACATCGGCACCGGGCCTGGCCGCACCCCGTACGTCACCAGCTCTCCCCTCACGCAACTCTCCTTGGCCTTGGTGTTTAGGGCGACACAAGAGTCTTTGTCTACGAGGTGGTCCCCGAGGCGCCCTTCTTCCTGGAGTGCAACAGCTTCACTTCCAGCGACCCACACAAGGTACCAGGGCTGGCGGGGAGAGGCCCTGGGCAGAGGGAGCAGGGTCACCTCTGCGGTGCCAGGCCAGCTGCCCGCTCACAAAGGCAGGGCTCCTGCCGCCTCCAGTCAGGCTCTGTGTGTGCAGTGTGTACCCCGGCCTCCCCCAGCCAAGCTAGGCCTGGGGGCGGCCTGGCAGCGCCTGCTTTTGCTGCTGCCCTCCTTGGCTGGCGGCAGGTTTCTGCGAGGCTGGGTGGGGTGGGGCAGCTGTCCCGGCTGGCTGTGTTGGGACAGCCAGATCTACCAATGGCTGACGAGCACAGAGACACCGATGCCTCTGATCCCCCGCTCAGTCCTGGTCTGTGCATGCTCCAGTGGGGTGGGGGTGCCCAGATCCCTGTGGCCGGTTGGGGGCGATTTCTGCATCCATCACCTGAGCAAGGAGACCCGAATGTTCCATGGCAGCTGTCCTGGCTCGAATGGCCCCAGGCCATGGGTGGCTCTGTCACATGCGGGGCAGAGTCATGGTCCAGGCCATGTCGCTGCATCGGAGCATGGCAGAGCGGGCACAGCCGGGACCTAGCGATGGTAAAGCCCGCTGCGCCCCATGGGTCCCCATGCAGGGCTGTGCCCGCTCACACGTTCCCCAGGGCTTGACCAGCCCAGGGCTCAGTATCCCAGGGACAGCCTGTAACCCCTTCCCCGGGAGACCGCACCACATCCCCAGACAGATCCACCCCCACCTCACCCCCGCCTTTTCCCTGCCAGTCCTGCAGCCGGGAACTCGCCACTCCGCTCCCTTGGATAGCTGGTGCAAAGCCGCCCTCTAGTGGCCGTCCAGGGGAGTCACTATCTCCAGGGTGCAGGGGCGTTATAGCGCAGCAGTTCCCCGCCACCGCCGCTAGGGGGACGCGTGGTGCCAGGGGACATGTGCAGGGACACCGTGCTACGTGTGCAGGAGGAATCCCGCACAGAGAGACAGGTGGAGCTGCCCACCTGTGTGTGCAGGGGAAGCCTCCTGGGCAGTGCCCCCAGCCCCGCCCTCGAAGTCCAGGTTGGCAGCTGCCCCCCAGGCTGCTGGAGTCTGCAGCCATCCCCCTCACTGCATGCCGGCCGGCGGTGGGCAGGAGCTCCGCATCCCTCTCTGGGCATGGGTGTCCATGGGCGGGCACCAGATTAGAGGTGTGCCCGGGGGCTTGGCTTTCCATAGTGTGGAGTGTGGCACAGGAAGGGAGAAAAGGGGGCTCTGAACCCCTGAATTGCCCTTCCTCGTGCTGAGCCCCAGGGGCTGGCATGTTGAGCGTTGCTCACATAGGCAGCCGACAGACCAGTCCCATGGGGGCAAGGCCTTTCTCGTGGGCTTTGGGCACCTGACCTTCACAACCCAGGCATCCCAGACTGCACCAGGAGCCCTGTGGGACAGGGTGCTGTAGAGACTGTTCTGGGGAGAGGCAGAAGCAGGAGGAGAGGGTGGGACCAGGGGACAGCACCATCCTTTGTGTTCTACCCCATGGCACTTCTTGCAGGGGTCAGGTTGCCAGGCTGGGCTCCTGTTCCAATTGGGGTAAGGACGTTCTGCCTCCATTCAGCCCCACTGCAGTGTCAAATGACTGTCAGGTTTCTTCATTTGCATGCTGTTGTCCTGGGCTGTTAATCAGCTGCCACATTCCACACCAGAAGTGGCTGCATCTCATTGGTGGTTCAGGCCTTCCCTCTCTCGCTTTGCTTTGTAACTCTGCAGAGGGCCATGAAGCCTGCACAAATCCTGTGCCCTGAGCAGGCAGCACCAGGGAGCTGGCAGCACTGCCTGAACACGGCTTCCTGCAGGCCCATCACCCCGTTGCCATCCCTGCCCCCCGCTGAGGAGGAGAGCAGGACTCGGCAGTATCCCCAGTGCCCCGGAAGTGAGATTCACAGGGGCCAGGCCCCCAAGGGGTGGTGCTGCCAGGCCATGGGGGACTGTGACATCTCCCTCTCTTCTTTCCCAGGGCTTTGTGTTCCTGCCCAAGACGGAGTGTGATGTGCGGGAGGTGGACTTTGCCAGGGCTCTGCGCCTGAGGCAGAACTCCATCGAGCCGGTCGCCTTCAGGGTCCCCAGAGTCAAGGTGGGTGGCATCAGACTCCCTGGGCTGCGCGGGGGGCTGGGCCGGGACAGTCCGAGCCCCGAGGAGCAAGCCCTGCCGTGCTGCTTGCCCCCTCCCCTAAGAGGTTGGCCAGGCTGAGCCCCTTCACCCAGCACAGCCCCTAACCCCGGCCTTCCTCCCATGTGCAGAAGGACTATTTCCAGGACGACATCTACCCGGCCACTGCAGTGTGCTGGGAGCCGGCCCTCCCCGCCGCGGCCTGGTGTGCGGGCACCGATGGGCAGCACCGCACCATCAGCCTGCAGCCCCGGGACATGACGCCAGGTGGGTGAGGGCAGGGCCATGGGAGGCGGAGGGGCCCAGAGCGCCGGGTGCAGCGCAGGTGGTGGCTGGCCTCTGGGTGATGCAGAGTGGGTCCCATGCACCTTCCTCTTCCCCACACACACTATCGTCGGGGGCAGGGTGAAGTGAGGGCACGCAGGGGAGGAGGTGTCCCCAGATATGTGGCACTGGGAGAAGGACCCATAGACCCAGCTGAGGCTGATCAGACTGGCAAACCCTTGCTGGGTTCAGGGTGGGCAGAGGGACGGATCTGGGGGTCCATGCCAGGCTCTGGGCAGGCAGGGTCTTTACCCCAGACTGGCGTCTCTCTCTGGGACAGGAGGAGGCCAGGCGGGAGCTGTTCTTAGGTGGCCCTTTGTGAAGGCTGGTGAGCTCGGGGTTGGGCGATGCCGGGGGGCAGGGGGTGAGGAGGTGGGGGCTGATGCTGTTCTCTCTCTCCGGACCCGTCTGTGCCAGTGAGTGCAGCCCCACAGGATGTGCCGTCCCGGAAGTACGTCCCGGCCTCAGTCTACCTGGAGGAGAAGTCTGACGAGCAGAAGAAGGAGGAGGTGGGCTGCCCCGGGGATCTGTGTGCTTTGACTCGCCTCAGCTTGGCCACCCCAGCCAGCACTGCCCAGCCAGGCCACCCTGCCCCCACAGCTGCAGGCTGGACCTGGCCCAGTGCTGGGGACCACTGACCCTACTGGGTGCTCCCCCTTACCCCCGTTGTCCATGCCAGGTACTGACCCCACCCACGAGCCTCACAGAGCCTCCTCCCTGCCGGGTGCTAACCCTGCTCACCAGCCCCCTGGAGTCCCCTCCCTGCCTGGCACTGACCCTGCCCACCAGCCTCCTGGAGCCCCTTCCCCACCAGGCGCTGAACCCACCCACCAGCCCCATAGAGCCTCGTGCCAGGCACTGACCCACCAGCGCTTCCAGGGGAGGGGGGAGTATCTGGCACAACAGTGCCCACTGGACAGTTAGTCTCCATTCTGTGCCCAGGGCAGGGGAGCAGGGCTGCACTGCTCGTATTCTGCTACCCGTCTGCCAGTAGCAGACACTGTGGGGGCAGTGAGCGCTGGGAAGGCCCCCTGAGTTCCACTGCAGGACGGCACCGACGCTCTGCCCTTCTCCCCGCAGCTGCTGAGCGCGATGGTGGCCAAGTTGGGTAACCGGGACGACCCCCTGCCGCAGGAATCCTTCGAAGGGGTGGATGAAGCGGAATGGGTAGGGCCAGGGGTCCTGCTCTGGGGGTGATGGGGGGTGTTGTGACATGCTTCCCTGGGGGTGGGGGGCAAGAGCCAGTCACTCAGTTCACTGGCCGTGAGGGGAGGAAAGCTGGAGCCACGGTGCTGCCTGGACCCCACCTCCTGCTCCCCACCCCCATGGGGGAAGCTGGGCAGCAGGAGCTACGCACGGTTCCCTGAGGAGAAACCCTCATGGCCCTCCATATCCAGAGGGACTTGTGGGGCTCTGGAGGGGGCAGAGAGCAATCACACCCTTGTGCCAGGAGCTCTGTCCGAGACAGGGTGGAATCCCAAGAGGACAGTGTGCCCGGTGATCACACCCCTGTTCCAGGTGCCCTGCCCGGGCTTCCGCTTACTCCTTCTCTTTCTTTGTAGGACTAGCCCTGGAGGGGCAACTCCTGTCTCCTGGGACCGCAATCTCCTCCGTGCCAATGCTGCTGGCTCCCCACTTCCCTGCCTGGCCTTCACAGCCCCCATGCTGAGGCCTTGCCTTTCGCTGGACTGTGCCCACACCCCAGGGCTTCGCTGCTCCCCAATCCAGCACCGATCTCCCTGGAGGGCCTCAGGCCCAGCCCAGGCCCTTTCCCAAAGAGCCCGGGAAGCCGGCTCTGCACCGGGCTCTGCTTTGTTACCTAAGGGCTAACGGACTGAGTGAGCCAGATCCTGCCAGCTTCGCCAGGCTGCACTCTCCTCTCCGTGTGGGGTCTGGCGGGGCTATGGACTCTCTGCTGACCACTGTGCAGCCGGGCTGGGGCTGGCCATGCTGCCTGCGGCTTCGGCCAGGAGTTTATACCCTCTGCCCGTTGGACCAGCGGGCTCCTCCAGGCACCTCAAATCACCCATCCTCAAGCAGAGCTGCTCGTCGGTCGGCTGACGTCCACGTTGTACTTGGGCCCCAGCCGATGGCACTGTGGTGGTAACCACCGCGGGCAAGGACAGAGCCACCCTGGGGGCTGCAAGGCTGGGGAAGCAAAGGGCCGTGGGGAGCTGGGGATGCCACCGTGGGATCTGGCCTTTCATAACCACCAACCCTCCCTGTTCTCGCAACACAAGCTCTTTGGCCCAACTGAGCGTGGCCCCCAAGCAAGGGTGCGGCCTGCAGCACCTCCTTCAGGCCAGCTCTGCTCACAACGCACAGGTTTTAGGGGTCTGATACCCAGGGCTGCAGGTGCCTTGAACACCTCCACAAGTCTACTCCAGAGCACTTGCACGTGCCTCACGCTTCTTTCAGGCTGCGGGGAGCAAGGGCCAGAGGCTGGAATCACTGCGGCACAGTGTACACCAAGTGCCTTCTCAGTGATCGGCTGTCGCCCCTGGCTCACTGGCACCTGTCGATCCACTGCAGGGGCCTGGCCCGAGATTGTTCTTCAGTTCAGAACTGAAGGCGAAGTCACACTTGTTCTGTTTCCTGTCTGGCAGACATTCAAAGCACAAGCCTTCCCAAGAGGGGCACCACACCCTGGCCTCGAGGGCTGCCTGTCTGGAGGGTGGGCAAGAGTCGCTGGTGGGTAGCCTTGGCAGAGAGCAGGGATGGAACAGGCCTGGAGCTCAGCACTGTGGTTCAGGAACCCAAGGGTACCCGGCCTGTGTGGCACTGCCAGCCCAGGCCTGGGCCCAGCCCCAGTCCCAGCAGAGCTTCCACTGCAACCCCACTGGCACGCCTCTGGAGCCTTCCCTCTACCCCAGGCTGGGCTTGGGGCACAGGCTTTTCCTGCAGGTGGGCAGTGCCCTCTTGGTTACAACTCGGACTCAAGTTCCAGGTGCTATTGCTGATTTCCCTCTGACCCTGGCATTTAGTGCAGCGCCCCCATCAGCTCAGGCAGGCGGTACCCAGAGATGCTTGCCCTGCTGCTCGTGGGGTACCCAGTCTGGACGCCTCCAGGCCTGCCAGGCTGGCATCCTTCCCCAGCATTACATTCGCTCTGCGCAATATTTCACCAACAGTGTGAGCCTTTAGCCCACCTAGGCGGTGTCTAGCAGAGAGTGTGTGATGTCACCCGGTATGTGACCTGCTTGGGCGGAGGGGGAATGTTCTCTTAGGGTGAAAGAGCAGAGCCTAGCTACCCTGAGCCAAGACCCACAGCTGCCCAGCCCTTCCTGGAGAGCCTGGCACCGCAAGGGGCATTGCCTTGCCAACAAGCCCAAGTGCCAGAGCAGGGCTGGGGCTGTGCTTTGTAAGGCCTGGGAGCCTGGGCGTGGGGACTCAGTGGGGGCCCGCTGGAAGAGGACAAATGCCAGCAACCCAATGGAGAGGAGGGAGGGGGTTTCTGAAATGGTGCCATGAGTTTTAATAAAAAACGGTACTTTAAAAAAAACAAACGGAGGCAGCAAATCCCTGAAAGGCAGCATGGCAGGCAAAGCATCCTCCTTCTCCAGGGCTGTGGGGGGATGGATTCTCACACCTGCCTCTTGGCTGGCTGGTGCCGCAGCTCCCTGTCGGTGCTGGCCTGTGGCCAACTCCCACTTGCCCATCATCTGGCTGTCTTTGCAGCCTAGCTCACGGGCTGCGGCTGCTGTCACTGGGAGGGCCAAGCCCAATGCAGGCAGCCAGTGTGGGCAGGGAGTCCCTGAACCACTGCAGCCAACTGTGCCTTCTCCTCTCGGACCCAGTGCTCCTGTGGGTGAGCCTTAGCGCTCACCACCACTGTTGTGGCCAGTGGAGGTGCCTCCCAGGGCTCTGCCAGCCGTCCATTTTCCTTGGTGGGGTACAGGGGTGCAGTGGTGGTACACCCCAGACCCTGAGCCCAGCGCATTGTCTTGCAGCCAGCAGTTTTCAGTGCCGGGCACCCGCAGCTCCCACTAAGCGCATCACTGACGCTCCGGCCTGGCCCGCTTGGAGCCTGCAGGGGCTGCGTTCACAGCTCCGGACTCCCTGCAGCTTGGGAGATGGCTGCCCCTGGTGCAGCTGGGAGACGTTGGGAGTTGCAGCTGTGCTACGCCTGGGGCGGGGGGGGGGGTGGAGGGAGGGAAGGCTGTGCCCTCATGGAGGTGACCCAAAACATGGAGAGGATTGAGTTCAGATGCAAGGCCCTGAGGGAAGGGAACTGCCATTGCCACGGGGTAACTGGCTCCCTGTTGTTCTAGTGACTCCTATTGCACTGGGTATGGGTGGGAGGCAGGCAGCAAGGGCAACCTACGAAAGCCCACCCCCCTTGGCTGATCATTTGAAGTCTGGGTTTGTTGCGATTTGGAACCAAACCTAAACATGTTGAAATTGGCCATTCAAGGGCCTGGAGGTCTGGCTCAGCGCTCGTTCACCGGTCTAGCTGCCCCAGAGCCACAGCTGGAGTCACCAACGTGGGAGCTCTGGGGTCTCCAACTCTGTTGAGTTGGTGGGCGGCCCCAGAGCTGGGGCGCCTGCCAGGGGTTCCAGGCTCGTCTCCCTGCCTGGCAGGGGCGGTGGCCAGACTGTGCCAGGGGAGGAGACCTCCGCCCCAGCCAGCGTTGATCGCCGGGGCGGGTCGTGCCAGGGACGTGGCCAAATGCCAGCTCAGCCAGCTCCCTGCTGCCCCCGCGTCCTCCCTGCCGGGAGACGGGGCCGGGCCGGGCCCCCATGGCGGTGCCCACGTGGCCGGGCCCAGGCGCGGCGGGGGAGGGGTCACCTCCAGGGGCCGCGGGTGCGGAGCGTGGGGGATCTCGGGCCGGGCCAGGACCCAAAGCCCCACACCCAAGCGCTACAGATGGGCCGTGGCGAGGCTGCCCCTCGGCGCGAGGGCGGCTGGGGGCCAGGCCGGGGGGGCGCTGGGGCCGCGATGGGGATGAGCGGCCCGGCTCCCGCGACAGGGGCACCCAGCCCCGCCCCCGCTGCGGCCTCCCCGCCGGCCGCCAGGGGGCGCGCCCCCCTCCCGCGCGGCGCTCGGCACCCGCCGCTCGCTGGCCGCGGGGACACTCTGCCCGGCGCCGTCTCTATGGCGCCCTCGCGGGGGCCGCTGCCCTTCGCTCCCTGAGCCGGAGCCCGCGGCAGGCCGGAAGCGCCGGGGACATGGTGAGCGGGGCCGGGGTCGCTGCCCCGAGCCGGGGCTCCCCAGCCGCGCTCCGTCCTGCGCAGGCCCCGCCGCGGGGTGCGGGCGCCGGAGGTTGGGTCCGTGGACTCGCCCGCGGGGCCCCTTGCGGCGCTGGGACGGTGCCCGCGCGGCCCCGGCCCCGGCCCCGGCCCCGGCCCGCGGAAAGCGGCGGGGTCCGTGCGGCTGGGCCGGGCACGTCTGAGCGGCCGCAGACCGGCCCCCGAGCCGGGCTCCCCCCGCGCGGGCGGCGCGAGGTCCGGGAACCATTCGTCCGTCGCCCTAGCGCGCTCTGCCCGTGGAAAGCGGCCCTGGGCAGAGCGTGTTGTGCTGGGGGCGGGGAAACTCCCCTGGCTCCGGCTCCGGCTCGGGGGCCAGGGCAGCACTTGACCCGCTCGGCCCGGGCTCCTTCGCTGGCCGCCGCTGCGAGGGGTGAGCCCGGCGCCTGGCGTCGGCGTACGGCGGCCTGTGTGGCCGCTTGCACGTGCTAATGCAGGGGCGTTAGCTGCTCCTCCGTTTCCAGTGCCCACCCTGCGGTGCCCAGGGCCGGGCTGGCCTTGCCCTGCTCCCCGCCGGCAGGGCCGTGCAGCTGCCTGGCCGCTAGAAGGCGCTCGCCGTGTAACAGGCACACCCCGGCCTGCTGGGCGCAAAGGCCGAGGTTGCTCTGGATTCAGATGCGCGGGCTGGTGAAGTCTCCCCTCGCCCCCCCCCCTTCCCTTTTGCAGCCAGTGCCCAGCGAGCATTGGGGTGGCATCTGGCTGCCTTTCCTGAGCTCCCATAGCCAGTGATTTAACTAGTCCCAGCGCACTGGCCCTATTGGTCCCTGATCTGGCCCGGGCTCTTCTGGACCATGTTGCGTCGCTGGCCGGGCTAACCGATTGCTGGCTTTTGGCAGGGTGAATGCTTTGGGGGAGGAGAGCGCTTTTAAGCACACTAGTGCCTGAGTTGTGTGCGGGAGGGGGAGCCGCTGGATCTCCCTATTTACCTGATGCCCTTCCTGAGCAATGCAAGGTCCCAGGAGTAACCTGGGCACACCCACTCAGAAGGTCCCTTCTGTCGGCCCCTGTCAGCAGCAGGCGTTTGACTGCTTGTGCTTTGCCTGCAGGCCAAGTACCTGGCGCAGATCATCGTGGTGGGGGTGCAGGTGGTGGGCAGGGCCTTCGCTCGGGCGCTCAGGCAGGAATTTGCAGGTAAGCACCAGTCACTGTCGCCAGCCTCGTCTCTTGTATCCAAGGGGGATATCCATGGAAACCTCATGTTGTCCTTGAGGGTGACCCCCAGCCTTGGCTCTGCTGGTGGGCACCGGGCCTGTGCTGCTGAGCTCCCCCTGCAGCCTGTGGCTGGGGAAGGTAGCCTGGATTGGCACCTTCACTTGTGATAACTGCTCAGTAATATGCGTTAGTGTTAGCGTGTTACCTGCACGGACCCAGGCTAGTAACACGAGCTGCTGCTGGGCAGGGAGCAGGGATGGGGACCTGGGCTGGGATTCCAGTGTTTCCTGGGGGCCCTGCTCGGTGGCTGATTGAGCCAGGCTTACTGGGTGGCCCTGGTGGGGACAGTTCTGAGTGCTGTACAGAGAGCAGGGGGATCCTCTGGGAGGGAGGGCAGGATTATCCCCATTGCTGTACACATTGCTGTGACAGACTGGAATTGAACCCAGGCATCCTTGGCTCATGTGGCCACGCCCTGCCCTCTTCCCCCCCCCCCCCTTATGTCCATAGAGGTCCTGTGGCACTTCCCTTTGCATGTTCAATAGCCCCAGGTAAGCTCTCCTGTGAGCACTGTGGCCAGGTGCACCAGGGAGAGCGGGCTGTGACTGGAGGAGTGATCAGCTTGGGGTCTCTCTGAACAGCCAGCCGAGCAGCGGCTGATGCGCGGGGACGCGGTGGGCCCCAGTCTGCTGCAGCCACCAGCATCTCAGGGATCAGCCTGCAGGAGGCCCAGCAGATCCTCAACATTTCCAAGCTCAGCCCGGAGGAAATTCAGAAGGTAAAGTCGTGGCTCGGAGCAGGACGGTCCAGCAGGCAGGCCTGCATGGCAGCAGGTTGCTGAGAGACCAGCCCCTTTTCCCCAGCTGCTGCAGCCTGGTGTTCTTGCTCAGGCAAACGCTGCCCAATTAAATGTAAAAATGTAATAAGAAAAGCAAAAAAGGAGTTTGAAGAACAGCTAGCCAAAAACTCAAAAGGTAATAACAAAATGTTTTTTAAGTACATCAGAAGCAGGAAGCCTGCTAAACAACTAGTGGAGCCCCTGGATGATTGAGATACAAAAGGAGCACTTAAAGACGATAAAGTCGTCGCAGAGAAACTAAATGAATTCTTGCATCAGTCTTCACGGCTGAGGATGTTAGGGAGATTCCCAAACCTGAGCTGTCTTTTGTAGGTGACAAATCTGAGGAATTGTCACAGATTGAAGTGACACTAGAGGAGGTTTTGGAATTGAGAAATGTAACAGTAACAAGTCACCGGGACAAGATGGCATTCACCCAAGAGTTCTGAAAGAACTCAAATGTGAAATTGCGGAACTATTAACTATGGTTTGTAACCTGTCCTTTAAATCAGCTACTGTACCCAAAGACTGGAAGATACCTAATGTAACACCAATATTTAAGAGAGGCTCTAGAGGTGATCCTGGCAATTACAAACCGGTAAGTCTAATGTCAGTACCGGGCAAATTGGTTGAAACAATAGTAAAGAATAAAATTGTCAGACACCTAGAAGAACATAAATTGTTGGGCAAAAGTCAACATGGTTTCTGTAAAGGGAGATCATGTCTTACTAATCTATTAGAGTTCTTTGAGGGAGTCAACAAACATGTGGACAAGGGGGATGCAGTGGACATAGTGTACTTAAATTTCTAGAAAGCCTTTGACAAGGTCCCTCACCAAAGACTCTAATGTAAATTAAGTTGTCATGGGATAAGAGGGAGGATCCTTTCATGGATTGAGAACTGGTTAAAAGACAGGGAACAAAGGGTAGGAATAAATGGTAAATTTTCAGAATGGAGAGGGGTAACCAGTGGTGAGCTGGAACCGGTTCTCTGGAACCGATTGTTAAATTTGGACAACCCGGTTCTAAAAAGGCTTCTAAATTTAACAACTGGCCAAAAGGGGCACCCTAGGTGCCGACTCTGTGGGTGTTCCAGGGCTGGAGCACCATGGGGAAAATTTGGTGGGTGCAGAGCACCCACTGGCAGCTCCCCGCCCGGCCCCAGCTCACCTCCGCTCCGCTTCCACCCTGAGTTACACTCTGCCCCGCTCTGCTTCTCCCCCCCCCCCCACGGCTTCCTGTGAATCAGCTGTTCGCGCGGGAAGCCTGGGAGGGCTGAGAAGCAAGCGGCGGCTTCGCTCTCAGGCCCAAGGAGGCGGAGTGGAGGTGAGCTGGGCGGGGGGGTGTGAGGAGGGCCGCCCATGCTGCAGCAGGTAACGCAGGGGGCACACAGGGTAACCGCTCCCCGCCCCAGCTCCCCTCCACCTCCCTGGGCAGGTCCCTCTGGCTCTTAGGGGTGGGGCGGAGTGGGCACCCACTATGGTGGCCCACAAGACCCTCCTGCCCGGTTCTGGGCGGAGGTGGGGGTGGATGGGGCAGGGGTCCCGGGGTGGGGGACGGGCCATGATCCCCTCGTGGGGTGAGGAGGGAACCGGTTGTTAAGATTTTGGCAGCTCATCACTGGGGGTAACCAGTGGTGTTCCCCAAGGGTCAGTCCTAGGACCAGTCCTATTCAACCTATTCATAAATGATCTGGAGAAAGGGGTAAACAGTGAGGTGGCAAAGTTTGCAGATGATACTAAACTGCTCAAGATAGTTAAGACCAAAGCAGACTGTGAAGAACTTCAAAAAGATCTCACAAAACTAAGTGACTGGGCAACAAAATGGCAAATGAAATTTAATCTGGATAAATGTAAAGTAATGCACATTGGAAAAAATAACCCCAACTATACATACAATATGATGGGGGCTAATTTAGCTACAGCTAATCAGGAGAAAGATCTTGGAGTCGTCATGGATAGTTCTCTGAAGACGTCCACGCAGTACGCAGCAGCAGTCAAAAAAGCAAATGGGATGTTAGGAATCATTAAAAAAGGGATAGAGAATAAGACGGAGAATATCTTATTGCCCTTGTATCAATAATGGTACGCCCACATCTTGAATACTGCGTACAGATGTGGTCCCCTCATCTCAAAAAAGATATACTGGCATTAGAAAAGATTCAGAAAAGGGCAACTGAAGTTATTAGGGCTTTGGAACGGGTCCCATATGAGCAGAGATTAAAGAGGCTAGGACTTTTCAGCTTGGAAAAGAGGAGACTAAGGAGGGATATGATAGAGGTATATAAAATCATGAGTGGCGTGGAGAAAGTGAATAAGGAAAAGTTATTTACTTGTTCCTGTAATATAAGAACTAGGGGCCACCAAATGAAATTAATGGGTAGCAGGTTTAAAACAAATAAAAGGAAATTCTTCTTCACTCAGCGCACAGTCAACCTGTGGAACTCTTTGCCTGAGGAGGTTGTGAAGGCTAGGACTATAACAGGGTTTAAAAGAGAACTGGATAAATTCATGGAGGTTAAGTCCATTAATGACTATTAGCCAGGATGGGTAAGGAATGGTGTCCCTAGCCTCTTTTTGTCAAAGAGTGGAGATGGGTGGCAGGAGAGAGATCACTAGATCATTACCTGTTAGGTTCACTCCCTCAGGGGCACCTGGTATTGGCCACTGTTGGTAGACAGGATAGTGGGTTGGATGAGCCTTTGCTCTGACCCAGTATGGCCATTCTTACATTCTTATGGCAGAAGATGGCTGGGTGGCGGTGTGTTTTGTTCCAGGGAGTGAGTGTGGGTGGCCAGTTGGGGCTGGGCACCTCTGATCTCAGTGCAGCAGCTTCCTTCAGCAGGCCTGTTACCCATGGTACATTGAGGCACTCGCACCTTCCTCTCTACCCCGGGACCCTTCTTGGCTTGCCCTGTAATCAGGGCTTTCCAGTGCTGCAGAGGGGAGAGAAGTTCTGGGCTGAAGTGCTTGGACTCAACCCCCCATGACAGCCCCCCAGCAAATTTGCATGCCCTTGCTGGCAGAGTGTCAGTGAGCGAGGGTGGCTGCTCCCTCTTCCTCAGGACGGGGGCACTGCCATGGCTGTCCCCTGGAGGGACCTGTCACTATGGCTTAGAACAGCCAGCTGGCAATGCGCTGAAATGAAGAGCGAGGGGCAGCTGGGAGAGGCAGCTCACGGTTGGCTTGTTTCCTTTGGCAGAACTACGATCACTTATTCAAGGTGAATGATAAGTCAGTGGGGGGATCGTTTTACCTGCAGTCTAAGGTAAGCGGGGCATTGGATGGGTCTGGGCAACCGTCCTGCTCTGTGCCAGACTATTGGGCTGGCCTTGCAGGTTCAGGGGCTAGCTGGCTCTCCTAGGAGCAGGCGCTTGGGGCTGGAGGCTCTAGGGCTGTCATCACGATTTGTGGCGCTCTAATTACCCCTTTGAGCAGAAACAGACCTTTTCAGGGGGTCTTTGCCAGGGTGAACGTCCTGCTGGCAGTGCCCTCTGGGTGTCTCCATCCTCACACCCCACCCACATGCTCCCACACCTCTCTGGGCCCCCTGTCACACAGGCTGGAACCTGGGTGTCTCCGATGGTAGCATGTCGGATCCTGAGAAAGGCCGAGTTCCCTGGGGTCTGGCACAGGGTCCGTTTGCCATCCTGTGCTCTCTGAAGCATCTGGATTGAGGGGGCAAACTTCCCTGGGCTGCAGCATCTTTCCTGGTCTGGAGCCAGTATCAGCAGCTCCCCATGCCAGTCACCAGTGTTCCCTCTAATTTTTTTACATCCATGTGCAGAATTAATTTTTTTATGTGCACCAACATGGAGGTGATGTGTGACACATCACCTTCATATTGGTGCACATAACTCATGTGATGGGCGTGGGGCCGAGGGGTTTGGAGTGTCGGAGGGCGTTAACGGCTGGAGTAGAGGGTTGTGGCGTTGGGGGTGCAGGCTCTGGGGAGGGGTTTGGGGTGTTGGAGGGGGCTTAAGGCTGGCGCAGAGAGTGGGGGCTCTGGGGTGGGGCCAGGGATGATGGGTTTGGGGTGCAGGCTTCCCTGGGGCTGCGGTGGGGAGAGATGACTCCTTCCAGCCCTCTCTTGCCGCAGGAGCTCGGGGCTGGGGAGTGGCATGTCTCCCCGGCTGTGGTAGCGCCAGTGGGCCTGGGCCAGGCTGAGGGAGATGCTCCTCCCCTGGCCAAGGCAGGTCCATGCTGGGGCTGGGCTGAGAGAGGGGTTCCTCTCCCCCAGCAACAGGTCCGTGCTGAGGCCAGCGGGGAGGGGCACCTCTCCTTGCCTGAGCCCCTGCACGGGGCTTAATAGGTAGCTGCGCAGCTTAGAGGGAATTTAGCCAGTCACGTAGGTGGTTTCTGCTGCCTCCTCCTGGCTGCCCTGTGAAGTGCAACCATGTCCCTTGTCTATCCTGGGCCTGAGGCCCGGCCTGGGTATGGCGGACTGGGCGGTAGGTGAGACTCATTGGAGACACTGTTCCACAGGTGGTGAGAGCCAAGGAGCGGCTGGATGAAGAACTTCGAATCGAGGCCCAGAGACAGAGTGAAAGAGAACAGGGGCAGAAGCCAGAGACGTAACTACTCCCCATGCCCTCTTCTCAGCCCCTCTAAATTATAGCCAGCCAATAAATCCCCTCTCTGCAGCTTCTTCTGTGTGGTTTGGATTCAGGAGATTCTGTGGGGGAGATGGGTGGGGGTCACAGCCTGGCCCATTGCTCTGTGGGCAGCTGTATCCACTACCGGATGGCTAGGGACCTCCCATAATGCACTAGGACAATGGGCAATGAGATAGATGGGGGAGGACCATTCCTTCCAGGACCATTCACCTTGAAACATGGCGTCCAATTGCCGCCACCTGCCGCAGAGCTAGAAATGCCTGGTGCTATATGCAGCCAGCTGGCTGCCTCCTTGGGAGCCCCATGCTTTAGAACAGCGGTGGGCAAACTACGGGTCACATCCAATCTATCAGACCTTTTAATTTGGCCTTCGAGTTCCTGGTGGGAAGTGGGGTCGGGGGCTTGCTCCACTCCGTGCTGCTCCCAAAAGCAGCAGCATGTCCCCCCTCCGTCTCCTACACGTAGTGGCAGCCAGGGGGCTCCACACAATGCCCCCGCCCCAAGCACTGGCTCTGCAGCTCCCATTGGCTGGAACCCAGAGCTGGCACTGCATCTCTACATAGGAGCCTGAAGGGGGGACATGCTGTTGCTTCCGGGAGCTACTCGAGGTAAGTGCCGCCCGGAGCCTGCACCCCTGACCTCCTCCCAACCCCCTGCCCCAGCCCTGATCCTCCTCCCGCCTTCCGAATCCCTCCATCCTAGGCCGAAGCACCCTCCTGCACCCCAAACTCCTCATCCCCAGCCTCCCCCCAGAGCCCGCACCCCTGCCCCAGCCCAGAGCTCGTCCTGCACTCTGCACCCCTTATTTCTGGCCCCACCCCAGAGCGCACACCCCCAGCTGGAGCCCACTCCCACACCCCAGCCTCCAATTTCATGAGCATTCATGGCCTACCATACAATTTCCATAACCATATGTGACCCTTGGGCCAAAAAGTTTGCCCACCCCTGCTCTAGAAACAGGGTTTCTGTGTGCCCCTGGCTCAGTGTGATGGGGGTGGACACTTTCCACTGCACCCACCATCTCAGAGATGTATCTGCCTTTCTAGTCCCTGGCCAGGTCCATCAGCGGCCTTAGGTCAGTGTCTGCTGGGGAGGAAGAGTCAGACAACATGGGTGGAGATCTGCTAGGATGTGGGAAAGCTGCCGTGCGAGGAGACCTGCTGCTGAGCCCTGGGAGTCAGTATGAGCCGGCCCTACCTGACTGGACTCCTGTATGCCCAGCTCTCCCTGGGGGCGAGGGGCAGCCTAAAGAGCCCAGCAGTTTAGCAGGGCAAGGAGGCCGCCGGCCACCAGTTTCACCTGGGGGCTGCTGTGGCGCATTTTCTGCCCAGCCATTTGGAAGGCCCCAGCTGCCTGTCTCAGCCCCTCCTGTGCAGCCCCGGAGGCCAGTCACAGATGGGCTCTTGGGACCAGACTGAGCCCGGAGGGCTCAGGAACCAGATCTCACCATTTCTAAGAGGGTTTTGCCAAACTAGAGTGCAGGAGCAAGGGGAATGGCTGAGCCTAGGAGGCTGTAACCGCCCTGCTGCTGGCCTGTCACCACATGCCTGGGCCTGACAGACTGGGGAGGGCAGCGGCCTGCATGGCTTCTGGGGGCTCCCCCGTAAACTCCAGGGTTCAGCTGCCCTGAGATGTTTGGAGCATTTCCTGGGGTGCAGCGTTGTTCCACAAACCCCTCCAGCCAGGTGAGCTCTGGCAGCCGCTGATCACAACAGCTCTCAGACCCATGCTCCCTCCACTCCTGATCATCGTAACTACCAGGCCACCCGGGGGGCGGCGGGCGGCATGTTCCCAAAGCAGCGCGATCCTGCAGCTCTCGGAGGACGGCAGCCCCCACCCTGCATGGGGTTAGCTTTACCAAGTCCTGAGATCTGGCTGGGAGAGCCCTGCCCCGGGGGAACTGACCAGAGGCAACTAACCCTGCCTGAGCCCAGCTGGCATAGTAGATTGTTTCCCTTTCCTAAGGGCCGTCAGTACCACAATGACACACACGCACAGCCTTTAGAGCACTGCCCTCTGTGCTGCTTTGCACAAGCCCTTCTCGGCCCCATGGCCCTGCGGGGCAGGTGTGCTGGGCACTCGGCTGGGCCACACATGACTCTGATGTTCCCTTGCTTGCTCCTCGTTGCTACGGGTTGGCTGCACAGAGATGGACGCTCCTGAGAACACTGAGGTTCATCCCAAACCCTAAGCCTGACCTGGCTGCCTCCCCTGGGGCCCCTTCTGGCCCATGGGGGGAGATGTCCGTACCAGAGGGCTCAGTGGTTCCTAAACTAGGGGCTGCAGCGTCCTGGCTCCCCCTCTGTTTCGGTAGCACCTGCAGGCCTCGTTGCGCTGGGCACTGGCCAGACCTGGGAGTAAGCAGGAGCTTGTGGGCCAGCTAGACGCTGAAGGTGAAGGGAAATGGGTGGCCATTTGTCCAAGATCTCCCAGCAACTCTGGGCTCAAACCCAGCTCTTCCCATCCACACACCAGAGTCCTGCCCTGCCCGCTGCCTCTCATCGTCAGCAGCTCCTGTGCAACCCCTCGCTCGGTCCCAGCACAGGCAGTGCCCGTCGCTGGCACCTAAAGGTGCAGGTGCCAGTGGGAGGCTGAGGTGCTCACAGGGGTGGTGTCCCTAGGCAGTGCTGAGCAGGGTGGAGCCCCCAAAAAGCAATCACAGGCCGACACATCCAAGGAAACTTTTCAATTCACTTTATTGTTTTCTTAATAAACTTCCTCTCCTCTGGAGGCTGAGAGGGGCAGTCGTGAGCGTCTCGCTTTGTTTCTTTTAGTTAAACGCTATGCTAACAGCAATGGAGCTGAGAGGAGAAAGAACGTACACTACCAGAGAAAGGCACTTAGAGACGGGTAAAATACCGAGAGCCTGGAATGTGCGACGACGACTGAAAAACAATACGTATACCGGCCCTGGCAGGCCTAGTCTATCACAAAGCACGTGCTGTGCTACTGTTAACCCTTTGAGTGGCATGCTGCTCACCCAGCCTGGGGCGAGAGGGCAGGGGTCTCTCAGCAGCCCCAGAGCTGGCAAGCATGATGCCAGTTCCCCCCAAGAGTCGGCTCTGGGGGGGCTAGCTCCCTGCCAGACTTGGGCTGTTGTGCTGTAACATCCAGACCCTGAGAGCCCCTCCCTCCAGCAGCTGCAATGGAGCTTTTGAGGTGGAGGATGTGGCCAATGAGGGGGTCTAGAGCCTTGGCTCGGGGGATCTCCTGGTTGGAGGGTGGCAGCAGAGCAGGGGTCCTGCTGTGGGCAGGGCAGAGGTACGCAGGACCCCCTTGTGTACCAGGAGCAGCAAAGACAACGAGACCCCTCCTGCAAAGGAGCGGTAGTCCAGGGGGGCCCCTTGGGGCGAGCACTGAGCAATCCCTCTGCGGGGGAGGGAGCGTCCGAGGGGCAAGGAGAGGGAGGGGGAGAGGCCAGGAGACCTGGGCATGAGTGGTGGCTGCTTGGAGATGCCCTGTCCTCAGGAAGTGCCTGAGCCTGCTCCTGTGGGTACAGCCATGCCATGCCCGGGCCTTTCTGTGCCCGAGGAGCCTGGCTCTGGAGCAGCCACTCAAAGTGCTAAATCAGTCTAAAGAATTTATGTAGCTTATATGTCCGTAGGCCAGCCTGGCTGGTCCTGGAGTGTCTAGAATAGCTTACGGTACATACTGCGCGGGTCTCTCCGGGCAGCGCCAGCTGAAGAGATGGGCTGAGCCCATGGGCATCACCCGCAACGGCTCAGTGCAACTCTGCCGTGCCAGCCAGCCCACCCACCTTCCGTCATTGGCCACAGCTAAACCTCCAGAGCCATGTAGTGCAGGGGCCAACCCTGCCTAGATCCACTGCCTGCTGGGGGCAACCACACCAGGCCCTTGCCAGGTTGGGAGGAGCCCGCTAGGTCACATGGCATGAGCCCAATCTGCTGTTGTGGCTCTATTCCTTATGGGCAGATGCCTCCTGGAGACTACAACTCCCAGTAGGCACTGCTCAGGTGGTGCAATGCTTGCTGGGAGCTGTAGTCTCCTCAGGCCACAGCCCTGGCCACCCCACATTTAATGCTGTAACTTAGGCTGGTTTGCTGCCCCCTCACTCAGGGCAGGGCCCCAGCAGCTCACCAGCTGTGTCCCCTACCAAGTGAGGGCTGTGATGCCACGTGGCTGGGAGGGGCAGACACATCAGCCCCCAGTGCTGCAGAGCCCCCCACCAGGCTGCACCGTAGGCAATGAGAGTGGCCCTATGCTGTGTGTAATTAACTTTCTAACCAGCAGGGAGCATGGGGGCAGGAAACCAGCTGTGGGGAGCTCATGCTCCCCAGCAGCTGGCACCCATAACCACAGTTCTCTGATGGGCCAGCTTCTGCCCCTCCTCAGGACCGGATGCCCCAGGGGCCACCGGCTGTCACCCAAAGCCGCTTGGTCTCAGCCTGGCACCTGGCCTGCTGCTCACCAGGGTGTCTCCAACCCGCCCCCTGGGGCAGTGACAGCAGGGGGCACAGCTAGGCCCATCGAAGGAGCCAGAGAAGAACATGGGGCAGCTGGCTGCACCCAGCCCATGGGCATTACTGGGTGGGGGGGGACAGGGCTAGTGGGATCCCTCCTAATTGCACATGCCGCAGCCCCTGGCCAAGGACGGGTCCAGGGGAGCTCTCAGGGCAACAGCCTGCCAAGGCCACGTGCCCACAGGCAGCCTGGCAGCCACGCCTCGGGAAGGTGGAGTGTGCCAGGGCAGGGCTAGCCAGGGCCCCGGGCAGTCAGGCTGCGGCTGGGCTGGCAGGGGGATGGCCTGGAGCAGGTTGCAGCTGCTGAGCCAGTCACTGGGAGATGGGCAATGGCTCTGTAGGGTGATCTGACCAAAGGGGAAACCAGTTTGGGGAGCATCAACAGCAGGCCTTGTGCGGGGAGGCTCAGCCCCAGGCCTGATGAGACTCAGCTGACCACGAGCCCTTGGCAGCTGGCCAGACTGGGAGCTGGGCAGGTGCAGCGCCAGGCTGTGGGTGGTGACCCAATGGCTCCCTGCAGTGCTGGGGCAGGAGGCTACAGGCATCTGCCCACTCAGGGTGTTAACTGAAGCACTGCCCCAGCACTCACCTCCCAGTCGGCGGGCCAGGGTTCAAAGCCAGGAAGGAGGGGGGCTCCCGCCCTGCGCCGCTGGCCAGCCACGCACACTTGCGTTACATGCTAAGGTACTAACAGAGCTGAAGGCAATCTTGCCCCCGCCCCCCCATTGGGGAAGGGGCACGGGAGCTGGTGAGCGGCATACTCAGCCAGTATGCGTTGTCGGAGGTGGGGGAGCAGGGTCCGAGGGCAGGGCTCCCCACAGGACTGGGGGGCCGTCTGTCTGTCTCAGTCCAGTCAACCCAGGGCTGAAGGGCAATGAGGCTGCAGTCTAGAAGTTCATCGTGGTCTTGTCTTGCCAGTATCTCCACCGCGCAAGCCCAGCTGCGGCTGTGTCGCACTGCCTCCTCCACTGGCACAGGGGCCCAGGGATGGCTGGGTGCATTCGGGGCCTGGCTGACTTGCTCTTGGGGGGTCAGACTGGGCAGGGTGCCAGTCGGCTGGTGGGAGCTCCATCGGCTTGGGGGTGAGAACAGGAACACCCCACTTCAGTGGCTCCTGGTGGTCCCATGTGGCTGGTCTGGGCTGGCTGCTCCCGGGTCAGTGCCGCTTGGCTCCAGGGGCACTGGCTGTGCTGCAGGCCGGGCTGGCACGAGCACAGGGAGGGGGGTAATGGGAGAGGACCACTGGCAGGTGTTGGGGTGAGTGAGGCGCTAGAGCCCTTCACATGGGCGCTTCTGGAAATGAGCCAGTGTTCCACGGTGTGCGGGAACTGGAGCTGGAGTGGAGGGAGCCCGCTAGCCCAGCGCCATGGCAGTGCCAGTCCTAGCGGGGGGGCTTACCCCAAGCCAGAGAGGAAGCCTGTGTCATGGGGCTCAAGGGTGGGGAAACATGCCTGTGTCTGTGGATTCTGCTGGCACCATCCTCCCTGCCAGGCTATGTGTGATGGCCAGATGGCATGGCCAGTGCCAAGGGGGCAGCTCTGCTGCAGGGGCCAGGGGACACGGCCCCCAGGAACCTCAGGCTGGGCAGGGGGGTCAATGGGCCCTTCCTCTGGGATCGCTCACACCCACCCAGCTACGGGGCTGTGTGGACGCCATCGTCTCCCACACAGCCAGCAGAGGGCACGAGGACATGAGCACCTGGCACTGACTGGGGGGTGGGCACAGGGATGGGTGTTGGGATCTCATGGCAGGTGACTGCATGGCTCAGGCCTCAGGCAGAGGGCACCTGGTCAGCACCAGAGACAAGGGCGCAATGAGGACCGGTCAGAGCAAGGGTTGGGTGAGATAAATAAATAACAGCGCCTGCCGCTGCCTGAGGCAGGCAGGCCCCAGGGAGAGATGGGGTGATGGCACACCAGGCCGGCCCTAGGGCCCCGATCCAGCTCCTTGGCCCCATTGCCACCAAGGCCACGGCCTGGCTTTGGTCCCTCCACAGTCGTCCCTTTCCGGCACTTGCTCTGCTGCCACAATCGACTCTGGTGCCCTAGCCCAGTGCCTCCCAGAGCCATGAGCCCACTCCTGCTGTGTCCTGTGCCAGTGTTGGTACCTTGGAGAGCCAGCAAGAGGCTTTAGGGTGTGGCTGGCTCAGGGAGGGGGCAGTTAGCTATCTGGGGGGTCCCATGAAGAGGCCTCTGGAGCGGCCTGCACTGGGCCAGTGGTGCGGGCCAGCCGCAGGGCTGGGATGGGGATTATTGCTATTCTCAGAAGAGTCAAACTCTTCTTTCGTGTAGGGTCCAAGCGAGACCCAAGCGGCAGTCGCAGGAGAAGGGGGCGGGAGGTTCGGATTCCCCCCAACCCCGCTGGCAGATTCACCCGTCGAGACCCGTGCCAAGGTGGCACCTCGTTTTGCATCTGGGCTTTGTTCATTCAGTTCACCACGGCCGGCTTCAGCAAGACGGAGCCAGGCGGGATCACCACCCAGCCAGGCGGCAGGGCCTCGGGGCTGCCCATAGAGCTCACGCCGGTGGACAGGTCCAGCACTGTGCCGGGCAGCAGCGGCAGGCTCTCCGGAGCACGCCTGAGCCGGGCCCGCTCAGTCCTGTCGCACGACTCTTTGCGGCTCTCGAGCCCTTGAGCTTTGCCCGCTTTGGCCACCCTGGTGTCACCCGCCTGGCACTTCTCCATGTCCGTCTTGCCAGCAAGCAGGGACACCATGGGCAGCCCTAGCCCGCCAGCACCAAAGGGAGATGCCAGCAAGGGGTTCTTGGCCAAGTTGAGTGGTGCCCCATTGAGGGACAGCATGGGGCTTGGAAGACCCGGCAGCGCGGCAGAGCCCACAGCGCCACAGGCCAAGGTGCTGAGGTCCAGGGGCCCCGGGGCCAACGGGATGGGCAAAGAGGCGCCCAGGCCGGGCAGTGCGTGCCCACCAAAGAGGGCGGCTGGATTGGGGATGATGAGCTGCGCCCCGTTGACGTAAGGCACTTCCGCCGAGGCGACAGGGGTCTTGGGAGGCTGCTGGAGTTTGAGCAGCTCCTGCTGCTCGTGGGACACGAAGTGGCCATGAGCCTTGATGTGCTTGCGCAGTGAGCTGGGGTCCGTGTAGCGCTTGTGGCAGCCAGGCATCTTGCAGTAGTAGGGCTTGTCCACGTAGTGGGTGCGCGTGTGCTTGAAGCGGTCGCTGGAGTTGGAGTAGCGCTTGCTGCAGCCCTCGTAGGGGCACATGTAGGGTTTCTCGCCTGCAGGGGAACACAACAGCCATGGGCTGCCACAGGCTTCTTGACCCAGCATGCCACTGTGCCTCCGCCACCTGGCCATGGGCTGCCACAGGCTGATTTAGTTGGGGATTGGCCCTGCTTTGAGCAGGGGGTTGGATAGATGACCTCCTGAGGTCCCTTCCAACCCTGATATTCTATGATTCTAACCCAGCATGCCACAGCACTTCCGCTGCCAGGCCATAGGCTGCCTGACCTGTCATGCCATGGGGCCTTCACCACCAGGTCATATGCTCGCATAGACTGCCTGACCCAGCATGCTACAGGTCCTCCACTGCCAGGCCACAGGCTTCCTGACCCGGCGTGCCCACCAAGGGGCCTCCGCCACTGGGCCATGGGCTGGCCGACCTAGCATGCCACGGGGCCTCCGCTGCTGGGCCACAGGTTGCCTGACCCAGCATGCCACCAGGCCTCTGCTGCCAGGCCAGAGGCTGCCTGACCTGGTGTGCCAAGGGGCCACTGCTGCCAGGCCATGGGCTGCCCTGACACTGACCTGTGTGCGAGGGGGTGACACCCAGGCCCCCCATCCCCGACACTGACCTGTGTGGGAGCGGTTGTGGATTTTAAGATTTTCCAGCCTGGAGAAGCTCTTGTTGCAGGTTGGGCAGCGATGAGGCTTCTCATTGGTGTGGGTGCGAATGTGGATCAGCATCTTGTACCTACCCCAGGGAGAAGGGAACCCAGCTGGGGTGAGCCAGCCCAGCCTGGTGCTCCAGGGAGAGGGGGAGCCGGCAGGGTGCTGTGGGGCTGCAGCTGCCATGGGAACCCAGGGAGCTGATGGAACAGCTGCCCTCCTCCCCCCGTCACAGGACACACAAATCACCACAGCCACCCCGGGGGGGCCAGGAACTGTCCCCAGCTCATAGAGGACACGGACTTGTCATATCCGGCAATTGGCGCAGAACCCAGATCTGCTCCTGCCCCCCACTGAATCCCCATCCTGCCCCATAACCACTCCACCCAGATCCCCCCATCCCTGCCCCATAACCCTGTAACTGACCCACACCAACCCCCCAATCTCTGCCCTTTAACCACCCAGCCCTGATCTCCCCGCCCCGTAACAACACAGCCCGGATCCCCGTCCCATCCCATAACCACCCAGCCCCAATCCACCCCCATTCCTGCCCCATAACCTCCCAGCCCCAATCCCACCCCATCCCTTCCCCATAACCAGCCCATGTGTCACTAACAGTTGTTGATGTAACTGACACACATGGTTCCCCGGAAGCTGCAATCTGCCTGAATTTCTCCTTCCTCTTCCCTCCCCTCAGTCTCGGGGTCCTGCGCCGCGTCTCCCTCCCTCCCCACAGCTCGCTGTCCCAGCCTCAGCACCCCCAGGCCCCACCTGGCATTGAAGCCCCGGCCATGGCGCGCGCAGCCCTCCCAATGGCAGCAGTAACCCGCGTCCTTTTCCGGCTTGACATGGAAGTCGTTGACGTGATCCACTAGGTCTTGGAGCAGGTCGAAGAGCTGGTTACACTGCAAGGGTTGGGGGGACAGGGTTGGGTCAGATGGCGGCTGCAGGGGGAGCCCCACTAGGTCTGGCTGGGGGAGGGGTGGCTGCAGGGAGCCCGGCTGGGGGAGGGGTCGGTGTTTTGATGCACGGCAGGAGGGATCAAGTGGGAAGTGGCTCGGGCCCCCCGAGGACTGGCCAGGATGCACCCACCCGCCCCGTCACTCCCTAGCCCAGACCTGCCATGGCTGTGGCCGGCCCCAGAGGCTGTGGGTGCCGGGTCGGGGGGGAGGTGGCCCATAGAGATCCACCAACGGCCAGGAGGGGCAGTGTCCCAAAGACCTGTCCCATGGCATGCGCCATGCAGCCCCCTCTGCCCCACCCCCCCTCCACCGCACAGCACGCTCCTCGCAGCCCCATGGCACACCCCTTGAGTCCCCTGTGCCCCATCCCCTTCAGTCCCCTCTGCCCCGCACCTCACCCCTCGCTGCCCCCTCCGCCCCGCAGCACACTCCTTGCTGCCCCCTCCGCCCTGCGGCACGCCCCTCGCTGCCCCCCTCCGCCCCATGGCATGCCCCTCACTGCTCCCCTGCCTCGCAGCATGCCCCTCTCTGACCCCTCTGCCCCACGGCACGCCCCTCGCTGCCTCCCCCACACCGCAGCATGCCCCTCGCTGCCCCCCTGTGCCCTGAGGGACACCCTGCACTGCCCCCCTGCCCCACAGCATGCCTCTTGCTGCCCCCCTCTGCCCCGCAGCACACCCCTCGCAGCCTCCTCTAGAACACAGATGTCAGGGGATTTACCCTAAACAGGACAGGGGCCATGGGCGTAGCCCCCCACCCAGCCCCCTGGGGCCCAGCTGCCCCCCTCACCTTGGCCCAGCGACACACCAGCTGCTGCGGCAGGGGCAGCTCTGGGGAGAGGCGCTTCTCCTTGGGGGGGGTGAGAAAGGCCGAGGCCGGCAGGTGCAGGGCGCCGCCCGAGCCCAGGGGCAGGAAGAACTGGAAGGAGCTCGGGAGGCCGTCAATGTAGCGCAAGGACGGGAAATCCTGCAGGGGGAGAAGAAAGGTGCTGGGGCAGAGATACCAGTTGGGGCAGGGAGCTTGGGGGGCATGGGATGGGGCAGAGATACCAGCTGTGGCTGGGAGCTCGGGGGGGTGGAAGTGCCCCACCCTGGGGATCAGGAATGATGTTGCACAGCTGGATCCCAAAGCTCTGCAGTGCAAGGAGCCCCCCCTTCACCCAACCCCCCGCGTCCCAGATGGGGCCAGCTCCCCCAAGCTCTGCCGCACCGCTACCTGCACACCCCACATGGGCCTGGTGCCCATCCCCAGGCAAGCACAGGCCAGGCGAGCCACCCCTTCCACCTCCCCGCCCGCTGCAGCCCATCCCATTCCCTTCCTCCCCACCCCAACCCATCCCTCTCCCCCTCCACTCCCTTCCCTGGCAGCCCAGCCCCACCCAGAAGAGCCCAGGGCCATGGGTCTGGGGCTGCCACAGGCAGAAGGGCAACTATCTGGAAAAGGCTCTTCCTGCTGAGCTGGGGGAGGGAGCTGCCGCAACGGTGCCCCCAGACCCCTTCCCAGCAGCTCCCCCATCTGCCCCAGCCCCCATCCTGCCGCAGCACATCACTTACGTGGGGGGTGGGGGCCATGGGCAGGTCCCCGCTGCCCTGCCGCTCAGGGGACAGTGAGGTGCTGCCGCCGGGGGAGTCCGGGTCAGACGGGGGTGACAGGCTGAGGTCGAGCAGGGGTGTTGAGGAGAAGCGGGCATCCCGTTTGTCATGGCATTTGGAGGGCAGCAGGAGGCCTGGGGGGCACAAAGCCAGCAGGTAAGCAGTGATTCCCACTCTGAGCACCTTTCCCCACCACTGCAATGCAGCCACCTCTGGGGCAGGACGTGGCGACCCCCCTCTTCCTCACTCCCTGTGCCCAGCCCCACAGCTCATGGCCTGCCCCAAGGGATCCCAGCACAGCCTGGGGGACCCCAGCCATGTGGGCCCAGCCCCAGGGGCAGGTGGCCAGCAGGGGGAAGAGCGTGCCCCAAGGCTCTCTCACCACTGGTCCCACCCTGACAAGACTGCATGCAGGTGGCGCCCCCCTGGTGTCCATACCAGAGGGTGCAGGAAGGTGGTCCCCCAAGGTGGGACCCTGGATGCCTCTCCCCCTCTCACCAGCTGGCAGGGAGCCAGGCGAGCAGGGGCCCATTGCCGCGGCGCCATCATCCTGGGTCTTGAGCTCGCGGTGCAAGGCCCGGTGCTTGGCACTGCCCAGCGTCCGCTTCTCCCGTGCTGCCCGCAGCTTGGAGATGCTGATCTTGAGGTCAAGGGGCTCGTCCAGGGAATGCATGGTGCCTGGCGTGGCTGCTAGCAGCGTCCTCCGGCAGGGAGCAGACAGCGTCCTCTGGGGCTTGCTCCCCCTGCAGCCCAGGGGCAGAGTGCCCAGGCAACCTACAGGGGAGCAGAGGGGCAGGGGGGTGAATTGGGTCGTGCCGTCCTCTCGGACATACACACAGCCACTCGTGCACCCACCCTGCACAAAGCCTGTCCTAGCAGCCACAGGATCCGGACCAGGAGCTCCAAAACCTGCCACCAGGAGCCCCCGCCGCTTACTGCCAGGACCCTCCAAAAAAAACTTGCTGCCAGGAGCCCCCCCCAAAACCTGCCACCAGGCCCCCTCAACCTACTGCCAGAAACCCCCCCAAAACCTGCCACCAGGCTCCCTCATCCTGCTGCCAAAAGCCCCCCAACCCATAGGTGCTGGAACTGGGGGTGCTGAAGCACCCCACAACTTGAAGTGGTTTCCATCATACACAGGGTTTACAGTTTGGGTCAATAGCTCTCAGCACCTCCACTGTACAAACTGTTCCAGCACCCTGCCCCAACCTGCTGCCAAGAGCCAGAAATCCTGCCACCAGGAGCTCCTCCAACCTGCCACCAGGAGCCCCCCGAAAACTTGCCACCAGGAGCCCCCCCAAAACTTGCTGCCAGACCTGCTCTTAACAGGGGGCTGGGAAATGAAAGGACAGATTCTGGAGAAGGAACAGTTCTATGTACGAAAGTAGGACACTGCAGGCAGGCCTCCACCCCCCCCCCCCCGCTCTGCTGGTGCTCCTCACTCTTGACCTGCAGCCCCCTGCTAGCCCAATCCTGGGGCCCTTTGAACCCCATTTTCACCAGACCTCCAGAGCTGAAAGGCAGGTGCAGTAGGTGCCACAACACTGCCCCTGCCACCCACCCAGTCTAGCTCCCTCCCCTACACAGTGCCCAGTGCCCCCCCCATAAGCTCCCGCCCACCCCCTGCGGGCAGGGTCCCAGCAGTTTCTCACCACCCTGGCTGTGCTAGAAAGGTCGGACTCCTGCTCCTCCCCTGGCCTGGCTCAGAACTCAGCCCTACATTTTCCATGGAGCCCCATGCCCTCTCCCACTGAGCCGGACGGGGGGCGGGTCCTATGATCAGTGAAGAGCCATCAGGCAGGGGCTGGGTTCAGTGACCGCCTGCCTGGCCCAGCCTGCCAGGTGGGGAGGGGAGGACAGGGCCAGAGGCAGCCGGCAGAACTGGCTTAGCTGGTCCAGAGCCGGGCTGCAGCCCCCCAGTGCAGTGACCCGTCTGGAATTACAAGCAGCTGTTTCCCCTCTGCCTGCAGCAGCCACAGCTCAGGGGGCAGTGCCAGGAGCCGCAGGGCTCTGCAGGGTGGGGCCCAGGCCAGGGTGGGGCCCAGCATACACCTGTCACATGCTCGCCCCTGCTTGGCGTGGTTACTCGGGCCTATGCGGTGCCCACAGATGCCAGGGCAAAGCCAGGCCCAGTGTGGAGGGGATCTGGGCAAGCATCCAACCTGCCGATGCCCCTCACTCCCAACCCGCAGCCCCCTGGGGTTGTCAGGTGCTTTGAGATCCTCAGTGGAGCCATGCTGCGGGAGGCAAAGCTCTGAAAGCTGGGGCAGGAGCCTGCCCTTGGCCTTGCTGCTCCTGCCATCCGGGGGAGATTACAACACGTCATGGAGCCTGCAAACCTGGAGCTCAGCCTGCTCTGGGGGGACAAACTCCCTCAGCCTAGGGCTCTCGGCAGGGAAGGCCAGGGAGTCTGAACGAGGCCTGTGCCGGCCATGTGGGGAGCCCAGAGCTGGGCTAGCAGGGGACTGCAGGCGCTTCCCCATCACCACCAGCCCGAAGCTGCTGGAGCCAGGAGGGGATTCAGCTGGGCAGGCTTGGGGGGCAGCAGGGGGCCAGAGAGCAGAGGGGGGAGGGCGCCTGGGGCCAGGGAATGTGGGAGGCAGCCTGGGGCTGGGGATCATGGGGGGAGGGGCTGCACAGGACAAGGTAATGGGGGGGCAGCATGGGACTGGGGAGTATGGAGGGGCACAGGGCTGGGGAGTGTATGGGAGGAGGGATCAGGGGGCCAGAGAGCAGAGGGGCAGCAGGAGGCCGGGCAGCCTGGGAGGCAGCCTGGGGCCAGAGAATAGGGGTGGGGGGGCTGCACAGGACCAGGTAATGGGGGGGCAGCATGGTGCTGGGGAGTGGGAGGGGGGGCAGCACAGGACTAGGGAGTGTGTGGGCAACATGGGGCCAGGTACACTGCTAGGTTGAAGGGTTGCAGGGGGTTTAGGGGTGGGGGATGGGCAGACCCAGACCTGGGGGGCACCATCCCCAGCACGAGGCTCCCATGCATGAGAGGCGCCCACTCCATAGCCAGCCTCATTCTGCCCCCTGCCTGCCAGCCCAGCCCACGCCAGAACCAGCCCAGAGCCACTCAGCTCAGGCCGGGCTGGCCCTGCTGGGCACCATGAGGTTTGCGCCGAGCCTAGGTGCCCCAGAGCCTGGCTGGGGTCTGCGCCCCTTCCCACTTGGCAGCTTTGGCTCAGCCCAGAGCCCAGCCAGCAGACTGTGCCCCCCCTCCCTGATCCTCAACAGCCCCCAAAGGGCTGCTGGGCTCTCCCTGCTCCTGGCTGGGGGTGCCCCGCTGCGGTGGGCAGGGACACCCCTCCCCCCCGCCCCGTTCAGCCAGCCTGTGGCCCCCTGTCTGGCTGCGCTGGGCACAGGGAAGGGGGAGGAAGGAAGTAAATATTTATCTCCCGCAGTTCAGAGCCTGGGAAGGCTCCAGCTGCATTCACGGCCTCCCTCCTTGGACTGCCCTGCCCTGCCCAGGGCCTCTCCCTGGGGCAGGGGAGGGGACCTGGAGGGCCGCCAGCCGTCTGCTAGCTGGTTCCTTGTGAGTCCGGCCAGGCGGGCCCTGTGCTGCCATCCTGGGATCCTCCGTGGACACAAGGCCTGGCTCATTTCCTGCCTGCTTCCTGCCGTGGCACCCTGCCCTGGCCCGCCCATGCACGTCACCCCCGCCCTGTGACTCAGTTTCGCCACCTGGCCATGGGGACAGTGAGGAGGAGGAGGCAGTGCTCGGAGAGCCCCCAGCACCCCACACAGCCTGATCCCAGAGGTGTCCGTGCTGCAGTGAGACCCCAGGCAGCTCCGCGGCTGGCCCTGCCCAGGCAGGAGCTGTGCAGGAAGGGGCTCCGCTGAGTGCCTCGGGCCGCTCAGGCAGGGTCCCGGGTACTTTTCCTTGGCAGGGGAGGGACATCAGCCATCTGGTGCCCACCACCTGTGAGAGCAGGGACATCACGGGCAGGCGCCCGTCACCCAGCCCAGGGGCTTCTCGTCCTGCCACTGCCCCGACGTCTGCCAACGCCAGCAGATCCGAGAGCGGGACGCCCAGCCCCCTCTCACTTTGCCTCCCTCTGCATGGGATGCGCTCGGCCCTGCAGACCCCTTTCTGGGAGTGAGCGGCCCACACCCTGCGCTGCCTACAGCAGGACAGCAGGGAATGTGCCACAGACCCCCTCAGTGCCCACACCCGGACTGCCCTAGCCACACAGTGCCCGCGCCCGGCCCTGCCCCCACCCCACAGTGCCCACACCTGGCCCTGCCCCAGCCCCAGCCCCACAGTGCCTGAACCCAGCCATGACCCAGCCCCAGCCCCACAGTGCCCACACCCGGACTGCCCTAGCCACACAGTGCCTGCACCTGGCCCTGCCCCAGCCCCAGCCCCACAGTGCCCACACCCGGACCGCCCTAGCCCCACAGTGTCCGCACCCGGCCCTGTCCCCGCCCCATCCCCCAGTGCCCACACCCAGACTGCCCTAGCCATACAGTGCCCGCGCCCGGCCCTGCCCCAGTCCCACAGTGGCCACACCTGGACCTGCCCCAGCCCCACAGTGCCCGCACCTTGACCTGCCCCAGCCCCACAGTGCCCGCACCTGGCCCTGGCCCAGCCCCAGCCCCACAGTGCCCGCGCCCGGCCCTGCCCCAGTCCCAGCCCCACAGTGCCTGCACCCGGACCGCCCTAACCCCAAAGTGCCCACACCCGGACTGCCCTAGCTCCACAGTGCCCATACCCAGGCCCAACCAGCCCCACAGTGCCCACATCCGGCCCTGCCCCAGCCCCCAGGTGCCCACAGTGCCCACACCCAGCCCTGCCCCAGCCCCACAGTGCCCGCACCCGGCCCTGCCCTAGCCCCACAGTGCCCACACCTGGCCCTGTCCCAGTCCCACAGTGCCCACGCCCGGCCCTGCCCCAGCCACACAGTGCCCACGCCTGGCCCTGCCCCAGTCCCAGCCCCACAGTGCCCACACCCGGACCGCACTAGCTCCACAGTGCCCACACCCAGGCCCAACCAGCCCCACAGTGCCCACACCCGGCCCTGCCCCAACCCCCAGGTGCCCACAGTGCCCGCACCCGGCCCTGCCCTAGCCCCACAGTTCCCACACCCGGCCCTGACCCAGCCCCTCAGTGCCCACACCCGGACCGCCCTAGCTCCACAGTGCCCACACCCGGCCCTGCCCCAGCCCCCAGGTGCCCACAGCCAGCTCCACCAGCTCTGCAGCAACACTGCCTCTTCAGCTGCCTCAGTTCATCCCTGCTGCACCCACTGGGCCAGCCCTGCAGTGCCCCTCCACAACCATCCAGACCTACTTCCAGCCCCATTGCCCGCCTCCAGAAAGCGTGCTCACCCCCGCCCAGCAGGGACTGGACAATGAAGGGTGCTGTGTACACACCAGGCCTGCTACACCCCCCCCCACCCCAGCTCTGTCGGTGCCCCTCAATCCCAACCCAGAGCCCCTGCTGTCTCAGCCCTGGCACCTCCCACCCAGCCCTGTCATCCGTTCCCCCACCCCCTACCCCGGCCATGCAGAACATGATGCCCATGCTGGCTTTGGAAAAGGGTCTGTTTTGCAGCTGGCTGAGAACAAGGCACTTGTCTCAGCTGTGATCTCAGCCAGCTCCTCCTAGAGCCCAGGGCTCGCTAGCGCCCTCCCTTGGTAGCCCGCTACCGCCGCCGCCTCCTCCCTACGACCCACGCCAGGTCCGGACTGCCAGGACTGAGTCAGGCATGGGGAAGGGGCCACGGAGCCAGCCTGGGGTCAGGCTGGGATATCAGGGCTCAGGCTGGGCAGGGGGTGGTGCAGCGCTTGGCAGGGACACTGGCTGGGCGCAGCAGAGAGGCAGCAGGGGCAGGGGAGGGAGCAGGTGTGATATGCCCGGCTCCCAGCCCAGCCCTGCACTCAGCACAGCCTGGCTGAGGCCCACATGGCCTGGCTGCTCCCCCCTACAGGGCCCCCAGGACCACAGGGGCCCCAGTCTCTGCTCCAAGACATTCCACAGACCCCCATCCTGTGCCAGGCTTAACCTCTGCAGCCCCCTCCGCACTGCAGGGCTGGAGGGATGGGCCAGTGCCAGCATCAGAGCACTCCCCTTCCCGGGGACTGCTCCCCACGACCACCACCGGGCCCTTCCAGACCAGAGCAGAGCCAGCTTCGGGTCTCCAGCACTGCCATCCGGAGGGGCTCCATACCCCACCCCTGACACCACATCTGGGGGGGGCTCCATCCCCCTCCCCTGGCAATGGCACCCCAGGGGGTTCCATCCTGCACCCACAGGGACCCCAAGGGCAGAAATATCCTAGGGCCTCCCCTACTTTCTACAGGTTCAAGCAATTCTTCCCCTCCCCCACAGGCCCTGTGCTGTTCCCTCAAGCCAGGCTCTGTCTCAGTGGGCACTGCCCCCCATGGGGGGTTGCTGGGGGTGGGGCTGGGGCTCCCAGGGACAGGCCTGGGCTCTGTGCCAGGCCCTGCCAGTGTGGCACTGGGGTGGGGGAGGCACTCCCTGCAGTGTCCCCCGGTGGTGGGCCACGTTTGTTTTCGTTCTGCTCCTGACCCTCCGGCAGGCCCCGCGCCAGCCCCCCACCCTGCCTGCGTCTGCAGCTGCAGCCCAGCGCCTGGTGCATGAATGGGGGGCTCTTTCCTTTCCAGCGAGCCCGGGGCTGGCAAGCAGGAAGCAGAGACTTCCGCGGAGCCGGGGCCAGCCCTAGCTCCCCCCTGCACGTCCTCTCCCCCCACCAGCCTCCTTCTGCCCTTCCTGGGCCAGAGCCCCTGAGAGCCGTGCCCATGTGGCACCTGTTCCCTGGCTCTGCCTGGCTCGAGCAGGCCTGTCCCTGCCCCCGCGCCCAGGCTCCCCCCCCATGCTGGCACCCAGCCAGGCCAGGCTCAGACGCTCTGGAATGCAAAGCACCTCCCAGCCCTGCGTGGGGGGTGAGGACAGGCCAGGGGCGGGGGCCAAGCGCTGGGCTGAGCAGGGGCAGCAAGGGGGAGACGCAGCCCCTCCCCTCCCCGGCCCCTGTCTTCCAGACGGGGTGATGGAGCCTGTGCCCAGGGAGCCGGGGCTGTTGCATGGGGAGTGGGGCAGGACTGGGGGCAGCTGGCTGGGCTGGCAATGGGCAGGGTGAACTCACAGGGAAGGCAGAACCCCTGAGCGACGCGTCAGCAGGGCAGGTCAAGCCCGGTGGCACCGACTAGCCCCGCACTGGCAGGCTGAGCAGGACCATGGAGCCTGGCCCGGCCTCTCCTCCCAGGTCCTTCCAGCTCCCGCAGAGTCAGCCACACTGCACTGACCTGGGCACACGGGCCAGCAGGAGGCGCCAGAATAAGGGCAGGGGGCTGGGCTGGGGGCTTGTTGCCACACACACCAGCCAGCCCTAGTGCCCCCCAGCCAGCCAGTGCCCCCCATACCCTGTGTTCCAGACACGCTCCTGTCTCCTCACACCACCTCCCCTCCCCATCCCCTGCACACACACCCCTCCTCTCCCCCCATCCACTGAACAAACCCTCCCCCCACCCCTCTCCCCTATGCACACACCTCCCCCTCTTCCCTGCATACTCCCTCCCCCACTCTCCTTCCCCTGTACACACCATCCCCATTCCCTGCACACACACACACTCCCCCCATCCACTAAACACACCCTCCCCATTCCCTGCACACACACACTCTTCCCCCATCCACTAACCACACCCTCCCCATGCGCACACCCCTCCCACTCTCCCCAGCATACTCCGTCCCCTCCCCAACCCCTGCACACACCCCTGCCCTACTCCCCTTCCCCTGTGCACACTCCTCCCCTGCACACACACCTCCCTCCCCATCCACTGAACACACTCTCACCCACCCCTCTCCCTTGCACACACCCCCCTCCCCTTCCCCTTCACACACCCCACCCTCTCCAACCCCCTGCACACACATCTCCTCTCCCCATCCACTGAACACACCCTGCCCCCACCCCTCTCCCCTGTGCACACACCTACCCTCCCCATCCACTGAACACCCCTTCCCCCACCCCCTCCCTTGCACACACACCCCTATCCTCTCCAGCCCCCTGCACACACACCTCCTCTCCCCATCCACTGAACAAACCCTCCCCTGCCCACACCCCTCCCCCTCTCCCCCATCCCCTGCACAAACCCCTACTCTCCCCATCCACTGAACATAGCCACCCCCACCCCTCTCCACTGTACACACCCCTCCCCTTCCCCTGCGCACACACCCCTCCCCCAATCCCCTGCACCCACACACACCCCCTTCACTTCCCCCAATTCCCAGCACACTTACATGTGCCCTCCCCACGGCCCCTCCATGGCAGGGAGGGGGGGCTGTGGTATCCCATGGGCAGAATGGGCTCCTGGTGAATTCCGGGGGGGGGGGGGATGGAGGGGGCTCAGCTGATCATGCCCCTGCCCCACCACCTGCTGTGGGACTCCCAGCAAGTCTCTTTGGCCCAGACTTTCAAAAGCACTCAGCACCCAGGGGCTCCACTGAGAGCACTACAGAACTCCTTCCCCACGGGGAGCCAAAGGAGATGCTGGGGGTGGAGAAGCCCGACTCCCTCAGGCAGCCAGCACTTAGCTCCCCCACCCCGCCCAGTGCTTTGTTCTCGAGCTGGGCAATGCTGCTCGGCCCCCTGTGGAGAGACGGGGCCCTGCTTGCCAGGTATCAATTGCAGGCAACTGGATCTGCCATTGTCTTGTCAGAGGCTCCACTGATATGGGGACCAAGACCCAGACAGCAAGGCGACACCCATGCTATGTCTCTTCACCTGTGCTTAGAGCAATCAGCCTTCTGTCACCCCCAAGGCAACGATGTCACATATAGGGGAAACTGAGGCACAATCCGGGCCTCATCAAAATATTACAAAATATTCCCATTTTGTCACAGCCTATCCGTCTGCCCTCCTGCTGGTCTGTCCGTCCACCTGCCTGTCCATCTGTCTGCCCGCTCATCTCACACACACAGGGCATCTCTGTGAGATCCCTCTGCTGCCCGCCTGTCATTCTGCCTCACTGCAGGGATGGGGTGGGGGAGAACTGAAGGAGGCAGGAGAAGAGAAGAGGCACGGTCCCCAGGGCGCTTGCTGCATTTCCCTCATGCTCAGAGGCTCCTGGATTAGGCCCCAGTGCCGCGAGTAAAGCAGGGTGAGGGCAGGGCACAGCGAGGACAGGACAGGGCAAGGGCAGCGCAGGGCAAGGACAGGGCAAGGGCAGGGCACAGCGAGGGCAGGGTGAGGGCAGGGCACAGCGAGGGTAGCGTGAGGGCAGCCTGCTTTTAGAGCCTGGCTTGAGCCCCAAGGACAGGCTGGACCCTGCTGCCAGCCCTGGGGAGGCAGCGGGGGTAGGACTGGCAATGCCCAGCCTGCCCCCAGCACCCATACCTGAAGGGCTCCCAAGGGCCACATGCCAGCCAGGCAGGATGATGGCACAGGGAATCCCAGGGCTGGGCACCTCCATGCCTAGCGGGTATCAAATGGGGGAGGGACTGCACCCCAGTGCTGCTGTATCACCTTCTGGTGGCACAGCGCTGGGTGCTAACCTGGAGCTAGTGGGGGCTGGGGGCACTGGGGTGGGGATAGCCAAGGCCTATTGGAGCCTGGAGCCCATCCCAGCGAGGGTAAGTGGCTTGAACCCGCTGTGAACAGGAAGCAGCTGGCCCAGGGACGGGGGTTGCCCTGGGGCGGGAGTCACCCAAAAGGCTGCTAGGAACTCAGTGCACGCAGCAGCAGTGACCAGACGGACCAGCTGTGAGCTGGACACCCACTACCCTGTACCCCTCCCCCTCCTCCCATGGCCCCTCCAACCCGCCTCTGCCCCCCACTGCCCTGCCCCTCCACACACCCCCACTGCCTCTCCCCTGTCCTCTGCCCCACGCTTCCCTGCCTTCCTACTCCCTACCTTCCTGCTGCCCCTGCCCTCCTTTCCCCTCCGCCGCTGCCTGTGTCCTCCTCCCCATTCCCCACTGCCCCTGCCCTCCCTTCTCCCAGCAGCCGTCCCTCTCCTTTGCTCCTTGTCTCCTTTGCATTAACACCCTGCAGCCGCCCCCCCCCAGCTTCCTAGAGCCAGCAGGGGGCACTGCTGACAGCACAGGCTGGCTGAAGGAGGGCAGGGCATGCCCTGGAGGTGGCTCCTGCAGACAGGGGGCAACTGGCTAGGGGGGGAAACAGAACCCAGGTCACTGCCAGGGCTGGTCCCAGCCCCACCCTGCCTGACCCAGCTGCTCCACTCAGTCCCCCCAGTCCAGGCGTTGGCGGCTTTCTCGCCCCATCCCACTGGGGCCCCAGCTCCACCCGGCAGGGGCAGGCTGACAGGAGGCCTGAGCAAAGGCTGGGGTTTGGCCGGGGGCCCAGAGCCTGCGCGCCAGGGCAAGGCGCGGGGCAAGGGGGAGGGGGAGCCGAGGGCCTTCCCCCACCCGTTCTCCCCAGCTGGCTGGCCTCATCCTAGATTCCTGGGCTGCTACTGGGAGCCAGCCTGGGTGGGGCCCGCTGGCTGGGAAAGGGCTTCGAACCGCGGAAGAAACTACTCCCGAGCGAGCGAGCAGCTGCCAAACCAAACTGGCCCCGAAGCACAAAATTCCTGGGAACAAACCTTCCTCGAATCCAGAGGAACCGGAACAGCAAGAGCCGCCCCGCCTTGCCCCCCAGACATCACAGCCTGCTATGCCCACCGCAGCAGGGGCAGGCTGGGGGACCCAGAGCATGGCACGGGGCAGAGCGTGGCTAGGTGTTGCCGATGCCCCCCACTCCTGACCCGCAGCCCCCTGCTCGCCCAGCCCTGGACTCCCCACAGCCCCGCCGACGCCCCCCACGCCTGACCCACAGCCCCCTGCTCACCCAGCCCTTGGCTCCCCACAGCCCCACTTTCGCCCCCCACGCCTGACCCGCAGCCCCCTGCTCACCCAGCCCTGGGCTCCTGACAGCCCCGCTGACACCCCCCACTCCTGACCCACAGTCCCCAACTAGTCCAGCCCTGGGCTCTCCACAGCCCTGCCGACGCCCCCACTCCTGATCCGCAGCCCCCTGCTACCCCACCCCTGGGCTCCCCACCAGTCCAGACCCGCACCATGCCCAGCTGTTCATGTCCTGCCCTCCAGGTCTGTGGGTGACCATTAACCTGGCACTCTCCTGAACAAAGTGGGAAATTGTGCAGGGTTTTGTGATGTGAGACCAGACTCACTTTACTTGTGGTTCAGAGGTAGCTTTGGATCCAAGCATCCTGAGATCCCACCCCTCCTTCAGACAGATATAACAAAGGGGGAGCCAGGCATGTAAAAATGGGGCAATGGCACAAGCTGGTCTGGCCGTGCCAAGCCCATGGGCACAGGGCAGGTGGCAGAGGCAGGGCAGTCCAGGTGCTAAAGTGGCTCACTCACCTGGGAGAGAGATGTCCCTTCCCCCACATATCCTGGCCCCTCCCCTGAGCCATTTGTACCCTGCATCTGGCTGCTTTGAAATGCCAATGCTGGGTGCTGGATGGCCCAGCCCTCGGGAACTGAGGCTGCTGGTTCCAATCCGGGTCAGGAGAGCTGGGCCACCCAACAGCCTCCATGCAGTTGGCAATGAAGCCTAGCACTGCCCTTAGTTGGTAGGCTCTCCAAAGGCCCTACAGACTGATTCTCTCCAGGGGTCCTCCCAAGATAAGGGAGCATACGGAAGTTACCGTGATCCCCAGGAAATCACAGCACTACTCAAGGGGAATGCGCCAGTGGCTGTGGAGGAGGAGGGCCGGGCATTTCCATGCCAAACATGGGCATCTCGCTCCCCCCAGCAAGTTGGTGTCACCCGCCAGGGCTGCCCCGGAAATCAACACTCTTCCATCCGAGAGCCTCGGCCGCTGAATCCTCCCTGACCCAAACCCACCCACAGGAGCCTGCACCCTGGCAAGCTCAGTCCGCTGCTCAGCTGCATGCCTGCTTTGCCCTGTGAGCCCATAATGTGGTCTACAAAGGCCGGGGATCGCAGGCTTTGAGGGCAACACGGGATGGGGAGGGAAGACATCAGTGTCTGCAGCCTGGCAGCACCTTCAATGACCCAAATCCTGCTCAGCTGCCACTTTGGGGTCTTCCCCGAAGCACTGGGGGGAAAAATCAGGATTGTACAGAAATCAATTCGGCCCCCATTGAAATGCAGCCACCTCTGGACTGGGATAGGGCAGCTATTTTAACAGCAGACAGCAACTCTCCACCCCAGGGCAGGCAGTGACGGAAGCTAAGGAGCCAGCACTCCCTGGCTAACATCCCAGCTCTTGCAAAAAGTGGCTCTCTGGGCACTCCAGGCCGGCAGTGCCTTGGTTTCCAGGTTTGACCCAAGCCGGGTGTGTCCATTACATGGGCCTAGGTGCAGGCCAGCTGTAGCCACATAGAGTTGTCATACAGGGCACCGAGAGCAGTATCGGACCCTGCCCACACACACACAGCACAGGACTCTGTGTGGGTCCCAGTCGTCTCCCCTGACAAGAGAGCTCCTCTGCGGGTACAGGCCACGCCCCAGGAAACAAAGGAGATTGAGCGGGGGCTGTGGCAGGAAGGAATCGCACGCACATGAGCCAGGAATCCCTCCGGGCCACGACTCAGAGCATCGGGGCCAGAGATCGCTAGCCTCGTGGGCACCGTTTTCAGAAACGGCCTGTGGTTTGGAGTGCCCACGCTGGGACTTGGAGGGGCTCCCTGTGCTCCAGCCCCCAGGGACTGGGAGCTCATCAGATCGCCCCGTCAGGCGGGACTGCCCAGTACTGGGGTACAATTCATCAGGGCAAACCCAAGGGCAGCAGGGCCAGCAGGCAGGCTCTCCGCAGGAACCAGTGCTGTGCAGAAGCCCCCGTGTGGCACTAGAAGGCGATGGTGTACAGCTGGGGTGTAAAGGCAGGGTCCTGCCTGCTCCTGGGTCCTACAAAGCGCTGCCACTTTGCCCAGAGGGCGAGAACAACCCCAGCATGTCGATTGCCTTCCCCTGCTGCCCAAGCTGCGGGGCCAGGGGGAGTCAAAGGGCTACACAGCACTGCTTGCTCTTGGCCACGTGGGAGATGAGCAGGAGTTCTGGTTTTACCGGGCTATTAAGACAGATGTTATCACCAGGTTCCTAGTGCACTGAGGACTGCTTTGCTGGCCGGTTCCCTCCATGCCACCTGGCAGGAGCACGCCGGGCAGCAAGCACCCCTCTCTGCAGGGCATTCTGGCTGGGAACAGAGGGGGGCTGCAGGAGATGACATGGAATGAGAGTCTCTCTTTGCAGCCCAGCCTGACCTCACCACACGGCCCAGCTATGACTCCACGAACACCGAATGGGAGCCAAGCGAAACTGGCAGCAGCTTCCCCCAGGCCGGCTGGCTCTGTCGAGGGAGGGATAGCCTGGGACCCAGCTACCCGCACTTTGGGCACCAGTCCTGACACGCACGGATGGGCAGCAGTGCCTAGAGTGTTCCCAAAGGTGCGGAGGCCAGGAGAGCTGAGACCACTTGCCAGCCCTGGGGAGGCTGGGCATTGTGCAGGAGGAGAGACCCTCGTAACCCCTTCAAAGGCGGGACAGCTGTGGGGAGTTTCCCGGGGGCTCCCCCAGCCACTCCCCTGCTGTCTGCCTTCCTCTCTTCTCTAGTGCATGGCTCCTGGGCTTCCCAGCCCCCCTCCCTCCCCTGAGCCAGCCAGCAGCCAGGATGTCAGGGCTGCCAGCTTGTATCTGCAGAACCAGTGCCCACTGTCCTTCCCTCCAGCCCCTTCTGAGTGCCCCTCTCCCAGGCCTTTGCACAATCAACAAGCCAGGAGGTAACGCCCAGGCTAAGTCACCATCACCCGAGCACATGCCTGTCACAAGTCAGCTGCCCAAGTCCCTGCCACATTCCCGCGCGTTCCCACCCATCTGCAAACATCCCTCTGGGCCAGTCAACACCCAGCGCAGGGGCAGGGCAGAGCGTAGCCACGGCAGAGTGCCTTTCGGGCAGAAATCTCCACGCCCTGTCCAACTGAGCCCCCCGACCCTGGGACAAGCAGGGTACCCTGGCCCTAGACAACGCAGCGACCTGCCCAAGTCAGCACCAAAGATGGGATTAGAATCGAGGTCCCGCTTTCCCCCGTGCTCTGACTTCTAGGTAATGCTGCCTCCTCCAGGACTGCACCCCATGATGCAGGACAGGCGTTAATCCTTCCTCTAAGAGCTGGCACTGGCCAATGATGTGCCCGACCAGCCCCTCCATATACACTGACGTGGGCACGGGGGAGGTCTCTGCCCAGCTGACGATCAGGGAATGACCAAGGAGATGTCACACGGGGGATCTTGTGTTGCAAAATGGTGTTAGTGAGCTCATTGCCTGGGGGAGGCAGGTCGCAGGCCTGAGCCCATCAACGCTGAAAACGACAGGGTGGAACCCTGAGCCTCCCCAAAGACGAACCAACCTCCATAGGATTCTCTGTGGGGGACTAAAAACCGATGGCCTAGGACTGCATAAAGGCAGCAGAACTCGCCCAAGCTGCTATCTGGGACGGGAGGAGCTGCTTTGCCTGTGTGGGGGCTCACGAAGGGGGATCCAGGCTCTCTGGACTGGACAGGCGCTGCAAGGCGTGACTTAGCCAGGAAAGTCACCTGGTAGCAAGCACAGGCTGCATTATGGCCGATGTTTTTCTTTGCCCTGGAACCTGGCCCACAGTCTGTGCACTTGCTTTCATTTGACCTTTTATCTTGGGCTCTGTTAAATCAACCTTCCATCTCCACTGAGCTCAGGTGCATGGTGAACTGAGGGGAAAGTGGAGAAGTGGGGTGCAGCGGGCAGGCGTGCACATCCAGGAGCCAAGGGAGGGGCACTCGGGTGAGCTGTGTAGGTTGCTGGCCTGCCCTGGGAAAGAGCGGGGCTTGTGGAACCCGGAGCAGAGCACCTGTGGTGCCAGCAGCTGGCAGGTTCCCCTGGTAGGCCCAGCTCCATGAGCAGGTGCTAGGGAGTCACCCTGGACCCTTGGGAAACCCCTTAAAGTGCATTGGGGGAGCTACCAGAATGTGCCAGCCAGTGCAGGCTGTCAGGCAGTCGCTGGCCCCACGCCCTACTCTGAAATGCAGGTGCAAAAGAGGGGATTGGGGAGCAATTCCACCCCCACTGGCCTTCTCCTGGGCCTGGCCGTGCCCTGCCACCTTCATACCCACTCACTTCTGTCCAGCAGCCCAGGGGGCCAGGGTGTGGTAGCCCACAGGGCCATAGGGCAGGAGCCTTTGCTAGGCAGATCCCAATCACCAGTCTGGGAGGCTACAGCCATCTCCTGCCATCCTGCCCCTCGCGGGACGGCCTGGTGCCTCCTCCGCAGGGATTGTACGCAGGCAGGCCCCCCGTGGGTTAAAACCAGTGCTTCCCCTATGACCTCCCCCTCCCCCCCAGCTTCGTGTCAGGCTCCCACTGACCCACAGAATCAGTGCGGGCGCATCACGGGGTGCTTTGCCACAAACCCCAGCCGATTGCACCTTCCCCCCTCTCTGGCCCGCAGCTACAGCAGGCACAGGCCGTGGGCCCATCTCTTGCAGGAGCTAAAGACAGAGCGATACAAACTGGGCCCCGGCGTCTCTGCCGGATTGCCAGCAAGAGTGGCTGCCACCTGCCCTGGTGAGGGGATGGTCAGTGCTGCCTTCCTGCCCCCCAGCGAGCTACCAGCGTGGTAGGAACCCCCCACCTGCAGCGGGGGCATACCATTGTTAGAG
The DNA here is from genome assembly GCF_009764565.3 of Dermochelys coriacea. Lineage (NCBI taxonomy): Eukaryota > Metazoa > Chordata > Testudines > Dermochelyidae > Dermochelys > Dermochelys coriacea. Next base: position 34,262,419 of record NC_050077.1, on the reverse strand, counting down.
ACAAGCTCAGGTTGGCTCTCTTCCCACCCTGTCTGCCTCGTCACTAGCACTGCGCCTGCCTCACTTTCCCTACCAGCTGCCTGGATCTCCACTGCCCCCCCCCCCCGCACACACACATGCTCCTGCGTGCTGGCTCCATCGCCTGGGACCTCTCCAGGCCACACTCTCCCCAGCCTCGCCCCTCGCTCGCGGGCAACTCACTCGCAAGCACCAGGCAGAGGACAGCCAGCCCCCCGGCCCGCTCATATGGGGGGTACGAGCAGCAGACCAAGCTGCCCCCAAACCCGTCTGCGCTCAGGGGAGATAAATTTGCCTGGTGGGGGGTGGGGGGGCGGCATCAGCCCTGAAGTGCTGTCAGTAGCTGCTGCAGACCCAGGGCACAGCTGGATCCCGTCAGGCAATGGCCTGGTGGGGGTGGAGGTTAGTCAGTGCCTGGCCATGGGCTCAGGGGCCGGGTGCATGGTGGGGGGGAGCCATTGGCACCCACGGTGGGGGGCAGCATCTATGCCCTCAGCTCAAGGTCAAACATGGCTGCCCCACAGCTGAGCGTCTGCCAGCTCCACAGGCGTGATTCTCTCAGATATCCCAAGAGAGATGGAGCACGTCCAGCCCTGCCCCCCCCGTCCCCAGAATGAGCCAGCAGCATCCTGAACGCTTCACCTGGGCTCCTGCCAACGGGGAGCTGGCCGGCCCCAAGCTGTCTGTGGAGCCACAGCTGCGTTGTGAAGCCAGCCAGAAATAGCAAGGGAGAGAAACAGGGAAGGGCCAAAAGACACAGGGACTGTCCTCATATGCGCTGCCGTGCCAGAGCTTGGAGCGGGAGGGGCAGGCCATTCCCAGGGAGCCTCTGCAGGCACTTCTGAGCCCTAGCAGGGTTCAATCCACCCTCATGCTCCAGGGCAGAGGCAGGAAGAAATCACCCCACGGCCCCGTCAGGCAAGTGGGGAGGGAATTAAGGCTCCCTCCAAAGCAGCTGGCTGGAAAAAGAACCAACTTTGTCATGTATACAGGGGAGAGAGTGGGGCACAGACCAGGGCCGACCCTGCGCCCCACTGGAGCAGCCTCTGCCCACACAAACACACACAAGCAGAGTGATGGGGCCTGAAATGCCCCAGCTGCCTGGCAGCACTTGCAATGGCCCATGGGCAGGCTAACAGCAAGGTCAGCATGGATGAGGTTGGATGGGTGACGCTCCGGTCAAGCCAGTAGCCCGGGCAGCAGCAAAGGGGAGCCCAGCCACCACCCCTCTGGAGACGAGGATCGAAACCATGCCCGTTCTATGGACCCCTGTGAGAGAGGAGACCCGGGCCCCTAGTGCCTGAGTACTGAGAGATGCTCCTGGAGCCATAAGCCCATCTGCTCCAGGCTGGATTGAACCCACCAGCTAGGGCCGGGCACCTGCTGCACAGCCCTGCGGGGCTGGCCAGGCAGGGCATTGGGATGGGGAATGGACTGGGAGTGGGGAGGGGAGGTGGACGCAGAAATGGGAGGCAGGATCTGGCACCAGGCGTGGGATACACCAGCTCCACGTGCCAGCCCTCCTTCAGTGCTGGGGACAGAGCCTGCAGGCTCTGTTGGGGAGGGGGTTGCACTCCTGGAAATCAGCTGGACACTGGGTAACCCAGGCGATCTCGCCATGCCCCAGCCTGGCTGCACTGTGCCCCTTGTCTCATGGTGACACATCAGCCTGGTCCAGGGAGCCCACGCAGGCGGGAGCTGAGGGAGTTCAGGGGAAGATGAGGGTGGCCGGGGAATGCAGCGTTCTCACATGCAGGCTGCTCCGGGAGGGAAAAGGGATGTGGGGAAAGGGATAGGAATGGAACCCTTTACCCCAGTGCTTTCCCCTGCTTCTCTGATGGGGTGGGGGAGCTGCGGGACCCCTGCAGGGCCGGCACCTGCGATGGACACATGGAACATTCAAGGCCAGTTGTGTTAACACTGTCCATGGACTGCTGGGCTGGCAGAGATTGTATTCCTGGCTAAATGGAGGCTTCCTGCAGGCAGCACCGTGTGTATGTGGGGGTGTATGTGTGAGGGGTGTAATTAATGCAAAGCCCCAGGAGTGGAACAAAGCAGGTAACAGCTGAAGCAGCTCCTCCGCCCCTGGAAACAGCCCCCGGCCTGGTTTGACCTGGTTCAGCAGACAAAGGGCCCTGAGCAGTAGAACAGCCTGGCCTGGGGAGAGGGTGACTCATGGAGAGGCAGGAGACTGGGACCAGAAACAGCCCTGCAGGAGACCAGCCAGGCCCGCCCAGATGCTGCTCAGAGGGCTCCTGTGTTTTAGACACTTTCGTTCTGAGGAAACAGTACTTTGCCTTAGGAGCTCTGGCTGGGCATTGGCTGTCCCTGCCCTGGCAGAACGGGACAGCAGGTGCTGCACTGAACTCAGACCCATGGAGGGGATTATGGAGAGTCCCAAGGGTCTGCAGCTTTGGGCTTGGTCTGGAGTTCATAGGATCCTGCCGTGAGAAAAGTGAGGGCTGGAGGCCTGAATGGGCGGCCCTGTAGAGGTGAGAGGGGCAACGAGGCCACACGAATGCTGTGAAATACGCTGCCCAGACAAGGAGGCAGCGTGGCTCAGCCAGATAGTACTTCTAGCAGCTGCCCTAAAGCGGGATGGGTCCAGACCAGTCTTTTTGTTGGGGAGCAGCAGCCTGGAAGGGTCAGTTGGGTTGCTGTTTGTTTTTTCCATTAGAAAGTCAGGCCCCATCCCCTCGGCTTTCCTGGGAAGACTGGGTGACAGGGGAGCAGGAGAATTACGACCAAGGGAGAGGGTTGACCACAAGAAGGTAAGAACGGCCTACAGGGTCAGACCAATGGTCCATCCAGCCAAGTATCCTGTCTTCTGACAGTGGCTGGTGCCAGATGCTTCTGAGGGAGTGAACAAAACAGGGCAATTATCGAGTGATCCATCCCCTGTCGTCCACTCCCAGATTCTGGCAATGGAAGGTTTAGGGACACTCAGAGCATGGGGTTGCCTCCCTGACCATCTCGGAAAAAGCAAATGCGGGCCTGTTAGTGTGGCATGGCCGGCTATTGAACCTGACAGTGTCCTGCTCCTCCTTTTCCTCATGTGTCCACAGGAGTTTCATCAGGGGTTGCCAGACATTGTTGAGTCTCACCCCCTCCTGCAATGCTGTTAGAACAGCCCTGGCTGGCCCACGGATGGGCCAGACCCTCTCCAGGGTGGCTGGGGGGAGGGGAGAGGCTGCAACAGGAGGTACAGGGTGTTTCCAGTACACTGGGGAGAATCTTGCCGGTGCTGGGAAAGGAAGCATCTGAATGCTGCCGGTGAATGTCCCCGTCACATACCCAGGCTGTTCAGAGTGATGCCAGCCGCCGGGGTGGCCTGGCTCCCAGTGCGTGCACCCAGCACCTGCAGGCTGGCTGGAGCTGGGGCTCCTGCAGCGGCCAGACCAAGGGCAGAGTGTCCCTGGCACGTACAGAGGGAGGATGGCTGGACGGCAACCCAGGAGAGCTGCGTCCCGTTCCCAGCTGTGCTACAGGCTCCCTGGGGGACTCTGAGCAACTCTGAGACTCCCTTCGTCTCAGCAGGCTTCAATTCCCCACCTGGCCAGTGGGGTGAGAACCCTTCCTCTGTCTGACTGGCTCGGTGGGCAGGGTCGGTCTCTAACTGGGCAGTGCCCGGCACAATGGGCACTACTGCCATCCAGTGGGTTACTGTGAATACTCCTGCGCTATATGGGTCCCTCGCTAGGACTGTCACCTCCTCTGATGCCCCTTAGACCCTCCCCCTCCAGGACACGCCTTGCAGACCCCTCTTCCCTTCCTAACCCAAGACGGGCCCTGCGCAGAGGGAAGAGTGGGAGCCCTTCTCTCCTCAGCCACCAGGGTGTCCTACCCAGGGGGCCGTGCGGGCATTAGGCTGGCAGCCGGTGGTCTGATCGGGAGGCCGGGTGGCTGCTCCCTATGGCCCCAGCCCCGGCACGCAGTAGCCAGATTGGCTCATCTTGGCTGCTGAGCAGGACACAGCCCTGAGCTGCAAAATAAGCCTTTCAAACAAGAGAGCCTTTTAGCAGCTCGCAGCCTCCTTGGCACCGGGGCTGTCTGCCGAGGCCTCGCGAGGGCAGCAGTCTGTCTGATAGCTCCCTGCCCTGGGAAATGCCAGGGGCTAGGCCTTCTGCAGGCAGCCCTCTCTCCCCCCCAAAGCACCGTGGGAGGGCCGGAGGAGAGGTCCAGCGCTGAGGCAGACGCTCCTGTGCTTCAGTATGGGAAAGGCTCTGCCAGCCAGTTACTGCCCCCCCTGCCGGGAATGAATGCACAGTTCCGGGCAGTTCCAGGAGTGGCAAAGCGCACGCGCAGCTGAGTCACATCACATGGCTCCCCAGATGGGCCTGCAGTCATGGGACAGGCTGGGGTCTCCCTGGGCTCTGCAAGGTGGGCACCTGGGGATACAAGAAAGCCAGGATGTGCGGGGAGGCTCTGCCTCGGGGCCTTGGGATAGAGAGCCTGCGCCTGGGGTAGGTGAGCAAGGGGGCTCCCTTGAGCTGGGGGTAGAAGGGAGCCTGGGGCAGGGACGGGGCCAGAGAGCTCACAGAGCCCACTCTGCTCCATCTGTTTGTTTCCCAGTGGCTCTTCCCCTGGGAAGGGAGCCAAATGCAGAGAGCTTTGGCTCCCCTGAGCGCGAAGAATGGAGGTGGAAAGATGCAAGGAGGGAGAACCTGCTGCAGACAGGGCCAAGTTCACAAGTGGGGCAGCCTGAGGGCAGGATCAGGGCTGTTCTCACTGCAGCACAGGGGTTAGGGACTCTAAGGTGGGCAGGTCCAGCTCAGGCTCAGGGGGGCAGGTCACCCGCCGGAGAAGGGGCTCAGCATGCTGCAGTACATGGGCAGCAAAGCAAACCAGGCAAGGGTTGAACCATGGCAGTGGGCAAACTGCCACTTGGCACCCTCAGGCCACGGGACTAGGAGTGGTAACAAATCATAGCACGGCTCCTTCTCCTCAGCCAGGCAGTGTAGGGCCCTGCTCTTGACAGAGGCTCTGCAGGGGAGGGGGGCTCTCAAAGGCAATGCACGCTAGCAATTCCAGCGCGGGCAGGGTTCAAGCTCTGGGGCCCAACTCAGTCACCTCCCAAGTTCTGGGTGCCAAAGCTGGAGGACCCCAGCGTGAGGGAGAAGTTGAATATCAGACCCCTGGGGGAGGGAGATTTATTAGCCTACATTTCTCAACGTGCAACACCTGGAGATCAGCCCCAGACATCCCACCCCATGCCCGTCGTGGCGCTAGATCCTGCCCCTCTGCCTTCCACACCTGCCCCTGCCACCCATCCCAGCTCCACCAGCACTTGTTCTAATGCCCCAAGCTGCTGAGCCGAGTCAGAGAACCACCAGCTTCCTCAAATCCATCTACCAGAGAAAGGTCTCCTCCTTTTCCTCCTCAGATATGGAGGCCTCTGCCCCCGCCCTCCAAATTACACTTGCCTGCGGCCCTGCATGGCCAATACACCTGTGTGATCATTCTAGGGACAATTGCAGGTTGTCCTGTTACAAGCGATTGCAGGTCCCTGTTACAAGCACTTCCTACTGCTGATTTCTCTCTCTGCCTGGGCTCTGTTCAGTTGGACTCCTGCTAACTCAGGGCCCTGTTGATGGAGGGAGACAAGAATCCCAATGCAGATGTGGGGCACATACCAAGCCTGTCAGCACTCAGTGGGGCTGGCCTGACACAGCTCCTGGCCTGCCCTCATGCCCGTCAAACCCCGTCAGGGGGTCCCTTGCTCACATCACGCGGCTCCCCCATTGCGGGGTCTCATGATCCTGCAGTTCAGGTTGCTACAGCGCATTTCCTAGCAACGCAATCATGGAACAGTCAGGACATCGCCAGGGAAAGCCAACGTTCACGGACCATGTCAACCTCCCCTTCCCCACCCAGCCACCCAAATGCCCATGTGTGTCACATCACATAGGCTGGGGGAGGCTGTGCTTCGCCAAACAGCCTGGCGTGACCCCACCCACGCTCCTCTCCAAAGCCCTGCTTGCCCTTCCCTGCTTAGCCTCAATGGCCCCAGCCCAGGCAGGTTGTTCCTCTTCAGGGAAGCAGCGGGTTGGGGCTAGGGATAGGGTGGCCAGGACGTGGGGTGGCTGGGGATGCCCTGCGCTGGGGGGGTGGGCTGGAGGCATTGGGGCTGCGCACCCTGTGTTTGGGGGGGCCATGTGCCGCCCACCCGTCCACCCTGTGCTTGGAGACTGCAGGAGCTGGGGGGTGCACACCGCCCATCCCCCCTGTGCTTGGAAGTCTGGGGGAGGGGCCATGCACTGCCTGCCTGCCCTGTACTAGAGCGCTTGCGGGGCAGGGGGGGCCGCACTGCCTGCCCGGTGCTCCAAGGGCTGGGGGCGGGGCTGGTAGCCGCAGGGAGGGAGAGCTCTGGCGGAGAAGGAGGGCAGGTCCTGAGGCAGGGGGTAGGGACCTCTGGTGATTCACCTGCCTCCCATGCAAACGCCTGTGCCAGCCTCCCCTCCACCCAAATGGCCCCGCCAAGCTCCCCTCCCCCACCTGGCCACCCAAATGCCCCCATCAGCCTCCTCTCCCCAACCCAGCCACCCAAACACCCATGTCACCCTCCTCTCCCTGCCTGGCCACCCAAATGCCATGCTAGGCAAACACACTCACACCCGACCAGCTGCACCACAGACCCTCTTTCAGCTCCAGCACCCAGTACAGCCTCCTACTCCCCTCATCGCACCCCCAGCCTGAGGAACGCATGTTCTCCACAGACAAAGGCACAGTGCTGAGCCTGCCCATGGTTCGGGCTTTACGGGTGAGCGTGCTGGCGAGGCCCTGGCCGTGCTGTGGCTGGGTGTGGGTTGGTGCTGGAAGGCAGCGTGCTGTGTTTGGGTGGCCAGGCTCCGAGCTACCATGGGAAATGAGGCACACAGACGAGGTGACCTGCCCAAGGGCTGAGAGCTGAGCTGGGACGAGTATCCAGGTCCCTAAATCACCTTCCCACTTCAGCAACCACCGCTGTCAGTGAGCAAAGGCTGGGGGGAGGGGATCCCCTACAATTTTGTAAAAATCCATATTTCTCATCGTAGGAAGTTACCCGTTGGTGTTACTTGGTGGCAACATCCGTCCATGTTAGAAGCTGAATGGGATAGGGGGCTGGAGCGGAGAAATCCGGGCTGTGCAGAGGGGCACCGGGCTGGGCAGACAAGGAGCAGAGCTGTATGGGGCAGTGTGGGGAGGGGCACTGGCTGAGCCACGGGCTCTCTGCTGCCTCCTTGACTCCCACTGCACAGCCATCCCCAGCCCTAGCCCGGCTGCCTCATCGCCGTCCCAATACCTGGGCCAGCTCCCTTCCCTTTCCCCCCACCACCGTTAGAAACTGTTGCCATTGATTCTCAACATCTTTTTCCTGGGCGGTGCTGGGCACAGGGGCGGGGAGTTGGGGGGTGACCTTCGAGGTCTGGGGACTATGAGTTTTTAGTGCCAGCGTGAGATTTCCCAAAGGCTCACAGTCAAAGCGTGACCTGACCACAACAATGTTACAGAAATGTCAGCTGTCCTCTGCTGCATCCTTGTGCTCAGTCCAGCACTGAGGTGTTGGGAGAAGGATTTCAGCCTGGCTTGAAGAGCAAGTCTCAAGTAAGTCTTGCAGAGGGAGTCGCTCATTTCTGCTGCATCCCTAAGGCTCCAAACACACATCACCCACCACTGAAATGCTACCACCTCTCGAGAGGCATTTAACAGGGCACAACAACACTCCAGTTTAATTCAGGGAATGGGAGAGAATATCGTACCCAGATGAAACCACCAGGGGAGGTTTAGTTACCCCAGGTGGGATTTGTCCAGGATGCCCCTTCTGTGGTGTACAGCACCACAGCATGCCGTGACAACAAGCAGGCACAGAAAGACCAGCAGATGGCAACATAGTGCCCCCTAGCACCAAGATGGGGCATTGGGCCCACCATATTGGCTCAAAGGGAAGAGTGTCCCCTAATCAACATCATAGCCCACTTCTTCTCGTCCCTCTCTTCCATGTCTCCCATCCCAATGGTCACCAAGGCAGACCCTGCTTAGCTTGAGAGACTAAAGAAGTGCACAGCCTGAGATCACTGTATACCACATGGCCAGTCAGAGATGGGCTCCAATATTCCAACACATCCATGGCCATGGGATCTAGGCACTTGCACCTCCTGAGGTGCCAGCGTGTGAATTCCCAAACCGCACCACGGAGCTGGACATGCCACTAGAGATCACACATGGCTGCGCAAACCCACCAGCCTGCTTTGGCACTGTGCTCTAGCTGCCGGTGCTACAGCAAGGGACTTGCAGCCCAGCAGCCTTGGATGCCATCTCTCCTTGGAAGGGGCAAAACATACAAGCACGAGCCACCAGAGTTAGCCACGCCACCGTGCTCTCACACACGCGTGCATCGCCAAAGGGACCTGCTGGAGGGACAGAGCCAGTTCACTGCAGCCTCCACTCCTCAACCCAAAGTGCACTGGGAATTCCTGCTGTGCCAGCAGGTGCCAGGCAGACGGTGCCAGCCCAGCTTCCCGTTCATTTTCCTCTCCAGAACAGGGTCCCTCACGGGCACCAGAAACTCACTGCCAGAGCCAACAAAGTGAAATTCAGGCCTAATTTGACTGTAAGCACTGCAGCGCGGGGGTCTGGTCCACTCTCGCTGGGCAGCACCCTGCACGTTGGCAGTGCTCTAGCAAGACATAAGAAAACTGCAGGGCTCAAAACCAGTCCAGCTGAGGACTCGAGTTCTTGACACCCAAACCCGGACTGCCCCTGCAAGGACCTGGGAGCCCCTCTTCTCTTTGCAATAGCTATTTTCCCTTCCAGTGGTGTCTGGAGAGTCATGTAGCTAAGTGCCCTGGCCGGCTGGAACCTCTGGTTAGCACCATTTTATTCACACTGTCCTGCATTTTCTCCCAGGGAGCTTGACGTGCTTGGCAGAGGCAGAGAAAGAAATGTCCTTTCTGCTTCCAAGAGGAAGAGAGAGGGGCAGGTTCACTGGAGGGTGACTCCCTCGCCAATCTCAGCAGCCCTGGGCACCCAGACCCAGATTGAAATGGGGGTGAGGGGGAGGTTACTTGTTTATTGGTAGTTGTGTGTGGGGGGAGGGGTGTTCCTTTGAAACCTGCCTTTAGTACAAAGCCTTTACTTCTACCTAATGTATGTCCATAACACACAACTTCCTCCTGCAATCCAGAATACCCCCCTCCCCGGATAAAGACAGCCTGCTGCAACTGATGGCTGTTTCCAAAAATGTCGGGGGGGGACGGGACACTTTAACGCTGACGTTTTCTGCTTTATATCTAAAATAAAGGCGGGGGGAATAGGAGGTCTCACAACAGCACAAGGTGAGTGGCATCTACTGAATCAACATACAAACTAGTTATTAACAACCTGCTCCCCCCTGCACTAGCTCTACCATATCAACCCCAAGACCCCAGGCCCCAACAAAAAATCCGGGGGAGATCTGCAACCAATCTCTTGCAATCTACACAGAAAGTGATTCCGGCAATCCCCCCCTCCCAAAAAAAAAGCCAACCGCACGACAAAGAGTTGGAAATATCACAGCCCGGTGCACGGAAGGTAACGCGGATTCTCTTACCTTTTCTACGGGGGGGGGGGGCGAGGACAAGCCTCTGCTCCTCGCCGCTTTGTGTGAGTCTCTTGCCTGCTGCGGGGGTTGAGATGGAGGGGGGTGTCGGAGGATCGTATCGGGATTTTCACAGCAGACTGCAAATTGGTGAAGCAAGGAGGACAAGTTTCCGCGGGGCCCCGGGAGCAGAAGCAGATGGGGTGCTCGCCTGGAAGAAGAAAGAACTGCTTTCCCTGCTCCGCCACATCTGCAGCTCCGGAGAGCGGGGATGTTTGCCGTTGCTTCTAGCGCTGGATTTGTGTCTCTCCGTCTTGGGGAAGGAGGGTGGAGGGGCTGGTCTTTGCTTCCAGGCGGCAGGCTCCTAGGTGGGGAGGGGGCTTGCAGCGCAAAGCGAGCGAGGGCTGCGGGGAGATGGAAGCGTCTCTTCTCCTCCTCCGGCTTTTTTGGGGGGGAGGGGGGCGGGAGTGAGTGGTTTGAAAGGAAAAGGCTGCGGCTCAGAGGTGATCGCCTGTTTCAGGGGAAGAGAGGAGGGGAGAGGGAGGAAGGGATGGTGGGTGGGTGGGTGGATGGATGGATGGATGGATGGGGGTGTGGAGAGGGATGTTATTTTCCAGCGTGATTTATTGCAGCCCTGCGGAGCTGTCTGAAATTGACCAGCGCTGATCAGTTTCAGACAAATTCTCCATTTCAAGGCTGAACCAAACCCTGGGAGCTGAGCGCATGCCCCCCAGCAGCTCCTCCCCTGGCTAGAGGGCAGCACTAGGACAGGCTGGAGAAGCAGGCACACAGCGCAGTCGGGGGGGAGGGAGAGGCGCACACAATGCAGTCCCAGCCCCGGTCCACCACCCACCTTTCCACATTCCCCAGGAAATCCCTGCAGGAATCCAGCTCCCCCGCCGCGCCAGGGGCAGGGAAGGTCACAGGCTGCAGCCCGGCCGCTGCAGGGAGGCGAGGAGAGCTGCTCCGGGCCCCATGGCTGTGAGCAATGCACCCCAGGGCGGGGGACAGCTGGGAAACGAGGGCTGCCCTGCATTCCTCTCTCACACACATCCCTTGCCCGTCCCCTTACTCAGCCCTGCGGCCAAGGCCTGAAAGGATCGGAGAGGGAGAGGGGTGGGAAGCCCCAGGGGAGGGGGGAGGGGGCAGGCAGGTCCCACAGCAGCACTTTCATTTCTGGTGCCCTTTTACATTCCCCTAAGGTATTTCTCTTTGCTGGGGAGCTTAAGCGAGCTGCCAAGAAGGGGCTAGGTCTGGTGGTTCCACCAGGACTGGTGGAGTCTCTTCTGAGCTCTGCCACCGATTTGCTGTGTGGCCACAGGCAGGTCACTTTGCCTCAGTTTCCCATTGGTAAACTGATACTATTAATGACGTGCCTTAGGGGGAGCTGACAGGCTCAGCCTGGATCCCAATAAGGCCTGCAAAGTGGCACGTGAGACGGGGCACAAAATCCTTGCGGTAAATAAGGCTGCTGTGAATTACATGGGCATAGAGGGGAAGGAGAGACCAAAGCATCTGGGTGAATGACGTGTGTGTGTTCAGACTACAGCTGGGGCTGGCTTGGTGCCCTGTGGTAGCGCAAGGCCGGGCAGCATCCCTGGGTTCTGTGCCCGCTCCCCATTGCCAGCGTGGGCTTTCAGTGCATGCAGACCAGGGGAGGGTCCTTAGGGCGCTGGCTGGGAGCCCTTCACCTTGCTCCAGTGACCCTGCAGCCAGTCCCGATTCGGAAAGGAGTTCTGCCAACTGCCTGGTCAGAAGGGGGCAGCCAAAGGCTCCCATAGAGGGGCTGTGGGAGTAGCTGTAACACGAGCCGAAGCCAGTGCAGCCGGGGCGTGCGGAGAGGAGGGGGATTTGCACACCCAGGATTCGTCCCCTTTCTTCTTTACAAACTGAAACCTCAGCAGCGTTTTGAGCTTGGAGCGTTTCCAGGTCCTCCGGAACCCAGGGCCAGCGCGGGCAGCCAGGGCACGCAGGGACTGTGGGGCTATCTGCGGGACTGGCGGCGCCTCTTTGGCGGGGGAAGGGCTACGATTACAGCTGTGCCCACAAGAGACCAGGCATAAGAATTAACCCGCCAGACCAACGTTCAGCCGCCGCTTTGCGGGCCGCCCCTTTAGGGGCCTTCCCCCACGGGAAGCGATGCCGTTTGAGACGGCAAATGTAGCCAATAAACCCGATTTCCCCCGGCCCCTCGCGTCGCCACTGAGACCCGGCCACGTGGGTCTAGAGCAGGGCCAGGGGCCCGGCCACGGTGCAAGGCGAGGGGCAGGCTGGGAGCCCCTCGCGCTTCGGCCTGTGACGTCAGCCGGGCAGCCTGACGTCACGGCAGCCGGGCGTGACCCGCGGGCGGCCTGCGGCTCCTTCCGTCGGGCCGAGGCCGCTGCCCCGGCCGGGCCCCGCTTCCGGAGGCAGGAGCGCGCTGGAGCTCGCGCCCCGCCCCGCCCCGCCCCGCGGGCAGATTCCCCGGCCGCGATCAAGTGGAAACGCCTCGCGGCGGGCATGGGGCAGCCCGGGCTTGCTGGGCAGGGAACCTGAAGGGCGGCAGCCGCCGGTGTCTGGCTCCCTGCCCGGCCTGGGGGGGCTCCGCTGGAATAGTGCCCTGCCTCGCCCTACAAACCGCGCGGGCCGGGGGGGGTGAGAAGGGGGCTGGTGGGTGAGACTGGGGGTTAAAGATCCCGGGGGGGGGTTGGGTGAGACTACAGCGGGGGGGGGGAGCAGGGCCAGCTGAGCCCAGCTTGGGGGTGTTACAGTAAGCACAGGAGTTGGAGTTGGAAAAGCCCCCTTAGATCATCAGCTTCCTCTGCTGGGGCCAATGTGGGCTGCTCCCCTCCCCCTGCCTAGCTGCTGTGGAGGGTCCCAGGCCATGGGGATTGCACCCCCAGATCCATCTCGCTGTCTGTTACTGTGTCGCTGCCTGGCTCACAGGGCTCTTTGGGAGCGGTCCTGTGACCCACAAGAGCCAGGCAAGCCCTGAGCTTTGGTCCTAGATGAGCCCCTGACACCCTGTGACTGTGGCCAAGGGAGGCCAGCTGTGAAATGGGGGCAGGAACCTCCTGGCAGAGCAGATCAGACCGTTGGCGAGCCCCTATCGCAGTGACTGGGGGAAGTGGGGCAGGTGCTGGAGAAAATGGACAGGAGCAGAAACCTGGCTGACCCCTGGATGCCAGAGCCAAGCTTCCTTAGAGAGTGGAGGGATGAGTGGGCACAGCAGGGTTGGTAGAAAACCCATTTGAAAGTTCTCCCTTTAAAAACACAGAGTCTTTACAAAATGCTGAAGCTGCTAAAGGCCCTGGTCCCGCTGACCAGCCGGATGGGACAGGGGAGTTCAGTTTCTGTGGCTCTTATCAATCCTCACTTTCTCTGCTGCTGCCTGCGAAGGGAGTAAATTAATTATTTTGGGGGCAGGTCTCTGGCCTGTGTTACAGGAGGGCAGAGTAGGTAATGACAGTGCTTCTGCCCTCAGAATCTGTGAATTGGAAATACACGGAGATCAGCTCCTCATTTCATATGGGCCACAGGTAACCTAGGAGTTAATGTCAGTGGAGCCAGGCCATTGAGCTAGAGTGAAAGATTTCAAGATCTCGTGGCCAGGGCTTCTAGCCATCCTGGACTCCTGCGGCTGATTCTGAGGCATTGCACGAGGGGTTAGTTGAATCTCATTTTCAAATACATAACCCCTCACCTGGCCTGAAGCCCCATTTCTCCTGGTGACACGTTACCTGTGCTGCTGAGCAAAGGCCGAAATGAGGCTTCCGCCCATGAGGCCGTGCAATAACGGCATGTGTACAAATGTCCCTTGTTTTCCCAGCAGCGCTGGACAAGGCTGCCCGCATTAGCAGCCCGTTAACATCCATGCTGTGTTTGCAGGGAGCAGAGAAACCATGGGGATATTCCAGAGGAAAAATTGATCAAGAGGCAGAGCTTGGCCCTTGTCAGCTTGAGGCATTTGGAGCTGTGCTCAGAGAGGCAGAGGTGGAGGGAAGAACGGAACAGGGCACTGGGGGAAAAAGGGAAGAACTGCTGGGACTCTGGGGAACGGCTAATGGCTGTGTCTGCCCCCTTCCCCCCGCTAGCCCAGGAAGGCTGCCCACAGTGCACAAGAATACACAGCTAGCAGGCCATGGGCAGTGGGTATAATAGGCCAGGGGAGGCTTCCCCTGGTGCAGTTGCTGCTGCATACCTGAGCTATGGTGGCCCTGCCTCTTCCCCTCCCTGCTCCACTCCTTTCCTGAGGCCCCCACTGCCTGCTGCTGCTGCCTGGCAAGTCCTCCCCTCCCCTCCTGGAGGTTCTCACTGCGCATCGTGTCTCTCGGGGGAGGGGTGGCAGAGAGGGTCTTGTGGTGGGCTAGGGGGTGAGCAGGGCTGTGGCGAGCAGTGGCAGGGGGGCTGAGTGGGGAGGTTGTGGGGCTGGGGGGGGCTTGTGATGGAGCAGAGCGGGGGTGAAGTGTGAGTGAGCCATGGGTGGAAGAGGTAGGACAGAAAGCTAGCCTCCCGCAGGGGACGCTTCACCCCAGAACAACGGAATTGGCCCACACTAGCAATCTCCCCCTCTTTCCAATCTCCATCCATGTTTTCCTATCTGCTGGAATGTGTCAGGTATCTCACAATTGTACCACCATAATTGTACAAACAGTTTGCACTTCCCATGCAAGGACATGCAAGCAGTGTGTTAAACAGCATCACGGCCCTCTGAGGTGACTGTGATTGCCACATTTTACAGTTAGGGAAAATTAAGCACAGAGAGAGGCAAAGTGACCTGTGCATGGTCTGTGGCGGAGCAGAAGCTGGAATCCTAGCTCCCATCCACCAGTACTTCCTCGTGAGCCCCTTCCCTCATAAGCCTTTTTCATTCAATGACATTGCCTAAAATTACACAAAAAACACTATGCTAAAAGGAGAGTTAAGGTGGCAAAGTCAAACACAAATGCCAGGAAACGCCAGAGTTAAGGTGGCCTATGCCACCTTAACTCTGCCCCCTTGTCCATATGCATTATGACACAGCCTTTAATTACATCACTACAACCCTGCCTCTTAGAATACCCAAGGAGCTGACTGAGCAGATACCTGAGCCATTAACAATCATCTTCGAAAACTCATGGAAGACAGGAGAGATTCCAGAGAACTGGAAAATGCCACTATAAAAAGGGGAATAAAGACAACCTGGGGAATTACAGAACAGTCAGCTTAACTTCAGTACCACGAAAGATAATGGAGCAAATAATCAAGCAATCAATTTGCAAACACCTAGAAGATAATAAGATGATAAGTAACCGTCAGCATGGATTTGTTGAGGAGAAATTGTGTCAACACAACCTAATAGCTTTCTTTGGCAGGGTAACAAGCCTTGTGGCTGGGGGGGAGGTGGTAGATGTGGTATATCTTGACTTTAGTAAGGCTTTTGATACTGTCTTGCATGACCTCATAAGCAAACTAGCAAAATACAACCTAGTTGGAGCTACCATAAGGTGGGTGCATAACTGGTTGGAAAACTGTTCACAGAGAGTAGTTGTCAATGGTTCGCAGTCAAGCTGCAGGGGCATAATGAGTGGGGTCCAGCAGGGATCGGTTTTTGGGCCGGTTCTGTTCAATATCTTCATCAATTATTTAGATAATGGCATAGAGAATATGCTTATAAAGTTTGCGGACGATACCAAGCTGGGAGGGGTTGAAAGTGCTTTGGAGGACAGGATTAAAATTCAAAATGATCTGGATAAACTGGAGAAATGGTCTGAAGTAAATAGGATGAAATTCAATACGGACAAAAACAAAGTACTCCACTTAGGAAGGAACAATCAGTTGCACACATACAAAATGGGAAATGACTGCCTAGGAAGGAGTTGCGAGGGGTTCAGTCACAGAGGCCCTCTTGGGACTGTCACCTGACGTGCTGGAATTACCTTTGAGCCTGTTTTCTACTGCCAGCTTGGGACTCCAGAACCCTGCCTTGTTGAACCAGATATGCTAGTTTGCTGCAACACAGACTGAGGTCTGATCCACACCCCCAAAGCTGCAGACTTTCACCAAAAACTGCTCAGAAAGTCACTTATTTTCAGCACCCAGACACCCAATTACCAATGGGATCCAAACCCCAAATAAATCTGTTTTATTCTGTATAAAGCTTATACAGGGTAAACTCATGAATTGTCTGCCCTCTATAACGCTGATAGAGAGATGTGCACAGCTGTTTGCTCTCCCAGGTATTAATCACTTACTCTGGGTTAATTAATAAACAAAATTGATTTTATTAAATATAAAAAGTAGGATTTAAGTGGGTTCCAGTAATAACAGACAGAACAAAGTAAGTTACCAAGCAAAATAAAACAAAACACACAAGTCTAAGCTAATACATTTAAGAAACTGAATACAGATAAATCTCATTCTCAGAGATGTTCCAATAAGCTTCTTTCACAGTCTAGATTCCTTATTGTGGGCCCAATCCTTTCCCCGGTACAGTTCTTGTTAGTTCCAGCTTAGATGGTAATTAGGGGTTTCTCATGACTGCAGCCTTCTTTGTTCTGTTCCACTCCCTTTTATATCTTTGGCACAAGGTGGGAATCTTTTATCTCAATCTGGGTTTCAACCCTTGCTTCTAAATGAAAAAGTACCAGGTTTAAGATGGATTCCAGTATCCTGTGACATGTTCACATGTCCTGTGAGACTTCATTACTCACTGGCTGGCACCCAGGTATACAGGAAGGCTTACAAGTAAGCAGAGCCATTTACAACCAATTGTCCTGGTCAATGGGAGCCATCAAGATTCTAAACCACCATTAATAGACCACACTTTGCATAATTACAATAGGACTTCAGAGTAATACTTCATGTTTCTCGCTTCAGATCCAAGAATGATGCATTCATACAAATAGGATGAACACACTCAGTAGATTATAAGCTTTGTAATGATATATTACAAGAGACCTTTTGCATAAAGCATATTCCAGTTACATCATATTCACATTCCAAGCATATTTTCATAAAGCATATGGAGTGCAACCTCACAGGAGTACTGCAGAAAGGGATCTGGGGATCACTGTGGATCACAAGCTAAATAGGAGAGAACAGTGTAACACTGTTGCAAAAAAACAAACATCATTCTGGGATCTATTAGCAGGAGTGTTATAAGCAAGACACGAGAAGTAATTCTTCTGCTCTACTCTGCGCTGATTAGGCCTCAACTGGAGTATTGTGTCCAGTTCTGGGTGCCACATTTCAGGAAAGATGCGGACAAATTGGTGAAAGCCCAGAGAAGAGCAACAAAAATGATTAAAGGTCTAGAAAACATGACCTATGAGGGAAGATTGAAAAAATTGGATTTGTTTAGTCTGGAAAAGAGAAGACTGAGGAGGGACACAATAGCAGTTTTCAAGTACATAAAAGGTTGTTACAAGGAGGAGGGAGAAAAATTGTTCTCCTTAACCTCTGAGGATAGGACAAGAAGCAATGGGCTTAACTTGCAGCAAGGGAGGTTTAGGTTGGACATTAGGAAAAACTTCCTAACTGTCAGAGTGGTTAAGCACTGGATTAAATTGCCCAGAGAAGTTGTGTGCCTAGGGCAGCTGGGGTGGTATTTCCCCCATTTTACACAGCGGGAATGGAGGCACAGAGGTTCGAGCCAATGGTCAATAGCATCAGCTAGTTTTGGGTGCTCTACTGGAGATGTGTGTATGATTTTTAGAGCACTTCACATTTTATAGCCCTGGGTCTGTTCCGAGCCCAGCTCCCATCGACTGTAGTGGCTATGGTGAGTACTCGGCACTTCTGCAAATTAGATCCCCATGTTCACCTGTGAAAATACTTAAGTGATTTGCTTGGTATCAGAGAGGAACACTGTGGCACAGGCAGGGATGGAATCCAGTTCTCTGGGGCAGCATTCAACTGCTTAAACCATGATACCATTCACTGCACACCTTCCAGCTTCTATAAAAAATATGAGGCAGGGGATTGCCTCCTTCACTGCCCAGCCCTGCCTCATCCCCTAGCTGGTCTGTCTGGTGCACTGAATGAGACAGGGGTCCTATGGACATGTAGTTATGGATGTTTGTGATCATGTAATTAAAGACTTATATCATGGACAAAGGGGCAGAGTTAAGGTTGCATGGTAGCCTTAATTCTTGCATTTCCTATCTTTGGAGCACCTGATTTTGCCACCTTAACATTATTTTAAGTAGTTTTCAATGTAATTTCCTAATAAAAAAAAACACCTTAAACATTGAAAAACCCCAACTGCAGACCCATATTGACCCCGCCCCACAAGTCACCTTTAAATCCAGAGCACCAGCCTCTCCAACTTGAGTTGACTATTTGGGCCTGCCACTTGAGAGCGATGGAGACACACATTTTGCCAGTAGGCTTCTCAGCTCTTTGCTAGAGAGAGAAGGCCCGCTGAGTTCAATTCCAGGTTCTGGAGGGGAGTGTTCTCTAGTGGTTACAGACCCTGTTGCCCTCATCCCCCAGCCTCTCCCTGTTCTCTTCTGCTCCTGTCCCCTCTGCTGCCAACCACACTGCTACTTCTACCCATCCTCCCCCACCTATCTCCAATCCCCTGCTCCCGAATCCTTCCCTCTGCGCCTGGTCCTCTCCTCAGCTCCTGCCCTTGCCCCCCCTTTATATCCTCCCCCATCCCTGGCTCCTGCCCCTTGCCTCCCACTTGTTCTTGTCCCCTACCTTCTGCCCCCCTCTGCTGCTGGCCTGTCTCCAGTTCCTTAACCCTTTGTATTCCAGCAAGGCCATTCCTCCTTCTCTGTGCTGCTTGGGCACCAGCAGCCACAGGGAGGGTGTTGAGAGCACAGTTGAGACAATCTCCAGGCTTTCAGCTCCAGTGTCCAGCATAAGAGAAGCCCTGACATCCAGGAGGAGCAATTGCAGGGCAAGTTCTGCTCAGCCCCTGCATCCGTGAGATGGAGCATGCTCAATCGCCCTGCAGAGATGGCGCATGTTGGAACTAAGTGTTGTGAGGGGTGGGAGCATGCCCAGGGCACCCATAACCATTGAGGAATGTAGCTGCTGGCCTCTAACAAGTCCCACCTCAGCATGCGTGAATGGAGATTTTTCAGCTGTTTATAACAAGGCCAGATTTGGGGGGATTTTTACCAAAGGCACCTCCCTGACACTAGTCTCCATATTCCATAACATGAAGGCACTAGAGCTTCTCAATAAAACCATTGTAAGGATTTTTTTTTAACATGGGAAAACAACCTTGTGATGGATTCTCCTCCCGGTGCCACCTGATATACTAGGGTACCACTGAGCCTGCCAGCTCTACCAGTTTGGGTTCCCTTACACTGCCCTGCTGAGCCAAGCTCTCAAGCCTCCTCCAGCACACAGGCAGGTTAGGGCCACACCTAGCTGCAGAAAGACACAGACACTGAGATCAGCTCTGCGTGGGAAGACTCAGCTCAGGATTTGCCCCTCTGGAGTGTAAATACAAAATTGTATTGTCTTGCATTGCACAGAAAACTACAGTGTAAGCTCATGAAATTTACTCCTTCACTCAATGTGGAGGAAGATATGGTCAGCTTTCCTCCCCCCCGTTATGAATTGCACAAACTGGTTTATAGAAAACAAAAACAAGTTTATTAGCTACAAAGGATAGATTTTAAGTGATTATAAGGGATAGCAAACAGATCAAAGTAGATTACTGAGCAAATAAAGCAAACATGCAAACTAAGCTTAATACACTAAAGAAACTGGCTACGAATAGTAATTTCTCACCCTAAATGTTGTTTTAAGTAGGTTGTAGAGATTCTTGTAAACAAACTGCTCTTGCTTACAACTTAGAACTCCAGATATTCCTTTCATGGGCCAGACACCTTCTAGCCTGGGTTCAGTCCTTTCTTCCCCAGGTCAGTCTTAGGTGTTTTCAGCAGTCGTCTTGGGCTGGGATTCAATGAAGAACCAACCTAAATTAACTCACTTCCCTGCCTTACATAGGATTTATGTATGGCAGGAATCCTTTGTTTCCCAGCTTGATCCCCACCCACTATTTGTGGGAAAATATTAGCAGACCAAGATGGAGTCCAGGACCGGGTGACATGATCACATGACCCTGTAGTGTCAACGCAGCATCCCAGGAAGCTTCTCAGGAAGGTGGGAGATTAGCATCTTCCAAGACCTATTGTTCTCCCTAAGGGCCCATCCAGACTGATTTAATTCTGTCTGGTTGGTGTTTTCCAGATGTAAGCCCACTTGTAATTGTTACATATATCAATAGTCAATATTACTAACTTTAGATACAAAAATTATACATGCATACAAATAGAATAATCATAGTCAGTACATCATAACCTTTCCAATGATACCTCACATGATTCATCTTGCATAAAACATATCTTAGTTATGTCATATTCCTATCATAACAATATCTCTATGAAGAATATGGGGTGTGTTGTCACAAACGTATTTCCCCTAATCTTGTTCTTGGAAGCGGTTGAGCCATTTTAGCTGAAATGTAAAATCAGCCTGAGGTGGACACCGAGACTGGGAAATTTCAGCCCAAATGGTTAAAGTTTGGCAAACTTATAAGCAACAAAAACTAGGGTCTTATAATGGAAAATGACAGGCAACCTGAACTATAGACACTGCTAACTGCACTGGTTTTACTATAGGGATAGCTAAGCGCCACTGTGCAGCACTCATGGTACATGGAAGAAGGTATAAGAGTAGGTGGTTTATGGGGAATTAGAAATGGCCCAAAGTTACAAAATTCAGACATGGATTTCATTATTCCCCCCCCCTCCAAGTCTGGAGCACCTGGATCTTGGGTTTTGGGTCAGGCCCATCTTGACAACACATGCAAATGATGTTTTCCAGCCTGCAGATATTTAAATTAGACCCATGTGTCCTGTGGGGTCGAACCCAAATATTTGTGTGTGACTGTCATGCTGTTGCATGGTGATTGCTTGGTAGTGCTGGAGCGTGATGCCCTCTGTTTATCTGCTGAACCGGGCACTGCCCTGAAAAGGTTTCCTGCCCTCTGTGGCTGCATGTCTCATACTCTGCCCTGAGGGGATCCTCTCAGCCGAGGATCAGTCACTTAATGCAAGGCTTCTCTGCTGGTGCTGTAAGCTAGTCCAAGCTGTGGCAGGGATTTTCCAGAGGTGCACTATTGTCCACTAGAAACTCGACTGAGATGTGCCAATCATTTCACCTGGGCTGCCCCCAGCCTCTGCTGGCACAGCATTCAGCCCCGGCTGTGCTGGCTTTGAACCGGTGCCCTAGAGGTGAAAGTGCATGGATGATCTTTTAGCTCTCCGGGGCTGCATTGCACAGGAGGAAGCTGACTCTGGAGGAAACAGGTGTTTGGCCTGTTCTATCAGTCCAATGTGGGACCCAGGTAACCATTGTAAGCATGCGACTTGTGAGCCGCATGTGGGCTGCTGACCAGGGCTTACTTTGTAATGAAAGAGATGCTTGCTGATTCGCGGGAAGCCGGGGGGGGCAGAGAAGCAGAGTGGGGCGGCATGTAACTCAGGGCTGGAGGCGGAGCGGAGGTGAGCTGGGGGTGGGGCAGGAGAGGGGAGAGGAGCTGTCGGTGGGTGCTCTGCACCCACCAAATTTTTCTCATGGGAAAATTCCAGCCCCAGAGCACCCACGGAGTTGTCACCTAAGGCGCCACTTTTGGCCAGTTGTTAAAAGGGCTTCGTGGGACAACCGGTTCTAAAAGGGCTTCTAAATTTAACAACTGGTTCCAGCGAGCTGGTTCTAACCAGCTCCAGCTCACCACTGCCTAACTCCATTCCTAAGCCTTCTGCAAGGACCCAGTCTGTGTCCCCTGATACCACAGGCCTGGGGATCCAGCTAGAGGTGGTGGAACCAGACCCCAGACCAGCATCTATGACAGCGGTTGTAAATCCAGTTCCTAGGACCCAGCCAGAACCAGCCCAAGGATCGGAACAGACAGAGCAGTCAGCACCAAAGCCCATGCTTGCAACCCTACCAGAGTCAGGGGAGCCAGCACCAAAGGGTGCCACAGAGCCTGCTCCTGCCGCAGCAGCTAAACCAGTGCAAGAAGCTCAACCGGAGGCTGAAATACAACCTAGTGCACGAGCGGAGAGAGGTTCACCATGAACAGAGACACCTACATTGCTTCCAGTGGGAGCAAGCCCAAGCCCAGAACCCAGTGAGGAATGAATGTCTCCAGCATCAAGGGAGTGGTTCCAGGTAGAGCAGGAAGTGGATGAAAGCGTCAAGAGAGCTTGAACTGTGGCATGGAGCAACCCACTGCCTCTCAGTTCTTCCAGTAGGTCCAGGTTTGTTGTAGGAGGAAGACTTTTGTACAAGGAAACCCTTTCTGGTGGGCACAAGGAGGACTGGCATCCTCAGAGACAGTTGGTAGTTCCAACTAAGTGTAGGAAAAATCTCTTGAGCTTAGCCCATGATCACCCTAGTGGCCATGCTGGGGTGAATAGGACAAAAGGCTGTTTGGGAAAGTCATTCCACTGGGAGGGGATGGGCAAGGACCGTTTCTACCTATGTCCGGTCTTGTGAGGTGTGCCAGAGAGTGGGAAAGCCCCAAGACCAGGTCAAGACCCCTCTCCAGCCACTCCCCATAATTGAGGTTCCATTTCAGTGTGTAGCTGTGAATATTCTGAGTCCTTTCCCTAAGAAGACACCCAGAGGAAAGCTGACCTTCATGGATTTTGCCACCCAATGGCTGGAAGCAGTAGCTCTAAGCAACACCAGGGCTAAAAGCGTGAGCCAGGCATTGGCAGACATTTTTGCCAGGGTTGGTTGGCCCTCCGAAATCCTTACGGATTCGGGAACTAACTTCCTGGCATGGACCATGAAACGTTTTTGGAAAGCTTATGGAGTAAACCACTAGGTTGCCGTCCCTTACCCCATCAAACGAATGGCCTAGTGGCCTTAATGGAACTTTGGGGGCCATGATACGTAAATTCATGAATGAACACTCCAGTGATTGGGACCAAGTGTTGCAGCAGTTGCTCTTTGCCTACAGGTCTGTACCACATCCCAGTTTGGGGTTTTCACCCTTTAAACTTTTTTATGGCCATGAAGTTAAGGGGCCAATACAGTTGGTGAAACAGCAGTGGGAGGGGTTACAGCTTCTCCAGGAACTAACATTTTGGACTTTGTAACCAACCTGCAAAACATCCTCAAAGACTCTCTAGCCCTCCCTCAAGAAAACTTACAGGATGCTCAACAAGAGCAAAAGGCCTGGTATGATAAACATGCCAGAGAGCGTTCCTTCAGAGTAGGTGACCAAGTCATGGTCCTGAAGGCGCTCCAGGCCAATAAGATGGAAGCATCGTGGGAGGGGTCATTTATGGTCCGAGAGCGCCTGGGAGCTGTTAATTACTTCATAACATTCCCAGATCCTACCCAAAAACCCAAAGTATACCATATTGATTCTCTAAAGGCCTTTTATTCCAGAGAATTAAAGGTTTGTCAGTTTACAGCTCAGGAGGAGATGACGCTGAGTGGCCTGAAGGTGTCTACTATGAAGGGAAAAGCAATGGTAGCATAGAAGAGATGAACCTTTCCATAACACTTGGGTGTAAGCAGTGACAACAAATCCAGGAGTTGTGCACCAGCTTCGCGCCGATGTTTTCAGCCACCCCAGGACAGACAGAACGGGCGTACCACTCCATTGACAGGTGATGCTTGCCCAATTAGAGCCCATCCCTACTGGATGTCTCCTCAAGCCGAAACCAAAATAGAAAGGGAGATCAAGAACATGTTACAGATGGGTGTATTGGCCTCTACATTAGTTCTGGTTCCCAAACCAAATGGGGAAATCTGCTTTCATGTGGACTACCGTAAGCTAAATGCTGTAACTTGCCCAGAGAACTATCCAATGCCATGCACAGATGAGCTATTGGAAAAACTGGGACATGCCCAATTCATCTCCACCTTAGACTTAACCAAGGGGTACTGGCAGGTACCACTAGATGACCCAGCCAAGGAAAGGTCAGCCTTCATCACCCATGTAGGACTGTATGAATTTAATGTGCTTCCTTTCGGACTGTGAAATGCACCTGTGACCTTCCAGAGACTGGTAGATAACCTTTTGGTTGGATTTGGGGAATTTGCAGTCTCCTACCTTGACGATGTGGCCATATTCTCAGCTTCATGGGCAGAACACCCTGAACACCTCCAAGTTGTCTTCCAGCGCATAAGGGAGGCAGGATTAACCGTTAAGGCCAAAAAATGTCAAATAGGCCTAAATAGGGTAATGTACCTTGGACACCAGGTGGGTCAAGGAACTATCAACCCCTTACACCACACAACAGAACCACTAACCCAGGAACCTATCCTTGCAACAAAGCCCGTTGCCAACTCTGTCCACATATCTATTCAGGAGACACCATCATAGGCCTAATCACATCAGCCACACTATCAGAGGCTCGTTCACCTGCGCATCTACCAGTGTGATATATGCCATCATGTGCCAGCAATGTCCCTCTGCCATGTACATTGGTCAAACTGGACAGTCTCTACGTAAAAGATTAAATGGACACAAATCAGACGTCAAGAATTATAACATTCAAAAACCAGTCAGAGAACACTTCAGTCTCTCCGGTCACTCGATTACAGACCTGAGGGTGGCTATCCTTCAACAAAAAAACTTCAAAAACAGACTCCAACGAGAGACTGCTGAATTGGAATTAATTTGCAAACTGGATACAATTAACTTAGGCTTGAATAGAGGCTGGGAATGGATGAGTCATTACACAAAGTAAAACTATTTCCCCATGTTATTTCTCATCCCCACCCCACCCCCCACTGTTCCTCAGATGTTCTTAAAAAGAAAAGGAGTACTTGTGGCACCTTAGAGACTAACAAATTTATTAGAACATAAGCTTTCGTGAGCTACAGCACACTTCATCGGATGCATTTGGTGGAAAAAAAAAAGTTTTTCCACCAAATGCATCCGATGAAGTGAGCTGTAGCTCACGAAAGCTTATGTTCTAATAAATTTGTTAGTCTCTAAGGTGCCACAAGTATTCCTTTTCTTTTTATGAATACAGACTAACACGGCTGCTACTATGAAACCTGTCAGATGTTCTTGTTAACTGCTGGAAATAGCCTACCTTGCTTGTCACCATGAAAGGTTTTCCTCCTTCCCCCCCCTCCCCCGCTGCTGGTGATGGCGCATCTTAAGTGATCATTCTCCTTACAGTGTGTATGATAAAACCCATTGTTTCATGTTCTCTCTGTGTGTATATAAATCTCCCCACTGTATTTTCCACCAAATGCATCCGATGAAGTGAGCTGTAGCTCATGAAAGCTTATGCTCAAATAAATTTGTTAGTCTCTAAGGTGCCACAAGTACTCCTTTTCTTTTTGCGAATACAGACTAACACAGCTGCTACTCTGAAACCTTACAGGCTAAAGTAAATGCTAACCAAAATTGGCCTGTCCTTAAGTCAAAGAAGCACCTTCTCGGGCTTGGCCGGGTATTACAGATGATTTGTACCACACTACAGCCAAATTGCCACCCTACTGACAGACCTAACCAGGAAAAAACAGCCAAATGCAGATCAGTGGACTGAGAAGTGTCAGGAAGCCTTTAACCAGCTTAAGGTGGCCCTTACGTACTAAGGGCCCTGGACTTCGACTAACCTTTCGTCATAACCACAGATGTGTCTGAGCGTGGTGTAGGAGCAGTTTTAATGCAGGAAGGACCAGATCAACAATTCCATCCTGTCATGTTTCTCAGCAAAAAACTTTCTGAGAGGGAAAGCCACTGGTCAGTCTCAGAAAAAGAATGTTATGCCATCGTGTATGCTCTGGAGAAGTTACGCCCACACATTTGGGGACGGCGTTTCCACCTGCAAACTGGCCATGATGCACTGAAGTGGCTTCACACAGTCAAAGAAACTAACAAAAAACTTCTTCAATGGAGTTTAGCTCTTCAAGACTTTGATTTTAAGATACAACACATTTCAGGAGCCTCTAACAAAGTGGCTGATGCACTCTCCCGGGAAGGTTTCCCAGAATCAGCCAGGTAAAAATGTCCCTGTATTCTAAGTCATTGTAGTCCTTACAATGTGGAAAATACTGTTTAGTTCTTCATGTAATTAGTAGTAAAATTAAAAGTGCATGTATCTTATTAACTCTGTTTTCCTAAATCTCCAGGAAGAAATCCCATCCGGTGTGGACCTGACCTGAACCAGGCTGGCCAGCACTATCTGTGATTTGGGAGGTGTGTGATAAATGAAGCGGCGCGGGGCGGGGGGAGGGGGGGAGTAGGTCCCTTTTATGGACACCCAGCCAGTAGTAGCTATAAAATACCACTTAGTAGCTGTTCTCTAATTGTTCTCTACCTGTAAAGTGTTAAAAAGTTAGGTAAAAGTGTAGTAAAGGTGTGCCGGGGCTCTGAACTGCCAGGCCCGGAGGTGCTAGGGCTCTGAACTGCCAAGCCCGGAGATGCCAGCGCTATGAACTGCCAAGCCCGGAGATGCCGGGGCTCAGCCCTGGCAAGCCCTGGTGCAAGTTAAGCCCTGCCGTTGACCCAGGCAAACAAGAGGGGTTCAGCTGGGTTCCTTGGTCTGGCAAACTCTGTTGTGGCAGTTCCTCAGTGGCGTTAGTGTCCTTGGTTCTCCACTCACTGTCTCCTTGCCACTCCCTCTGGTGTTGCCAGGACTGCATTGCAGTGGCTCCCCCCTGCTCTCTTCAGCCCAGGTTAGGCCCCTGGGCCCGTTGTGGGGCTGCTGTTCCCGCTCTCATCACAGGAACAGATGGGCAGAGGAGAGGTGGCTCTAGGCCCAACAAGGTCCCCCAGGGTGAGTTAAAGCAGCTCCGGGCAGTGTCCCAGGCCCCCTGTGAGTCACAGGAAGCAGACAATGGCTGGTACACTGCAGCATTCAGTCCCCTCCCTCCTGTCCCACTCCCCCTATGCCGGGGCTGGGCATAGGGCTCCACATGCTATGGTCCAATCCTGGGTCCCCCTGAGGGCTGTTTGTGTTGCTGAAGTGGCATAAATGGACCTGAGGGAGCAGAGACACTGGCCCTGTAGCTCCAGAAACTGATTTGGTCATTACAAGTCTATACGTTACAGGGCAGGATTTAGTGGCAGCTTGGGAGAGCGGGGACTGGCGGGCACTAGCGCAGCCTTTCGGGACTTGGGAGGTCACCTGTGACTGACGAAAGGGCAGATTTTCAAACTAAGAAGAAGAAGAAGAAGACCTGGCACTTTCCATTAGGAGATTGCAAAGCACTTTACAAAGTGCATGCAGACATAGGTGCTGACTCCGTGAGTGCTGCGGGGCTGGAGCACCCACAGGGAAAAATTAGTGGGTGCTCTGCACCCAATGGCAGCCAAGCTCCCCACCCCGCTCCACCTTGCCTCACCTCACCACCTCCGCCTCCTCCCCTGAGTACGCTGCATCCCTGCTTCTCCGCCTACCTCCCAGCACTTGCTGTGCCAAACAGCTGTTTGTCAGTGTAGCAAGCTCCAGGAGGGAGGGGAGAAGAGCAGGAACGTGGTGCGCTCAGGGGAGGAGGCGGGGCTGGGGCAGGGATTTTGGAAAGGAGTTGGAATAGGGGCAGGGAGGGGGCACAGTTGGGGCAGGGATTTTGGGGAAGGGATTGGAATGGGGGCGGTCAGGGGTGGAGTCGGGGCAGGGCTGGGGGGGCAGAGGGAGGTCGAGCACCCACCGCATGAGCAGAACTTCGCGCCTATGCATGCAGGTAGGAAAACTGAGGCACGAGCTGGGAATAGAATCCAGGTCTCCTGAGTCGCAGGCCAGTGCTCTACCCACTAGGTCATACTGACTCCTAGATACCCATCTGCTCCCATTTAGGCACTGAGCAACTGCTGGTTGGGTCCAAGGCCCTGTTTTGACAGGCACAAAGGGTGTGATTTTCACTCAGACTGGCACGGGTGAGGTAGCCTAGCGCGGCTGAGGAGCCCCCGGAGATGCAGGCTCACTTGTCTCAAGCCAGACTGGCTGGCCACATTGTAGCCTAGGGGAGCCTAGTCCAGATGACAGCTTCGGACATGCTAGCCAGCATATTATCCGATCTTGTCACGCTTCCAGCCTGCGGCTGGCACCAGCTCGCTCACCATTGCAACAGATCCAGCAGGAGCTGCTGATAGACCCACCGGGGTCTGGGATGTGGGGGAGAGGGAGCAGCTGAGGAGCAATGTGGCCCAGAGTGAGGGGCGGTGGGAAAAACAAGCCAAAGTGATGGTGGAGATTATCCCTTCCTAGGTATTGCAATATCCTCCAACATTGGGCTGCTTGTTTGCAGCCATGGGTGACTGGAGCTGGCAGTGTTTAATCAGGTAGCAGCCATGGGATAGTGGGCGCTGTCTGGTCTCCACTGCCCGTTGAGGGAGCTGGCAGAGATGGTAGCATTGGCCCGTGTGTTGGGGGCTGTTTGTCTTCAGAGGGATGAGCTGTGGGAAGCTGCGACTTGATGTCACTTTACATACTTTGCAGGGTGCCCAGAGCCTGCAGCCCCAGCGCTCCTTGTTGCTCTACATAGAACGAGAACAAAGACATGGAATCAATCCACGAGGGGCTAAAATGGGAGCTACTGGGTGCGAGTGTCACACTGGGAAGCTGCAAGCCAGCTGTGCAGCAGTGGAGAATCACGCCCATGTGCCTCTCACACTGACAGTCCAGGGAGTCCTTGATTCCAAGGCCAGAAGGGACAACCGGGCTCATCCGGTCTGATCTCCTGTCAAACACAGGCCACACAACTTCACCAAAGTAATTCCTAGAACAGATCTTTTAGACAGCCACCTGTGACACTGGCAGACCAGGTGCCAGCTCATGCCAAGGTCCCCGCATATCAAGGGAACACTGTCAAATGCAGAGCTGGAAGCACTCTGGCTCCCTGTTGTGCTAGCATGGTTAAAAAAGGGAATAAGATTCGGAGAGTATGTATAGTGTTTATGAATGCTTGTGAGCCACTGCCAGCATTAATCTCCCTCAAAACACCTGTATCCCCTACTGAGTGGTTATACTGTGAGCCTCTGGGACTGATCTCCAACAGCAGGTGTCGTGTCCTGCCCAACAGGAAAAGTCCATCAACACCAGGTGGACTATCGTGGGATGGTAAAGCTCTCCCCCTCCCATCCACTGTGAAGATGAGTCATGCAAGTGGATTCCTTCCCTCAGCTGAATTTGCAGCTCAGCGCACATCACAGGAGAGGGATACAAATCCTCTATTCTGCTTGGACTCCAGGGCAAGGTGTTCTAGGCATAAGCAAAAGACGCCCAGCTGCTTAGCTTGGGTTAGCCCTAAAGGGCATATAGAGATTATAGAAGCTTCTATTACTTTCTGAAATGCAAGATTGTAACTCATTTGTGTGTATGGACATTTACCTGCTTTACCTTGTACATAACTCTCTCAATCCTTCTCCTATATCAGATAGCTTTAGATAGTTTATCATAGAATTGGCTACAAGCGTTGTCTGTGGTGTGAGATCTAAGGTGCAATTGACTTGGAGTAAGTGACTGGTCTTTCGGGACTGGGAGTAACCTGACCATTGCTGTGATCCTGGGTGTCAAGGACCATCTATCACACAGGTGGGTTCACCTGGATAGTGAGATAAATCAGAGGACCCCTGTGACTCCAGGTTTAGGCTGTGATAGCACCAGAGCGGTTGACACTTGATAATTGGTTGGTGAAACATAAGTACAGAACTCACAGCCCATGTGGGGGCTGTGCCCTGGTTTGTGGCAGTCTGCTCTGAGGTTAGTACCCTGCTCTGGAGTCACTGAAGGAGCATTACAACAGCCCATCTTCAGTTAAAAGTTGTCAGTGGTGGTTTGTCAGAGCTTTGGCATACATCAGTTAACCACCCTCACTGTTAAAAACTTGCACTTCATTTCACTGTTACCAATGTATGCCAAAGCTCTTTAGGTTAAAGTCCTCCCACTGGTTCTATCGATGGGGACTTGGAAGGGCGGGGCATCAGTGGAGTTAGAGCAGCGATGAATCTGGTCCTCAGCCACTGGCCTGTGGCTGCCAGGAACTAGGGGAGCTGGAACAAGAATTCCTGATTCCTGTGCTCTGACCGCTGGCCCATTTCCTCGGATGCAGCAGCTAGATGGGAAAGCAAACAGCTTTTCCAACGTATTTCTCAGTGTGCCCCCAGCTCCAGGCAGGGCAACTGGCACTGAATACTCAGCCCAGAGAATCCAGCTGTCTCTCCAGCGGTTCAGGCAGACAATGGTTTGCAATGGCTGAAGCTGCTTTAACAGCCCTGGAAGCTGAAGGCCTCTAGGCACAGAACGGGGCAGCGCCAAGCTCCCTCAGCCCACTGTGCACTTTCTTGGAGGGACCCCCATCCCCTTTCCTGGAGCAGGGAGTAGCTCAGTCCCTGTGGGCCTTCCTTTGCTGGCAATGCTTGGGAGGGTGGTGCTGGCTATGGAGGAGGCTGGGCAGTGGGGCACCATGGCCAGGTCAGGTGGGCAGAGGTCTGAGCTGGATAACAAGGGGGCTTCGTCAGACAGCAGGACCCAGATCCAGCTGATCCTGCCTTGATGAGGGCCACCCTTCCCTCCCTGGCATCCGTGGGGTCAGGGCCCTGGCAATGTGAATTCAGGCCCCATCAATGAGCTCCAATCGGCAGCTGCAGCTCCACATGGTTCCCATGAGGCTCAGTGGTCCCATCCCTCCCAGCCTAAGGGTCATCTGGCTCCGTCCCTGGGGTGGGAGTTCCCTGATGCTCGGCCCACTCACTAACCATTTTGGCGGCTCAGCTTTTGCCACCCTCCCCAGAATCAGTGCATTGCTGGAGAGTCTCCTAAGGGGTTGTAGTACCAGGCACTTAGCCACCAGGGGGTGCACAAGGAAGGCAGGTGCTGCAGCCCGGTGGGCATAGTGCGCCCACTTTGCATTGGGGTGAGTGCACCATGCGCCAGGCAGGGGAGAATCAGCCCTGCAGAGCACTGGGTTTGTCATGTTCCTGGCCCTGCCCATCCCCATGGGAGAGCAACCAAACAACCACTGTCAAAATCAGAGAGTGACAGCAGGAAGGGGCTCCCTCTGCCGGGTCATGACATGGCCTCTGCCAGGGCCGGACAGGAAGGGGGCTGTCTTAGACCTAGCGATTTAGGAGCCAGTGACCCTGTGGCAGGATGAAGTCACGTGCCTGCCTGCAGGGGTTTTTTGCGCCTCTCCCACTTTAAATCACCCATGTTGGATGAAGGGGACCCCGGGGTGGAGGTGGAGCCTCTGGGTCTGGCCTGGATGCTGAGTCCCATACCCAGCCAGCCCTGGCATGCCTTGCTTGTGTGTATGTGGGGGGGGGCTCTGTCTGCGTGTTCATCTTTGGAATGCGGCTGATTTGCTGCAAAGCAGCCATGTGCTGTTGCTGGTTCTCCAACATCTGGAGGACTGAATTCCTGGTGGGAGAGCTCACAGCTTCCTGCCAGCACAGGCCACTGCTTGGCAGGCCCAGCAGAGAAACAACATGGGGGAAGGGGGCGGGGGGACTCCCTGTATGCTCAGGAAGGCACGAAAACCACCCCCAGAAAAGGGCCAGGCCTGCCAGAGCCAGACAGCACCACGCAGCCTGAGCAGGGCAGTGCCAACACAGGACACCCAGCACAAGCGGTCTGCGGCATGACACCAGCAGCTAGAGGAAGCCCTCCCCCCGCCCCTAAGATCCTGTCCTTTTGCTCTGCAGGGCCAGGGATTCAGTCCAATGCCCAGCCCAGACGGCCTATCTGCAGTGCCCTCTGCTGTCGAACAAGGGACCCACACAGATGTAGTCCCAGATTCAGTCCCAGCTCCTTAAGCTCTTAGGCAGGTAGGAAGACAACAGCATCTCCTGCTGGCCAATTTCAGGGGATGAGTCAATGGGCTCCAAAGTGCCCCCAATTCAATGCCCTTAGTTGGAGATTATCCCTGTTTGGGGAAAAGGGGGGACCCAAGGGAGAGGGAGTTGATAAGAATCCTTGATCTGCAGGAGGGAGAAAGGCCATGCTGGGAGAGCTGGAACCCATTCACTGGGGCACCTGGTTCTCCCCTCCTGCCCATGCCCTTGGCACACTTGGGATGCTACTCCTCTGGGCATCACCCCCTAAACCCACACCCCTCCCCGGGAAGGCTGCAAAGCAATGGCACCTTCTGAATGATGGAACAGGGCCTGAAGGCTGAGCTGGGCTCAGGCTAAGTTGTTGCTTTAGTTCTGTGCCAATTTGCTGTTCATGAAAGCAAGGGCCACACTGGCTGTGGCCAGGTGTAGTGTGCTTTGACAGCTTCCTCCAGCTCTGCCAGTGCTCCTCAGTCCCAACCTGCAGCCCCTGCTCTTCCAGTTTTTCCCTTCCATCCCTACACAAACAAAATTGCCAGTGCTGAGTCCTGCCCTGTCTCCCACCCCTGCTCCTCCAGTTCTGGGGTTTCCTCTGGGCACATGCTGCCTGTTCTGACAAATTCTGGTTTTTGTTCTTTGAGGTAGGCACATGCCCATGACCTGCAGGCTGAGATGCCATCAATTTACTTCCTGGGTGATGTGAACCAGGAGCACCTAGTTCCAAGGCTGAGCATTTGGACAGGGTCTGTGCCCAAGAGTCTTGCACATCCCCTGCCTGGCAGCTAGACAGACTCAGAACAGAGATCATCTGCTCTCACTCCACTCAGAAATCCTGCTGGGCAGGGAGTCGAGGACGGCTGAGTCCTGAGCACTAACACAGCCAGAACCCCCCGCCCTCTGCCTGGGTGCAGGAGTGAGAGACCACAAAGATCTCAGGCCACTGACCCTGCCAGCAGCTTAACCCCTTCGGTGTCTTGCAGGGACAGACAGGACCCACTGGATGAAGGGAAGCAATCTGGGTGCTGTGGACACACAGGAACCCAGGTGTCCTGCTGCCTCCCTGTCTCTAGCACCACTTCAAACTGGAAGGGACCAAAAGTCTGATGCGTCCAGTGGCTGTTTGTGGCCTCTGTCAACTGAGCTTGTGATGCCAGGCCTGGTCCCAGCGGCTAGTGTGCAGTACGGGCCACTGGCTCAAGGCCTCTTTGGGAGGAAGTGGCCAAGGACCAGATGGACGCTGGAGCCTGAATTCACCACTCACATGAGGACAGGGCTGAGCAGACTGGGAACAGGCTGGGTAGGGGGCAAGCTTGGCCACATGGAGAAACGAAGGATTTGGTCCCTGGGGCCATGGAGCCAGCACTAAAGAGATAAGGTGGGGAGGTAATATCTTTTCCTGGCCCAATGGCTGCTGGGGAGAGAGAGGAACGATCCTGGGATGGCCACGGCTACTACATGGCACATAAGCCGGCACTAATACTTGTACAAGACTAGCCTGGCCATCTGGTAGATGTGGCTATATGCATGGGTGTGGGCTGAGAAGGGTTAAACCCAGCTCCCCACAGGGTGAACCGAGGATCCTGCATTTGGGGGAGGGTGTTGCGGGAGTCCCTACATGGCTAGGGGAGGGAGGTTATCAGGTCTCCAGCACCCCATCTTTCTGTAGCTGCATCTCAAAGTGGTGGGCTGGCAGTCGCAAGAGGGCAACATTATCTCCGCCTCCTTCCCCCCTAGCCCTTTCTCCATGTCTCCCTGGGGCTGCGGGAGAGGGGTGTTCACAGATTGCCAGGCCCCAGGCCACGGCTTCCTGTCACGGAGGCTGCAGGAGGTTGTTTTTGGCAGGTCTCACTTTCCCCCCCTCCCAGCTGCGTCTCACCTTGGTGCTGGGGGATGTTCAGGAGTGGGTCCTTCCCCATGTTACCAAGGATTTGCAGGATTTGCCTGCTACCAAGAGGGGGCACTGTTGGACTATAGCCAGTGTTCACTAGCTCCTGGCTGCCCCCTGGGGGCTTTCAAACCTTCCCTGGCAAAGATTCTGGGAGAGCAGATTGGGATAGAGCGGATCCAAGCCAAGAGAAGGAGGCCTCTAGAAGACCATCGGTCCCAGCCACTCAGCCCCCAGGGGAGGGATTAGAAGGGCTGTACCGCCAGATCTGCTCCTCCCAGCCACTTCTATGCTAAGGGGCAGAGGCAATAAGCATTATAAACAGGCCCTGGCTGAGGAGCTGAGGCTGGACTGACTCTCCTGATTTACCAGCAACCAGTGGCAGCTGGTAACAAAGGGTTAATGGGGCTAAGCCCTACCCCTTCTGTCATTACTTTAAACAAACACACTCCTTTGGAGCAGGTGTGGTGCTGTTCCCCTCTCCCGCCCATTGAGATGGGGAGCGGGAGTGGGAGCGGGAGGCTGATCCAAGTTCCTTCCGCACAGCAAGGGAGAGGCATCAAGTGCCTTCCTCTGTGGAAATATAGAGCAGTGCTGGGAGCAGCATGTACTCCCTTTTCAACCCCCAACCTCTGAAGAGCAGGTGCAGTGCAGAGAAACAGCTGGGGGAACTGGCCAGGCTGTGCTTTCACGGTGTCTGTGCCTGATGAAAGAGGGGGCAGGGGGACTTGTGAGCCAGCTATGGGGCTGAAAGGGGCCTATGACCGCCAGAGGCAGGGTTGAGAGGGAGGCAGGAGCTCATGATCTTGCACCAGGCAGGAAGTCTGGGAGTGGAGTGGGATGGGGCTGTGGACTCATTTCCAGGAGGAAGAGCAGCAGGAGTCAGATGAGCCCCATATTCTGTAATTGGTTAAATAGGGGCCAGAAATATTTTCACGGGGGGGGGGGGGGGGGTAGCTGCCTCCAGCCTCAGCACTTACCCAGGGTACCAGCTGTCTCTGCTTGCCACCAGTGACAAGTGGAATGGGCATCCGGGGCAGGGGAAAGGAGAGCAAGCTGCAAAGCATTCTCCAGCTTCTCTTAAAAGGGCACCACTGCAGGAGATTCAACTTAAGAAGCCTTTTGGGGGGGGGGGGGTTGGGCAGCACTGTCTGTGGGCCAGCCTGTGGCTGGAGGAGGCTATCAAGGCCCCTTGGAGGACTGCATGGAAGGGCTTGGAGTTGACACCCAAATGTGGGGGCTAGTGTGAGGTTTGGACCCTAGAGCACCTCTGACGGCTAAAGGGCCAGGTGGGCACTGTGCTGGTAGCACATTTGGAGGGGCCTGTCTGAGCTGCTGGCAATTGGCTTGGGGATATTGTTGCTCATGGATGTTCTAAGGAACATGACCAGAGCTACTAGCCCAGATACACAGACGTGCTGCTGAACTCTTTGCAGGTTTGTGCAGCGCTTTTATGTACTGTAAAGACCCTCTTGCCCTGTCACTCCTGGCCTTGTGCTGACTTGTAAGCACCGGGAGAGCACAAAGCCACAGTGATGGGACATCGTCTCCAGGCCCTCTCCTTTATCCCTGCTTGGCTGGTGTGTGACTTTCTGGATCCTCTGCCATGTCCTAACTAAGGAAGCATTCGCCCTGCCAGGTCTGCTCTGTGAATCTGCAGCGCTGAAGAGGATGAGGGGAACAGCTGCAGAGGGTATCAAATGTAAAGAGCTTGGCAGAACATTTACTGCACCCCCAATTACGTCCTTCCTGGGGCTCTACCTGTGAGTTGTTGCAATTTAATTGGGCTGCATCCGGCCCTGCCTGTGAGGAGAGGAGTGACTGACTGATGCCTTCTTGGTGCCTGTTCTAAGGATTTGTTCTAAAGGACCAGGAACCTGGAGGCCCAAGAGGCCACGTGGGATGGGGGTGGAAGGGCCTGGAACTGCTCTCCAAGACGCTGTACGCTGAAATGTGCTTGCCACTAGAGAGAGACGGTTTTCTGTGCAAAATGCTCAGGTGTAGCTTTCTTATGTCTTCACTTGATAGCTGGGCTCTTTGGAAAGATCCAAGCACTTCCTCCGAACAAAGGACAACGGAGTTTTCAGGCTACTGTGGAAGTGGAAATGTGGCAATGCCAACATCATCCCAGTATGCTGGGGCAGCCACAAAATACCAGGGGTCAGGAATCAGGTCAGAGGATAAGAGACTTGCTGGGCAGGGCTAGCATGCCCCACCGTGATAGCATTCTTTGGGCTGCCAGACAACGTGTACATGGCAAGCAGAAACTCAGGGCAGCAAGTTTACAGACCTGGACTCCGATGCTCAAAATAGTCCAAGCCGAACATCTACACAGCTCTAAAGCATAGGGAGAGGGCTGGTCTGAGCTGCAGACCAAGCCCAAATGTCTACACAACTACTTGTAATGCCATAGAGCGAGCCTGGATCTGTAGACTTGCTGCCGTGGGTTTCTGTTTGCCATGTAGACCTCCTCCCGGGTGGCAAAGTTGAACTCTGATGTCTCGTCACGTCCCTATAGCTAACAGGTCTGACTGGAGCTTCATTCCCAGCTGCCACCATCCTGAGCTTTAATGAATGTATTTACTAGCTGCCCACATGGTGCCTAGCTCTTGCCAGTGCTGCTAGCACTGCCCTTTCATGGTCAACTGAAAAGTACCCACAAATTGAGAAATAGTCTAACCTTCTATTGTTATATGGGAAGAAAATGCTGTAATCACTCTGGGTTCTCTGGTGATTCCTGTGCTGCTCTTGTGGCTTAGGCTGTCTCCAGAAACCCTTCAGGGAATTTCTTATTTTTACTTAAGAAAATCTTTGTAGTTCAGTTGCTGTTGAATCATTTCCAGTGAGGACACTGGCCTTTTCCATGAGTCTATTGTCAGGGATGGAGAATCCTCCACAACTCTTGATAAATTGTTCCAATGGTTAATTACTTTCACTGTTTAAAAATTGGCTCCTTATTTTGGGTCTGAATTTATCTAGCTTCAACTTTCAGCCATTGGATCATGTTATATTTTTCTCTGCTAGATTGAAAAGCCTATTATTAAATAGTTGTTGTCCACATAGGTACTTATAGACTGTGATCAAGTCAACCTTGAACCTTCTCTTTGTTAAGCTAAAGAGACTGAGCTTCTTGAATCTATCGCTATCAGGCAGTTTTCTAATTGTTTAATTGTTTTCATGGCTTTTCTCTGAACACTCTTCAATTTATCAACAGATGGGGTTAAGGTCCTTCGAAAGGGAATTCACAGGCTGCAGTGTGGTGGATCTATAGGAACTTGCTCATGCACATCATCTCTCACCTGGAGGACTCCTGCTATGGCAGATAGGGGAGGTCACTTCCTTGGGGCAGTCAATCACTGGACTCTCTGAGGCAACCAACAAGGATACCCCTTGGAGTGGTGTGTGCTTTTTATTGTGGACATCTGTGTGTTAGGAATTGGACCGAGGCCTGCCAACTCTTTAGCAGCCTGGGTGAATGCCATTAGAAAGTGACCACTCTCAGTCACTCCCTACCTGGGCTGACCTTGAACTGAGAACCTATTAAAGACAGGCTTTAATAGCAGTCTTCCGAGTGAGCCAGTAGTGTCCCCAAAACCTTGTTAAACAATGGGCCTTAGGTTCTTAATTTGTACTTAGAACTCCCATTGAAACTCTTGAGAACAGACCTTGGAATTTGAGCCACTGTGAACGAATTGAACTGGCTGGCCTGTAACAGGGAATGAGATGCCGTTCTAAAGATTGGCTACTCTACATGCTGAAGTTGTTTAGATACATAAAATGATTTTTTGGAATAACTAACTTCTTAGTAGTTGATCTGATATTATAGGAATAATAACCTGACACCATTGGCTGAAATTAGGCAGCTGCTTTTCTGTTGCTTATTCTGAGGCTGAACAGGACAGAAAGTGGCAGTACTCTACCAGTACTGAGAGCTACTGTTTGCTCTCTTCCTTTTCCTGGGCTTTTTGTCTCTGCACTTCTCTTCTGTCTTTCTCCCACGTTCCCTGCTGTTATCTTTGTATTTTTCCACTCCAGTTTTTACTTTTTCTTGATTTGTCACTTTACATCTTTTTTTTTTTTTTTTTTTTTACACTCTCCTCCCCCTTTCTTGCCTCTTTGCCAAGATCAATGTTAAAGAGATTGCAGCAGGGAACTGACTAATCCTAGGCCCCGATCCTGCTACACAGACTTGCCAGCATGCTTAACTTCATGCACTGTAAGTGGTTCTGTTGACTTCATTGGAGCTACTCTGTGCATAAAGTTAAGCATGCACACATTACCAACTCTTGTGATATTTGGTAGTTTTGTTTTGTGTTTCTTAAGGCACCAGCTTTAAGAGAATCTACAGCTGTCACTTCAAAATTCTAACTTTTCTGATTGCAGGGAAAAGCTTGTAAATGTGACCCTATAGGCTCAAAACCCAGAAAGCAAATAAAAAGTATCCACAATGTATTATTTATTTAAGCCAATTTCATGATTTTCTGGGGCCTCACTCATGATTTTGAATGTACTATGCATAAATCTTTGCAGGGTCAGGGTTTAGGATTGTTCAGTTTTTCTCCTGCATCAAACTCCCTACACAGAGAGCTATATTATTACAAAGGGAAACCAGCTAAGTCAGTTTCTGCATAAAGCTGAACTAGATGCAAAAGGAAACTGACTAGGATTAGTCAATTTCCTTTGGCCTCCACCTCCCCTGCTGCTGGGCTCATCTTGGACCTGTCCCCTCCCCCAACTTTGGCTCCTCCCTTCCATCTGCAGAGCAGCAATGTGAAATTAAGACTATTAATTTTCAGGGGGAATCTGCAAAGTTTTAGTACATTTTACCAGCCCCTGGCATCACCTGTTCCTCTTCCTTCATCAGTGGGCCTAGTTCTTGCTTTCACACTTGATGTTTACATCACAAGAAGTTTGATATGACTCAGGCTATGTCTACACTACAGAGGTGATGCTGGCAGTGCCCTGGAGTTAGACACAGTTTAGGCTGACAAGTTTTTCTGCTGCTGTAGGAATGCCACCTCCCTGGACAATGCCAGTGATGCTGACAGAAATACTCTTGGGTCTCGCTGCATCTACACTGGGGGTTTTTAGGGGTTTTGTCGTTAGAGGTGTGTTTTTTTTCATATCCTGATCAACATAGCTATGCTGGTACAAATTTTAACTGTAAACCAAGCCTGAGTCTAACCACCATTGATCTGGTCCATATTCACCTCTGTTATAGGGTTAGTTGCTTACCCCAAGAGCTCCTTTCTGTAACCTGTTGCTACTGTAGGAAGCTATTTCTTGCTACTGTGGAATAGCTTTATTGCTGTGTCCAGTCTTGGCGTCACTAACGTTATTACAGTCCTGTCCAAACACACGTACCTACTGCTGGAGAAAAGACCTACCACTTGAATTTGTGTTAAAATACAAATTTTGAGAGGAACACCTGGCTCCCGCATTATTAATTGGACATCTGTATTAACAGCTGGAAACTGTTTTGACAACATTGCTAGCAATTCAATTCCAACTATATTTCTCTGATCTAGTGGTCAGGGCTATTGTCTGAGAGTCGGAAATCACAAGAATTATTCCTAACTCTGCCATTAGCTTTATGGCTTCGCACAAGACCCAACGGATGTGCCCCACTTTATCCATCTGTTACTGGGGGATGATGCTTTCCTGAAGAGAAGGGGAAATTATTGTATAGTGGTTTGTCCAAGGATAATCTGAATTTCAGTTGGTGTCGAAGTCTTTCACAGTTTTCTTACACACACACACACACACACATATATGTTGTGTACATTAACTTGTATGGAATGCTGTGTGTCCCTCTCTCAAGGGGAAGTACTGTATGTACCTTATCTTCTCTTAAATCCCTGGATACACTGACTGGGGCCTCTTACGTGAGATGGAAAATTAAAACTGGCTCAGTTTCTCTGGCCTGGCTACATAAGGAAATTAGGTTGGTATAATTACATTGCTCAAGGGCGTGAAAAATCCACATTCCTGAGTAAGGCAGTTAAACTCACCAAATCCCTGGTGCAGACAGCGCTAGCAACCACCTCTGGGAGAGGTAGATGAACTATGACTACAGGGGAACCCCATCTGTTGGTATAGGTAGTGTCTTCACTGAAGCACTACAGCAGCCCTACTTTAAGTGTAGACAGGCCCTAAGTTATCACCACCAACAGCCGCTGATAACAG
Organism: Dermochelys coriacea; assembly: GCF_009764565.3. Taxonomy (NCBI): domain Eukaryota; kingdom Metazoa; phylum Chordata; order Testudines; family Dermochelyidae; genus Dermochelys; species Dermochelys coriacea. Next base: position 34,223,035 of record NC_050077.1, on the reverse strand, counting down.
CTCTTTTGTAGCACTCCTCATTCTCAAAGTGCTTTACTAAAGAGGTTAGTAGCATTAGCCCTATTTTGTGGGGAAACTGAGACACAGAGCGGGGACGTGACTTGCCCAGGTCTCCCAGCTCTGCCATTGTGCCTGCTGTGTATAGTACCCAAATCTCCTGAGTGATAGTTTGATGCTCTATCCATTAGGCTGCACTGCCTCCCACTGTGCACAACTTGGGAAGAACAGGTAAGGCATTCCTCTCCTCTTGTTTTACCTCCCCCCACCCTGTGTAGTTGAGGGCCCAGCTGGCTCAGCATAGGAGGAGTTCAGCAAAGCAGAGCAGGGGACATCTGCTACTTTCTCCTGTTTCAGGCTCCCAAGGGCCCTGAGGTGGGAGGCTGGCCTTCATGCACAGCCTGGCCTTGCCTATTGGTCTGGTCAGTCTGTGGGGCACAGACACACAACAGGATGAGTCTCCTCCTCACACCTGCTAGTCAGACAAACAGCAAAGTAGCCTCGGGGTGGCTGGGTGTCAGAGGGACCCCTGGCAGCTGGGGATGGTGGCAGTTAAAGGGAAGATGCAATGACATCAACAGGGTGTGGGGGTGCAGCCAGGGCACAGTATGTATATGGGGTAGAGCAAGGCCTTAGCAGGGTAGGAGAGCAGCGCTAGGGCAATGATCCCTTACTAATGCCTGCTCACCCCCTCAAGCTGACAGTCATAGATTCCCTGCCCTGGGGTGGGCTGGAAGCAAAGTTCCCACCTGAGGCCTGACAACTGGCAAAGCCAGGCAGTAAGGAAGGTAGGAGCTAGGAAAGGGGGCTCCCCAGACAGATGAGTGGCCCCGGGGGAGGAAGAGTATGCATTGCCAGACATGCCCCTGGAGATTGATCCTAGGCAGCCTCTGTACTAGACATGGGGCTGGTGCAGGATTCAAGCTGCGGGGGGCTCTGGCCTGGTGCACGGGCCCCCAGCTTCACGCTGCCACCACTGGGAGCAGGGTGAGGAGAGAACCGGGCTGGCACCCTCCGCCAGGGGAGGGGTAATCTTGGGGCGGGCAGAGGCAGGCCCAGGTGTGGGGTTAGGACTCCCGGTCCCGGCGATCCCCGCAGAGCGGTGCAGGCTAGGGGGCGGGCTGCCGGCCGGGGGTCACGAAGGTGCTTTCCGCGAGGGGGGCGGCGCTGCGGCCTGTTCCCGGACTCCCGCAGCCCGGCCCGGCGCCCAGCAGGGCCCACCCGCGCGTCCCGCGTCGCTCCGGCCCACGCAGCCGGGGGAGGCGCCGCTCCTGGGCGGGATGGATCGGCACCGCCCCGGACCGGGGCTGGCTGAGCCGTTCAGCTGCTGGCCAGCCGCTTCCCCCGGGCCGGGCGGTGTCGCTGCCGAGCGAACCCGCGGGGACCGGGCACTGGCCTCCCTAGTGTGCCCGGCTCCCGGGCCGTGCCGGACACGGATCTGTGCAGGGAGACTCCCCATAGCGCAGACGCGACCTGCCGCCTCCATCCCCGCGGCAGCCCTGGCTCCGGGTCCCCTCCCCGGCCGTGCAATGTGCGCCCAGATCGCCCGTGCATCCTCCCCCATGTGCGGAGCCAGCCCTTCCCCTTGCTCCCCCGTGCGGGGCCAGTCCCTCCTCATCCCCCCCCCCCATATGTGGAGTCGACCCTGCCTCGTGCATCGCCCCATCTGCAGAGCCAATCCCTATCCCCCCGTATTGACCCCTCGCCGTCCGGGGCTAGCCTCCCCCAATGTGGGGCTAGCCCTGCCCCTCCCCCCATGTGCGGGGCCAGCCCCACGCCTCTCTCCCCTGCCCCCGTGCGGGGCTGGCCCTGCCCCTGCCCCTTTCCGCCCCGTGCATTTCCCCCATCCCCCATGTGTGGGGCCGACCCTGCCTCGTGCGTCCCCCCACATGCGCGGGGCCGGCTCTGCCCCTCCCCCGGCCGCGTATCCCCCGCCCCCCGTGGCTGCTCCGGGCCCGCTTGCCAAGCTGTCAGCTGATGGGCCGCATCACCCCGTAGTGGCGCAGGGAGCCGGGGAGCCCGGGCGCGGGTGGGGGCGGCGCGGGGGCGCGGGCTGCAGCGGGGTCGCTGCGGGAAGGCGGCGCGGCGCGGCAGGGGGCGTGCGAGGGGGCGGGGGGGGCCGCGGGGGCGGTGCGGAGGGGGCCGGGGCGGCGGCAAATAGTCCTTTGTTTACATGGGTCGGTGGCTGGCGGAGGCGGCGCCGCCGGGGGAGGGAGCGCTGCGCTCGCACCAGCTGTTTCCCGCCTTGAGCGGCAGAGGCGCGGCGCGCTCAGCTGGGGCCGGCGCCCGCATGGAGTACTTCATGGTGCCCGCGCAGAAGGTGCCCGCGCTGCAGCACTTCAGGAAGTCGGAGAAGGAGGTGATCGGCGGGCTCTGCAGGTGGGTGCCGCGGGGGGCTCGCGGGGCGCGGGGCGGGCGGCGCGGCTGGCCGGAGCACGTGGGGCCGCGCGCGGCGCTGAAGCCCGGGGCCGCGTGCGGGGCCCGGCGGGCGCAGCGCGCCGCCCGGCTGTGGCGGGTCTCCGGCCCCGGGTCGGGGTGCGGGCCGGGCCGCGCGTGCCCTGCCGGCCGGCCGCATGTTGGGGGAGCTTTAAAGGGGGGTGTGTTTACCACGGGGCCTGGCCGTGACTCGGCAGCCCTCCCGCGGGGGGCGGGCCCGCGCGCCGGGGCCGCCGGGACATGTAGTGCGGCGGCCGCGGCCCTGTGGGGGATGTAGGCGCCCGGCCCACGCTGCCCCGCACAAAGCGGGCCCGGCCCTGGCGGAGCGAGCAGCCGCCAGCGCCCCGTGGGGGTGGCAGCGCCCCAGCCCACGCGTGCGCGCCCCGCGGCGCGTGCGGCAGCTGGCAGGGGCGGGCCCAACCGCCGCTCGCCGCAGGCTGCGGGGAAGGAGCGAGCCCGGCCCCGGCCCCGCGCTCCGGCCATGTGGCGGCTCCGGCCGCCAGGGCTGGGCAGGTGCCTCCGGTGGCCCCGGCTCTCTGCCGGGAGAGCTGGTTACAGCCCGGGCCTTCGCCCCCAACGAGCCTGGAGCCGCGTGCGGGCTGCACGTGGAGATACGCTCCCTGCTGGACCCGGGCTCCAGCCCGCGGGCAGCTGGCAGCTCCGCTGTGCAGGGCCGGGAGCGCCTGTCGGCGCCACCGGGGGAGGCAGGAATGATACCGCTCGAAGCTGGTGTCTCTCCCCACCCCGGGGGGAAATGAATGCCCCTTGTATATTTGGACTTTGGAGATCCGCTGTTGAGTGACTAAGTTAAACAGCACCGCTGTGGCCAGAGCAACCTGTTAAGTTAGTACATACAGTGGGGGAAACACTCAGTGCCTGCAGAAAGACGTTTCATTTACAAATTGGGGATATGCAAATTACCAGCTGTACGGATACCTAAAGGTCTAAACGGATGTGCTAAGTAAGGCTCCAGAAAGTCCTTTTCATCATCATCTTTCACACTCTTGCCCATCTTGGTAGCCTAGAGGGATTTGCTGTATAGAAAGAGTTGGAATCTCTCCTCTGTTTTTTCCACCAAATGCATCCGGTGAAGTGAGCTGTAGCTCACGAAAGCTTATGCTCAAATAAATTTGTTAGTCTCTAAGGTGCCACAAGTACTCCTTTTTCTTTTTGCGAATACAGACTAACACGGCTGCTACTCTGAAACTCTTACACTTGTGTACTAATCTTCAGATTGAAAACTGGGAGGGAAGTAGCCAGAATACAACAATCCTGTAACTAACTTGGATCCATTTACGAAGGGGGACCTGCTATTGAGCAGCCTGCATGAGAAGGAAATTGTCCTTCGTGCTATTGTATTAATATTAATGAGGATCACAATTTGGTGTCGTCTTTATGCCATATGGAATTGCTTTGTACTTTAGCATAAACTAATACATACATATTTTAAAAAGTGCTTTCAGGGCACTCTCTTAATTGTGGGAGCAGCACTAAAATATAAGTTCCTCTCTGTTTACAGTATGCTGGCTTTATTTGAATTGTCTCTCAGCTGGCCTATTTCCTACTCAAATATCGGTCCTGGACAAGTGGTGATGGCCGTCTTTAGTTAACCGCAGTGGAGATTATAACCTGTGTTTGAAGGCCCTGCCCAGAAGGGTGCCACCAACAGTATTCTTTCTGAGGCTCATTAAGCTCTCTAGATACTTAGGATAGGAAAAAAGAGGAATCCTTCCATAAGCACCTTGAAGCTGTATTAATCTAAAACAGTGGTTCTCAACTAGGGGTGCAGGGGCTGGGAGCAGGTTTCAGGGGATGCGTCAACCAGGACCAGTGTTAGACTTGTTGGGGCCCAGGGCAGAAAGCCTAAGTGCTGCTTGGCAGGGCTGAAGCCCAGGGCCCTGAGCCTGCCACCTGGGGCTGAAGCAGAAGCCTGAACAACTGTGTGTGGGGGGCCCAGTGGCAATTGCTCAGAGTGCTACCCCTTAACACCAGACCTGGCTTTTCTATGTAGAGAATAGTTGTGGCATAGGTGAGCCATGGAGTTTTTATAGCATGTGGTGGGGACCTCAGGAAGAAAAAGGATAAGAACCCCTGATATAGAATATCATGCTTAGAAGGGCACTGACCATTATTGTGGGTAGAATTTTACGGAACAATGTATTCACTCATCCCCTGTGAAGCTTGAGAATAAAATCTGCATCTTTTCAGTTTTATGCACATTGGATAGTTACAGGATAGTTGCCCATGGGGGGTGTTTTCTAAATTTTATTTTTTATTGTTGGGGTGGGGGAAGCACTGAGATGCATTTGTTTTAGATAAATTGTGGTGGATTTATTAATGTGAGAGAACAGGTTTGTATCTTTGTTTTCACTTGGTGATTGGAACGTTTTTCCACTTGCCACTAGGATGACATTAACATCTTAGACCAGAGGTGGGCAAACTACGGCCTGCGGGCCACATCCAGCCTGCGGGACCGTCTTGCCTGGCCCCTGAGCTCCTGGCTGGGAAGGCTAGCCTCTGGCCTCTCCCCAGCAGCGCCGCCACCGTACGTCCAGTGCTCTGGCCCGCTGGGCAGCGCGGGCAGCATGGCTGGCTCCGGGTGGGGCTGCGAGCTCCTGCTGCTCTGAGCAGCATGGTAAGGGGGCAGGGAGCAGTGGGGTTGGATAAGAGCCAGGGGGTCCTGCAGGGCAGCCAGGAGACAGGGAGCAGGGGGTGGTTGGATGGGGCGGAGGTTTGGGGGGGGCAATCAGGGGATGGGGAGCAGGGTGGGTTGGATAGGTGTGGGAGTCCTGGGGGGCCTGTCAGGGGGTGGAGATAAAGGTCAGGGCAGTTGGGGGATGGGGAATGGGGTGGTTGGACAGGGGATGGAGTCCCAGGGGACCTGTCGGGGCTTGGATGTGGATGGGGCGGGGGGGGCAGAGGACAAGGAGCAGGGGGGTTGGATGGGTCAGAGGTTCTGAGGGGGGCAGTCAGGGGGTGGGAGGTGGCGGGGGCCAGGCTGTTTGGGGAGGCACAGCCTCCCCTACCCGGCCCTCCATACAGTTTCGTAACCCCGATGTGGCCCTTGGGCCAAAAAGTTTGCCCACCCCTGTCTTAGACTGTAAGGGGATGACTTCCCATAGTCTTTTTTTTTTTCTCTGCTGAAGGAGAAGATGAAGTTCTGCTTCAATACTACAGAATGCTGTAGGAAGGCTGTATCCCTAGAGTTCTTTGGAATATTGTGGGTTTGTAGAAACCCTATGATCACTTTCTGTAAGAATTTCATTTTATTCTTAGGTTTCAGAGTAGCAGCCGTGTTAGTCTGTATTCGCAAAAAGAAAAGGAGTACCGGTGGCACCTTAGAGACTAACAAATTTATTAGAGCATAAGCTTTCGTGAGCTACAGCTCACTTCATTTTATTCTTAGACTTCTTATTGGTTTGGGTCCACTTCTGCAGGAACAACTAGCACAGGTGAAAGTGAACCTGTTTTCAAATATCACCTTCATACGGATGAACAAGTCATTGGTATACAGGCTGGAAGACTGACTACTGCTTACATCTCCATATCTTCAGTGTCTGTAGACTGGTTTATTGATTAAGTGGGTCTCACACTAAGCATATAACTTCAAGAATCTCCAATGAGAACTGCTTTTTGTTTAGACTGACTTGTCTCCATCTGTTTCATAGCAGCTTTATTCTGCTTAATAACTAGCCTGTGTTTGTACTTCACTTGGAAGATACCTGCATGCTAAGTGTAGCTATTTAATTTATTCCCAATAAATGACAGCTGGAGTTAGAGACATGGACAAGGAGGACCAACGTCCGTTGGTGAGAGAAACAAGCTTTTGTGCTTATTCAGAACTCATCTTCAGTCTGGGTGAAGTTACAGCTATTTCATGATGCTGCCATAGAATCCCCTAATGCTGTGCTGCAAATTCTAGTTCAAGACTTGAGTATGTCAACTCTGGTTTATGTTGGTTTCTTCTGTCCTGTAAATGAAACCTGGGGCAGAAGTATGAGGAACCCCAAGGCAGAATTGGTCCTCTGTCAGAGACTTGTATGCAATTGGTACTCTTCTGATCCAGCAGATTGGATCCTGGTACAGTGCAGGCAGTTTCTAGGCAAGCTTCTTCCTGCCTAGCTGTATGAAAGAATCTTGCTTCTCATCTGCAGTGTCCTACCCTGCGCTGGATCTCTTTTGAGCAGAGACTGAGTCATATTGAATTGTATTTTGGTGTGTTTGTGTGTGCGGGGAAGGGGCTATGAATAAACGTCTGAAGGGACTAGCATGAAAATCCATTGAACTCGCTTTATTTGTGACTAACGTCTAAATCTGCACTCTAGCTTCCCAAGGTAAAAGATCAAGGTACTAACTCCCACTGTCCTATTTAATTCACCAGGCTAGCTTCTAAATGCATTTTTCTCTGTTTAGTTCTGTCACTTTTAAAAAGTCTTTCACCAGGAAGAACAGTTGGGGGGGGGGGGGGGAAGGTTGAGAGGTCCCCTGATGAGGAAATGGGCTCTTCCTCTTTCTTTCTCTCTCAAGAACCTCTGCTTCCTAGATGGCCCTCTTGAGCCACCTTTGTCTAATTTCCCCATGGGCCAAAGGTTTAGACTATCCCAGACAGATAGCAGCTGGGGCTCATAGCTGTGCTCAAAGGAAAGCCATAGCGGCCACATGCGAGATCTGAGGGTTTCACTTTAAAAAAAAAAAAAAAAAAAAAAAAAAAAAATGTAGGCATCTACAGTCTGCTCCATCTTTTATATGGGGATGATGCTCAGAAAGGCTACAGGCCCACCTCAGACCAGAATGGAGCAGATCACTGCCTCGTTAAAAGATGAGGATGGCTTGGGATTTTTAGTGTAGAACAGTTGGACGAGTGGGTCTTGTTCCGGCCAACCCTGGGTTGGCCTTCTGGCTTGTGGGCACAGACCAGGGTATTTCTGGATGGATCCAGCTGGAGTTTGTGGGATCACTGATTGGTTTTGTGAGGATGCAGGGTAGGAAAGAGTTAACCTCAATATATGGGCCAGAGCAGCCTTCTCGATGGTCCTGCAAGCACCTGCACTGGAGAGTCATGCTTGCCCCATGAAGCCCTGCTATCCACCTTTGGTATCCCTACGGAACTGCAGGGCCAGAGCCGAACTGCAAGATTATTGTTTGTCTTGAGCAGTGAAGTGGCCTTGGAGTTAGCAGTGAGAGACTGTCTTGTCTTCAGATCCTTCTGAATATATTTGTTGAATAGTCATGTGCTTTCATCTGTGTTTTCACTTGTGCTTTCACTCTCGCTATGTGACCAATAGCACAATGGGGTTCCGTGTTCAGTGACAGCGGAGTAAGAAGGTATTTCCCCTAACTGTCAGGCTGTGAACTCAGTATGGGCTTGGAGAGACAGGCTGGGTTCCTTTTTGCCCATCTTCCCCAATAACCAAGGCACTGCCAGATGTACGGCCCTGAGCGATACTTATGCAATCCCATTGCCTTCACTAGGGTTGCTCAGGAAAAGTTAAAGGAGGAATTTGGCTGAGCAGTTGATTTAGTTAAGAAACCTGGTGTTCAAAACTGAAGAGAGCAGACCTGTGCTCGCTGGGCTAATGCGAGCCAGAATGTACTTTAGGGGATCCTGAATATACGTGGGCACAGGTCTGACAGCTGCTCTTCGGAACAGAACTGTGCTTTAATATCTCACTCTTGTGGCGTGAACCCCAGTCTCAGTTCTCTTGTCGCTCCTCCCCTGGGGCTCTGGCTTTCAGAGCCTTCTGCTTCCTGGGGTGGTAAGAATGTGTCATTTATATAATGGCGAGCCCTTGTCCAGGGGCTTTGCTCCTTTTTCCCCCCCCCCCCCGTTACCTTGGCTGTGATGTGATGAACTTGTGGGTGCTGCCCTGAAGTTCAGCAGCTTCTTTATGACTTGACACTACTGACCGCACCCTTAGAAATTGGACTTTAGTCCACAAAAGGAGGAGAAGATTGAGAAGTCAGGCTGAGTCTCTGGCCCTGTTGTGCCCAGGGGCTGGCTCATACCTGGTGTATTGGATCACCCCCATAAGCTCATTTTGCACTTCTGTTGTATAACATGAACGAAAATGGGCAAAGAAACCGTAAATCTCCATTTGCAATGTCAAGCAATGTGATCTTTCTTCACTCCAGTCTTTGCATTTGTATAGCCCCTTCTGTCTGAGGCTCTCCTCGCACTTGCAGTGTTTTCCCGTGCTGGCTGTGTTTGCAGGTTGATTGTAGCACACTTGACACAGCTGGCCAGGACTGGTGACTCCAAGACACATCAGGGTAGTTAATAGAGAGGAAAGTGGCTGTTAGGGTGAGTTAATACGGAATCTCTCGGGCTGAGATCTTGCTGGCTGTTAACAAGTGACAGTGGATAGCAGGTGGCTGGAAGCGCAGTTTTCATTGTTCTTGAATTCCAGCATGACTTTAGTAACTGAATTCTCATTTAGGCTTGGCTATTGTGTATACATAATGGAATTGTTTATTGGAAGCTGCTTTCTATGTCTAATTCTTGATATAGCAGCTACTAACATCATGATGGGAAAATACAAACGAAATACAAGATAGTAATCAGAAAGATGTGGTTTGTGGATTTTTTTAAAGGCATGCATCTCATAGCTGGTCAGGGCTAGAAACCACCTCTACTTAACCACATTGTTAAGTAGCATTCCCAGCTCTCCAATGGCCTAAAGCTTTTTTGGTGACTTGCAAGGTATGTGACCTTTGAAATTGCCAATCGTCTTTCCTAAAGTATAGTCTCTGGCAATGGGCCAGGTTTTCTATTCCAAGGTCTGGCACATGGATCAGTCTCCTGTTGCTCTGCGACATGGGCCACATGTGCAGGTTTGTTAGGAGGGTGAGGTTGTTGGTTGTTCATTGCATGGAAGGCATGGAGGGATAGATCCAGAGCTGGGAGTACTGTGTAAATACTGCTTCATCTTGTTGTGGAGTTCAACTTCCTCTTTTTGTTTTAATAAAATATATTCTGTATTAGGATTAAGCCATCCGGTTTTCTTTTCCTCTCCCGGGCCTCAGATTTGCCCTCTGTTGAGGAATAGTCTGGACTAGGAATATGGGTTGGCATGGTTTTAAACACTAGTGTAGTCGGGGTTTAAAAACTTGTGAGCCAGTCATGGTCAAGCCCAGGTTCCCCCCGCAGGACTGACCACAATGTTTCTTCCTCCAGCTAGTTGCTGGGTGGCGTTTGGTGTGGGAAGTGTTTTCCTGGCCAGTCTGCCAGATCACTTGGGAACAGAACGCACAGAAGAGGCAGCAGGAAGCAGGCGGGAGCCGTGGCTTTGGGTGGGGTGGGGGCTGCCTCTGCTGGGAGTGATCATCTGGAAGCCATCAGCAAGGGGGGGAGGGGGCCTCTCATCTGATTCTACCAGGGCCACACACACAGGCTGGCCCTGCAGGGACCTCAGCTTAGATGCTTGGCTCTTTCTTACCATGGATAAGTTGCGGAGGGGAGGTGAGTAACCAGAGGCCCTTGCTGCAGCTCACCAGCTCTCTTAATCTTTTAATCCTCCCTCTTCCCTGCCCAGCCCTACACCTTTCAGCAGCCCTCAAACGCATCCTGGAGGAGCTGTGACTCCTCAGGGCCAGGCTCTGTTCCACTGGTACCGGAGGGTCCCTTTATTTTGGTCTTGCTTAGCACCTTTGTACTGAAGGATTCCAAAGATTCTTCCCATCTCTCTGTATTGGAGTTCTTGTGTCCACTGGTGAAATAGAGCCCCACAGGTACTGAACCTAGCAATTTCATAGTGCAGGTAACCAGTCCACAACAGGGTATGACAGCAAGGAGAGGCCACTGTGTCCAGTTGACAGTAAATTGGTTGTTCAATGAAGTAGAATGCAATGACCAAGTTAGAAGTTGGGCAGACTGCTGGGGTGATGCCTTGTCTTACAAGATGTACCCTGGGCTCAAATGAATACGTATGTCTAGGCCCTCCGTACTAAGCCTCATCTGAAAGATGTAGTGTCCCTAGTCTCATGCTGGGGCATTGGGTTATTTTAATATTAATTCAAGGAAGAGTGCCACCCACTGTGTCACCACTTTCTTCAGCACCTTGGATTTTCTTTAGTGGCCTCCTAGCTAAGCTTTGTTCTGCTCTGATCCTGCATAGCTCTGGAGGTTGCAAGAGATCCCAGCCTGCGGTGGTGTGGCTGTGGAATGAGAGTTGGAAAGCAGGCAGTCTTTGAATCGCACCTTCTGCTTGCAGTGAGGGCGGGGAAACGCCTCTTCTTCCCCCAGCCCTCAAAAATGGTGTGAAAGGTCTTTGGGCTCAAATAAACTGTCGTAAATAGGAGCAGAGTCCCAAAGCAGTTAGTCTCTCAGTTTGGAAAGCTGATTGCTCCCCCAACCACTGGAATGGTGTGATGTCCCTCCCAGGTGTGGTCCCCATTCCTAGCTCTTCCCTCCTTTTGCCCTAAAATCACCTGGATGCTGCTCTGTCCTTCAGGGGCAGCAGCACCTTGTCCTCTACCTCTTCTGGGCAGAAAGTGCTTTGTGTAGGAAGTATGAGGCTGATGGGACCTGGTTAGTTTCTGCCGGCACAGTGGCCCAAGAGGGAGTGACTGACATTGACTAGGTTTCTGTCCTTCCTTCAGGAGGATCAGCACCATCTTTACCCACAGGACTGTCCCATGTAGCAGATCTTAAAATGCAAGGTCCCAGCAATCCCTGAATTTAAATACCCCGAGAAAGACCTAGGGAGTGAGTTCTAGCCTCAATTTGGATTAGCCGCATTCCCCAGACGCCTCAAAATTCTCATGAAAATGACCCCCACCCAACTCCAGGTGTAGGTGTGCTCTCAGGTTATGATCGCTGCCTGGAAAAAGGACTGTAGATCTGTAGCTTGAAGTGCAGGAACAGCTGCTCCTCCATCTCAGGAGAATAATCTTTTGGTTTCCTGAAAATTTCTTTGTCTACCAATCTGCTTCTTGCAAAACAGGTAGCATCGAGGAAGAGCACCCTCTGGGGCTCTATCCTGTAATGCAGTATATCATGGTAAAAAGAGTGAACCTCCATCTTCAGGTTCAGAGTGGGCATTGCCTGTCCTCTTGAGCACTGCCTGTTCCAGCTAACCCTCTGTCTCCCTCTTAGCCTGGCCAACATCCCACTGACCCCAGAGACCCAGCGGGACCAGGAGCGGCGGATACGCAGAGAAATTGCGAACAGCAACGAGCGAAGGCGGATGCAGAGCATCAATGCCGGCTTCCAGTCTCTGAAAACCCTCATTCCACACACAGACGGGGAGAAGCTCAGTAAGGTGAGGGGGAGTCTGTGTCTGTATGGCTGTGAGGGTGTGCATGTGCTCTAGGGTAGGTGTCCAGATTCTGTCTGAGCTGCCAGGATCCTCTAGCTATTAACTTGTTGCTGACCCATTGCTTTGTAGCAGTGATGTTCTGTCATTAAGTAACTCAATCTCCCAACCATGTGGATCTAAAAAAAAATCTCCTAAGTAAAATAAGCTCACACAGAAAACTTCAGCTTGTAGCTAAGGTTGCTCCTGGGATTATGTAATGAGGCGACGAACTTGGGGGGGGGGGGTAGCATGAGCACTGAAATTATAGTGAAGGTAAGTAATATAGAAGTTCCGTTAGCCTTGCAAGTCATAGACTGCACTAGTGATATGTTAAGAGTGTGTAGATGTGTTGTAAAGCAAATATGCAAGTTGCATTTTTCATGTCAAACCTATGAGTGGAGTGGCAAGATAACTAGAATATTTAGCAAAAAGAAAGAGTACTTGTGGCACCTTAGACTAACAAATTTATTTGAGCATAAGCTTTCGTGAGCTACAGCAGCTCACGAAAGCTTATGCTCAAATAAATTTTAGTCTCTAAGATGCCACAAGTACTCTTTTTTTCTTTTTTGCAGATACAGACTAACACAGCTGCTACCCTGAAACCTAGAATATTTAGGTAAATTACTGTCACTGGCCACTTCCCTGCTCTTTAGTGAGTAGGGATTGTAAAACTGATGGTCTTGTTGCCTCATATAAGGCTGTTACCAGTGAAGCAATTTTACCTGTGCTAATAGAATGTTCTGTGTGGGGAATTCCTGGGGCACGCACCTGTGATGTGCCTTAAATACCCAGGACATTGAAACAATCAGGGTGGCATAAACATGGAACACTCTGTGTGCATACATTGGTGCTAGGTCCCAGAGCGCTGCTTCTGTCCTGAGCAATTCCTCCCAGGAGTTCCGGAGCAGGGAGTGGTGATGGTGACGGGGCGGAGTTTAGAAGTATTTTAAACCCTAGAGAGCTGAGAGCCCTTTCCCATCTCCTGCAAGACTTAGGAGCGCTGAAGGAGACAAGGAGCAGAGTCTCTTATCTTAAACAGATTTCAGAGTAGCAGTCGTGTTAGTCTGTATTCGCAAAAAGAAAAGGAGTACTTGTGGCACCTTAGAGACTAACACATTTATTTGAGCATAAGCTTTCGTGAGCTACAGCTCACTTTATTGGATGCATTTGGTGGAAAATACAGTGGGGATATTCACACACACACACCACACACACACCACACACACACACAACATGAAACAATGGGTTTTATCATACACACTAAATAAATGTGTTAGTCTCTAAGGTGCCACAAGTACTCCTTTTTCTTATCTTTAAGAGTTCCTGGGCTTTGCAGGATGGGATTCTTTTGCCAGTGAGCCCCTTACAGCTTCTTGCGAGCAAACTGACTTCCGATGAAGCACATCATGGCCTATGCACATAGCCAGTTAGGCACTGAACCACTTAGTTTCTACTAATATAAGACCAAGGAGCCCAGCAGGGCTTAGGTGCTCCTAGATCTCAGTGTTGCTAAAGTTCCCCATGTTGTTGTCTGGGCTACCTGGCTTGCTCTGTTCCCTCTTGGACTTCCTGGAGCATATAAAGTTGTGGCAAACAGCGCTAGTAACTTTGGTCTTTGTAGCTGGTATTTCTGGATGCTGCTGTGACTGTCTCGTGTAGAGCCACAGCTTGCTTTGACTTTCCTTTTGCACCTGAAATGTCTTTTAAAATCGCAGGCATCTGAACAGCCCTGCTATTCAAAAAGGATTAATTTAACCCCTTTGGATTGTGAAATGACTCCTGTGACTTACATGGAGCCCTGCAGCCCACCCTACATATCCCCTCAGTGTAAGAATGTTGTGTCACATGTTTGCTTTCATCCTTATGCAGGGCTGTAAATGCTGCTCCTGCTGAGCTAACTAGGCAGCTGCTAATGATGCTTCCAGAAAGGAAAATGTGGTGGTGGTTTGGGGCCTGGGGGTATGTGTGTGTGTGTGAAGTTCTCTGCTTATTGGTGCAGCATGGACAGCAGCAGGGTGGATATCTGCCATGTTGCCCTGCCGTTGTGCTTAGCTGACTTGGAGAGAATGCCCTCCCCATGGAGGAGAGGGGACTTGAAGTTTCATTCAGTTCTCCTCAGATTGAGATCAAAGGGGCCGGTTAGTGACTCCTACACTGGTAGATTTTTGTAATATGGAAACTTGTACACTAGGAATTAGGCTGAGACCAAGCAACTTGCATCACAGGCCACCAATAACTCTCAGATGCTAACCCCTGGCTCTTTGGGGCGTAGGCTCTGGGGCTTCCAGGAGGCAGCAAGCATGCTGTGGGTGGTCTAGGAGGCTGGTGCTGGCATGGCTCATTGGCAGAGTGCTAGGAGCTGGTGTAAAGGCAGGTCTAGAACAAGTTGAGGTTCCAGCTGGGGAAGGAGGTGGCTCATGTCTACCACCAGTGCACTGAGGGCCAAGGTACATTTCATTGTCTGGGGGGAGCTCCTTTTAGCACTTCACAAGCACTGAGGAGTCTTTCTGGTCAGGGGTTGAGTGGGGAACACTTGTGGCTTAGGGGCCTGGGAGGCAGATGACTGGGGGCTCATCTTCACATGGAGCTACTACATTGATGGGAGAGTTAATCTGGGAGTAGTGGCAGTTTGTCTCCTACTCCCAGTCGCCATTTGGTGCAAGGACTCCAGCTGTCTGACAGATGATTTTTGGAAGAGGCAGAGGAACAAATCTCCAGTTATATTTGTTGGTTGGGGGGGAATATCGAGGGGTGGGGGGCATGAGAGGGGAGATGACGACATGCCGACCTTCCTGTGCCACTAACCCTCTTTGCTGGTTCTCTCAAGGCGGCGATTCTCCAGCAAACAGCTGAATACATCTTCTCTCTGGAGCAGGAGAAGACTCGGTTACTGCAGCAGAACACGCAGCTCAAGCGGTTCATCCAGGTAGTACAGCTATTGCTTTTTTCTCTGTTATTCCCCTTTCCTACCTCTCTGCTAGGAAAGCTCTAGAACCACAGAATAACCCAGGCCCCTTAGCAAGCATGAGAAGCATTTGTATTGCCCAATGTAATTCCCACCCAGCCCGGTCGGTATTGGTCAGCTGATGGAATGTCGCTGGGTCTCTGTGCGTCATCTGATGGAGTTACTCTGCTCTCTCTGGGAGCATGGCCAGTCAGGCCTCCTGCTTCTCCCCCAAACTCTTCTAGATCAGCAGTGGAAACCCGGAGGGGAGGGGAGGCTTCCTGCTGCTTATCCTTGTGACACGCTGAAGTTGGGTATAGGCCTCTTCCCTGCCTGACTGTGTATCCCAGTCATCTTGACCTGTCCCTGTGCTGGCGTGATCCAGATCTCAGAGCTTTGCTGCATCTGTTTTGCTGGGAAACTGACAAGAAGCAGCACAAACCTGACGTAACCTGCCCCTGCAGAGGGCAAAGTGAATGGGGAGTTGTTCACTGGATAGGGTGTCCTTAAGATGACTAGCTGCTACAGGTGCCTTGTTGGCAGTGACTTTCCACGCTGATAATGTGCTCAGTGCTTATGTAAGTGAGGATCTGGTCTGTTTAAGGGTCTGGTTTGTGTTCCTGACCTGCGGCCCGCCCCTGCTCTCCAGCCTGGGACCCCACACAGCTGTGCCAGTGCACCTTGGCTTAGCTAGCTGGGACTGTGCAGGCAGAGGCTGCAGCCATGTAGCTGTCAGCACGAGTGGCGAATGCATGATGAGCCCACAGCTCACTTTTGTGGGGGGTTTTTATATTCTGGCAGGGCCAAAGGCAAACTCATTTTAACCCCTCGCTGATGGGATGGCATTCATAATGCTGCACTCCTTACTACTCCATTTTGGTGTAGCAGGAACTTGGGCCCTAGCTGGGGAGCTGACTATGTTTTAAAACTGGATAAATCTATTCGCATGTGACCAAAATATTGATGGCTTTTACAGGCTGGGTTACAGTTCTCGGGCATTTCTGGAGATTTGTCCGAGAAGGCTGTAGCGTGGCTGGAGTGTGTCAGCGGCTCGTCCCTGGCTGTGATTTTGTTGGCTATCAAGTGAAGCAGGATCAAGCCTGGGGACAGAGTTTGTATGGGAGACTGACACAAGCTCAGGGGCACAGCAGGAAGTACTAGTGGTGACTGAGGGGAGAGAGCACTTTCCCTGGGTGTGGGTCCTGAGCCCAGCATTGTGCCAGAAAACCACTGTGCTCCTGGAAGTGTCCTGAGCTGCTCTACCAGATTGTTTGCTGAAATATGTGTCAGTAGGAGTTTTAACCCCCCCAGTCCGAGCAAGTGCCAGTGGGGTAATTAGTAACTGCTGACACTTAGCCCTTTTCATCAATAGGTCTTTTTTTCACAAAGGGGCGGGTGAAGGTTGTTATCCCCCCTTCAGAAGCTGAAGGATACAGAAAAGGAGTCTTCTGACGCTAACCATTGCCACTGCTGCCCTGCATTTACCCTGATATGGGTTCTTCACTTGATATTGTCCTGTTCCTGTGTACTGCTGTGTTCCATTCTAGAGGTGGCTGCACTTTGCTGTGCAATCTGTGGCATGCTCTGGGATCCCCATGGTGATGGAAGGGTATTCGCTGACAGGCCTTGTGGTCACTGTTTGGTCCCTTTGCCTCTGACTTTGTGTTTTATTGGCAGGAGTTCAGTGGCTCCTCCCCAAAGCGGCGGCGGGCAGAGGACAAGGACGAGGGCATTGGCTCGCCGGACATCTGGGAGGACGAGAAGGCAGAGGATCTGCGCCGAGAAATGATTGAACTCCGACAGCAGCTTGACAAGGAGCGCTCGGTCCGCATGATGCTGGAGGAGCAGGTGAGGCCTGTGAGGGGGTGTAGACAGCCTGGACACAGGGTAGATGGTGCAAGGAGGGTGCTCTGCTCTCCAGGCAGGGGTCTCTGGGGGAACTGACAGCCTCTGAGGAGCCTGTTTAGGGTAGTGACTGGAGGAGGAGAGGACCCAGCCTGTGCCACCTGCTCACCAGCAGATTGATTCCTCAGGGAGGCAGCTGTCTGTGCTCCTGGCCCCTTGTGCTTGCAGCAGAGTGGTGCAGGCAGTCTGCAGTCTTATGGCGCCCTCTAGTGAACGATGGCAGATCAACCCAGATGAGATGTGCTGAGACACTAATTTCTCTGAAGTACTATCTGCCAGGAATTTCTTTTGTCTTGGTGAAGCAACTACAATTTGTAAGCAGGTAGAGTGGGATCCTGGCACTCTGCCGGACGCTGTGTGCCATGTCCTGAATGATGTATGCGCTGCCTTCCCAGTGTTGCAGCCATTTTCCCCCTTGGCTAAGGAGCTCCTGACGTGCTGTTGCTGCCCTTGTCATTGTTTGCCTGTCAGTTGCCTACATTCTGTGGTCACAGCATGTTCTTGTAGCCCCTCGGGGCTCTGGCTGTATCCGCCTCAGCCTTGCTGGGCCATGCTCATGTCTCTTGACGAGCCATGTCTTCACTGGTGTGTGTTGGAAGGCGGAGCAGGGCTGCTCCTTACCTCCAGGTCACATCTGTATGGCAGAGCTGTCTGTGATGGATGCCTGTGCTGTCCCCTAGGCCAGGATGAGCAGGGTGGCTGCTGTCTACGAGTTTTGCTCCTGGCATTGAAATGTGGGGCACCTCACTGTCCTCCTTGAGGCATCCCAGGGAGACTCCTGGAAGTCCAGTCTGTGGCTGGCCCAGAGTGCTTCGAAGGTAAACCTCAAAACTCAGCCCTGAGCTAGTCAAAATAGTGGAGCACCAAACTCTGCGCTTGCACCCCGTGATGGTGCAGACTGGGCTGTGAACTGCTAGGTCCAGTGAAGCACACAGCTCCATTCCCATTGAAGCCATGGGCTCTGCCTAGTGCTGGTTCCTTGGTGCGCTTGGGCCTTCAGGCTTGAAGCCTGGATGCGGAGCTCTAGGTCATGAAATGAGGTGGAATCTCCACAGTCAAGATGGAGGTGCTGACATCCCTCCCTGATGGCCCTGATTCTAGGCAGCTTTGCATCAAGGCTTTCAGCTTTCTCCCCCTCCAGAACTCATCCACTGAAAGGGGAGGAGTGCGGATTCTGAGTATTGGTGCATGCCTGGTGACCTACCCTGATTGCTCCTGGTCCCCTGCAAGGTTTCAGTGAGGCCTTCCTTATCTGCTTGTAAGCATCCCTCTAGCCTGGACCCAGCAGATGGAGTTGGAGCTCTTGTGCTGAGGCAGTCGGCTCTCCCAGCACAGGAGATTTTGATATCTCTGCTTTGCAAATCTAAGGCCTTCCAACTCCCTTTCCCAGTCCCCTCAATAATACCAGCTGCCTGCATCAGGGCAGGCAGAGAACCAGGCTGACAGAGGCTGCTCTCTGGACTCGGATGACGCTAAATTCTCTCCCACTGTGGGAACACCAAATTCGTCCTCTTCATGTGAGGATTCTGCTCTTTCCTGGGTCCTACTGAGGCTCTTCAAGATGGGTGACTTGGAGCTGAAGCCAGTCTGGGATTCCACAAGGGCCATGACTGTGAAGTATCTGGCCTAGGAACTCTCTCCGACCAGGTTGCCACACTCATTTACTTCATTTTGGCTCAGCTGGTGAAAGAGGGGTGGGTGGCAGGCCCCTAACGCAGACCCTCTCGCAAGAGCTGGAGGAAAAAAACTCTGTTCCTGGAAGATAGTGCTAGCTGGGTCTCCCTCCCTCTCTGAGACTGTGTGGTGGAGTTGGTTGTTGCTACGGGGAAGACCAGCTATGCTCATAGTCCTGCACCCCTGTGCTCTCAAGTCTGTCTCCTGGCTTGCCCCTTGGGTCACTCCGAGCGAGGGTAGGGCAAGGCTATGCTTGGAAAGCTGATTTGACCTTCCTGTTGATCTTCAGGGGTCCTTAGTGGTTGTCAGACTTGGAGGTTCAGGTGAGAGCTATTGACTCTTGAGATTCCTCCCCAAGACGATATCAGATGCCAGCCTATTGTCCTGCCAGCTCTCCTCACACCCACAGTGGGAAGGCCTTTCCCTGTGTGTTCTGTGCTGAAAGGCCTTCGGCTTCTGCCTTGAGTGGACTAAAGCCCTAAAAGAGCCATCCAGGTTTTAGCAGCATTTGGCAGTGCCACAACTACAGGGACCACATCGAAGTGCCTGGAGTGATGCATGGTGCCATGGCCCGGCTAGCTTGGAACTAGGTGGCCGTTTCAAGGCAAGGCTGTCCCCGTGGGCTGTCTGAGGGTGTTTCTGTTGCAGAAATCCGGTAACACAGTGCTGCAGTCTCTTCTCCACACATAGAGAGCCTCACTGCCTTGATTTGCTCTCAGTAGGGAATGCCATTTCAGCCTCTGAACCTGGTCTCAAGGCCAGGGACCTCTTGTTCTTAGGACCTCAGGGAGGTCCTTTTTTCATTGCACATGTGCCTTATTGCCTATCTTTTTGTATAAAGTTTTTTTTGTTTCTAATTTACTGTCTCCTCTCAGGTGCAAAACATCCAAGCAGCTGAGACTTTGAAGAGCCGTCTTACCCCACTGAGGTGTCTATATTAAAGCACAGCGTGTTCTTGCCACTCCATTGGCTGTACTCCTTCTTTTGGTCATTCTGTGAGACGCTTATTGTGCGTGCACCTCCTGTGGGATGGTATCTTTATGGAGGAGAGAGTCCACTCTCTTCAGAGAAGCAGAGTGAAAGGGATCAGTCAGACAGGGTTGTCACACACCCACCCAGTGCCTCTGATTTGGGGGCTCTTTTCCAGGTGTTCTGCTTGCACTGTGTTTATGTTGGAGCTTAGGTTCTTATCATCGTGACTTGTTATGGAAACTTCACCTTCAGCAGAAGTGAACAAAATGACTGGAGCTTCTGGAAGGCTGCATTTATATCCCCTCTGGAGGGTGACTGGTAGGGGGCCTGGCTCATGCCCCAACCTGCTACTGCTGCCCCAGGGGCTGAAAATACTTTCAGAGCAGTGGGAGTCCTGTTGGTCTCATGCTAAGATCAAAGAGCAACAATCCTGTTGCAATAGTCTCCTCAGAGAAGTGGAGTTTCAGGTGGATAATTCCCTGGTGACCAAGCAGAGCGGAGGGAGTTGCCCATCTTTTCCAGCTCTGGTGGTAGTGATGGCTGGAATTCTCAGTAGCATGGCATGTGGATCACGTTGGTACGGGAGTTTGAAGACAATGAATTGGCCCTTGCATTTGTGGAGCAGAAACTTTTCAGGATTCCCCTGACTTG
This sequence comes from Dermochelys coriacea, assembly GCF_009764565.3. Taxonomy (NCBI): domain Eukaryota; kingdom Metazoa; phylum Chordata; order Testudines; family Dermochelyidae; genus Dermochelys; species Dermochelys coriacea. The sequence continues at coordinate 34,203,160 of NC_050077.1, read as the reverse complement.
ATCCTGTGCAAGACTGGCACGTAACAGTCTCAGCCTTCCAACCGGGGGACATCTGTGGTGACCAAGGAGCAGAGCCCAGGCTCCAGAGTCATGTTAGATCTGTCCCTCCAACAGATCTGCATCTGCTTCCTATCTTCCCTTATGGTACCCTGGAAATCTCCAAGCGCTGTTCACCTAACACCCAGCCTCACTGCATTCCTCTCAGAGGCACACTGTTGGGAAGACAGGTTCTTTCCTGTCTCTTTGCTTCATTCATCCCTCTTCACTGCAGGAGCGCAGCATTAAGGAGCGTGTCAGCCACGTGCTGCCACCTCGTGTACCTGAGGCACCGGTTGCAGGGGCCTCACCACAGAGGAACATCCTTTGGCATTTGGCGCTGGTTGCTCCCAGCAGTTGCCGAATTCTCTTGCTGCTGCTGCTGCTTCTATGAGCCCCTCTCCCTCATGGAAGCCTTTGGGAGTGGGTGGTGTGAGGACCCGTGATGTGCTCTGATGGAATCCCTGGCACTGAAATGGATTCCACCATAGTACCAAGCCACCAGACTGCCTTGGCGCCATCTTGATAAGCAGGGTTGATGTATGTGTGAGGGTGGGGTTGTACTCCTCTTCCACACCCAATGGTATGGGCTCCTCTCTCTGATTGGCTGGCAGGTGCGCTCCTTGGAGGCCCACATGTACCCTGAGAAGCTCAAGGTGATCGCCCAGCAGGTGCAGCTCCAGCAGCAGCAGGAACAGGTGAGATTGCTGCACCAGGAGAAGCTGGAACGTGAGCAGCAGATGCGAACGCAGGTGAGTGCGCTGACCCCGCCTCCCATCTCCCACCGCCCCAACCCCCTTGAGATCACATGTGGCCCAAACGCTGACCCTGTCCTTAGCTCCTCTGCAGGGAGATTTCAGATGGTTTTGCCCACAGCCTCATGTGCAGGTGTTTAAATCCAAGGGTGTTGGGGGGAGCGGCCCGACGACATGATGCATCTCCCATCAGGAAGACCTTGGAGTCTTTCCATCCTCGGGCTGGCTGGGGCTGAGAGCAAGGCGTTGGCAATGCTCTCGGCTCCAGGGGAGGGGGAAGGGGTGCAGCGCGCATGGCCTTCTCGCATTTCTCCAGCTGGGAGGGGGCGACATGGCAGAGAACTGTCTTCCCAGCTTGCACGCTGAGGGCATCATCTGAAGCTGCTGCTGGGGAAGGACTGGCTCCTGAGTGTGGCTATGGGGGCGGAGGGAGAACCACAGCTTGTAGCTTAGTCCTTTTGCTCTAATCCTCCATCCAGAAGTCTCGGTCACATTCCATAGATCCACCTCTCTCTCTTGCGTAGCAAGGAGCTTTCTTCACCACCAGTGGTGGTCCCACTGGGGAATGACCACGTTGAGGAGGGCCTGGGTTATCATGTTGGATCAGATCTTGTGCCTGGATGCCACTCTGCGGGGGGAGAGCTAAACCTAAGAGAACGTGACCTTTGGCTCTGCTTGGGCCCATGCCAGGTGTGGTCTGGTTAGTACTGGGAGGACAGCTCCGCTGGCTGGAGTGTGATGTCCTCCTAGCAGGTGCAGCATAGTTGGCAGCCAGGTGAGAATCTCCCTGAGTGCTGCCTGGAGGGGTCCATCCAGGAGTAGGGGGAGTTCGTTGCCAGTTCAATCTTTGGCTCTTCTGCTCAGGGTAAGCAGGGGCAGTTCTTGGGTTCTGGTTTGCAGAAGTCTGTCCATGAGAACCTGATAGCTGCCCTCACAACAGACCTGGTCTGTGTTTGGACTAGCAACCTAGCGCTGAAAGCACCTGCTCCACCCCAAGCCAGCCGGTTCCCTCAGGGCTGTCAGTGCTTCTTAGCCTAGTAAGTGCTGACATTACTCCTCCCTCCCCCCCCCCCCCCATTCAGAGCTTCTGACTCGACTCAACGTGTGATGTTGTTTATGGCCCCTCCATGAACTTTCCATAGAAAAGCCTTTCCATGCCCAGAGAAAATGAAATCCTTAATCCTCATGGAAAAGAGCAGGCAGACGGATCATGTGGGCTGTGAATGTCCAGTTTGGCCAGACCAAGCTAGCGTGCTAAGCATCCAGAAGTCAGGACATGCCCAAGTGAAGGTTGCTGCATAATCTGACCCCTGTTCACTCCTTGGGCATTAATGAGCAGTTGAATTGCATGGTCACGTACAAGATTCTTCCTGTAGGTCCTCTGCCTCATTGAGTGCCCTGGCTGTGCAGAGTGTAATGAAAGAGGCAGAGTGGGATGTTACTTTTTAAATCCCCTCAAAGCAATTAGCTCCTTTCTGCAAAGTTGATGGCATGTGCTTTGTTCCCTGTCTTGCCGCCTTCCACATTTTGCAGCCGGTTCCTTCTTGAGCATAGTCTGCAAAGGAGCTCCCTGAAGAAGACTGCTTCGTTGGCCCTCACTCTTGCTCTCTATCAGATCCCAGCATCCCAACGATGCTTGTTGATTCCCTCTCGGTTCCTGTACCCAACTTGTCAGCTCTGGCCTTGGGCTTTTTGGTGCCTGTCTTCTGCAGCGTATTCTGCCTGTTTTTGGTTGGGGACCCTCTTAGTCTTCGATGCTTCCCACTTGTATTGTTGGCGTGCTGGTGCGCCAACACTGAGTGTAGGTGCTCTGGCTAAAAACCTGAGCTGCCAGCCGGAAGGGTGCTTGGTATCGGTGCCTGCTCTGCTGTTTGGCGTCCAGATGTTTTTGTTCTATGGAGCTTGCGCATGCTTCTGCTGTGCCAGTGCTTCCCTGGATGTGCTGGTGCCCTGCTCTCTCTGCAGGAAAGGCATGGGGAAGGAGCCCGCTCAGGAGCTTCAGACCCCGTTAGTGCTGCAGTCCTGACGGTCACATCATTAGGGTCTGCCTTGGAGCCTAACACAACGTGCTGGGGTGCCAGGCACATGTGAACATGTTACCCTGAGCACGTAAGACTCTTGGAGCAAGTCTGCAAGTCCTCCCTGAGGCACCCTAGGGGGAGACCTGTATGTCCAACTCCAGGCTGGGCTGGAGTGCTCTGGGGAGTAACCTCTCTGAACTAAAGCCTGAGTGGGATGAGACAAGTGTGGTTAAAACAGCATTGCTGCTGTCCCTTATTAGTTTAGTGCAGGGTTTGTGCTTTGTGACAGTAATATCCCACTGACCTGACAAAGCTTGTGGAAGCGCCTCTTGGACTTGCTCCTCGTCAGCTTGTCTTGCACAGAAGGGGACTCTCCTATTGCCAGTGACTTCAGCTCGATACAGAGCGAGTGAACGAGGGCCTGAAGCTCAATCTGCCTTATTGCAGGCTCTTCAAGGGAGATTGTTCTCCCAGGGGATCTCCCAATTCCTCCTGAAGGAGGGGATTGTCCGGCCAGCGTGCTTCCGCGTCCGTTTTGGGGAGGCCCTCCTACGCTAACACTTGCCTGAATGTGACACAGGCCATCGAAACGCGTGACAGATACCCGAACGTGCTACACCTGTTTTGTGACGGGCCATAACAAATTGGACATAATGGCTTAATTCCCCAACCAGTTCTTTAAAGGACAGCTCATTGCTGTGTGACTGAACCCAGATTTAAAGAGAACTGGACTAACAAATTCAGTCATGTGCAACCATTGGGGCTCCCTGCTTGAGCCATCAGCTTGGTTTGAACCATGGACTTTGGGATCCCAGCACAGATCTCTACCATTTGAACTAAAGGAGTAACTTATCCTCTCTATGGACCAGCCACCAGATGTGGGGAGTTGGCACATTTTGCTATGTTTTTTATTTTTTGCTAGGTTTGATGGGGTGTTCACCCCACACTGGAAAGGAAGAGGTTAAAAGCAGCCTAGCAGCCAATCAGGGCCCAGCGGGCTTAAATAAAAGAGAGCTGCAGGGCAGAGCTGGGTCAGTTACTTCAGGGAGCCCAAGGAGAGAGGATGGTATTCCTAGTGGGCTGGATGGTAGCACCTTGGACAGAGCAGTTGGTGGGAGGGACTGGAGGAGCTAAGAGGTAACTCCTGGCTAGCTACTGGGACTTGCAGGCTGGAGGCCCTGCAAAGAGGATGAAGAAGGTGCAGGGGGAAAATGGATGGTGACAAGGCCGAGATGTGAAGAGGATACTGCATTTCTAGGAGTGAGGCAAGTCTGTAGGTGGAGAAGATGGTGAGAGAGGCACTACCAGGGGAAGGCATACCAGCTGAGAAAGCTAATACCTGAGATGATTGGCAGGAGGTGCCACTCTGGTGAGTGAACTACGTCACATTAGGCAGCAAGCAAATGCTGGAGCTCAGGAATTCCTGGTCTGATTCCTGGCTCTGAGAGGGGACTTTGATTTAGTAGAGCAATGGTTACAGAAAGCCGAGCCTGTAGATTTGGCACTTCCATTTGGAGAGGCAGGGTGGCTGAATAGATAAGACTTGGATCTACAATATGAGACCTGGGCTTAGTCCCAGTTTTTTGCCTGAAGGGTCCATGTGCAATCTGTTACTATATTGTAAAACGAGGGGCTGATACTTGATTGCCTCCTAGGTTATGAGTGAGGCTCCACTCAGTAATAAGGGCTCTGAAGAGCACTGAAACAGTTTGCTAGAGATGTGAGAGAACTCCTGGCTCCCAGCTCCATGCACTTTCTTCTTGGCTACAGAGTGCTTGGGTGGGCAATCTCCCTTCTCCTCCCCATTTCTCTGCAGGATTACATTGTTGTCTCAGCAGTCCTGAGGAACAGGCAGCTTGGATAATTGGAATGGGGAAAGTCCTGCAAAATGTGGTGTATGTGGGAGCTCTGCGCCGCATGTCAAAAGGTCCTTAGAGTTTGCTGTTAGCTCTAGGAAGGTCTCCTCATTTTAAACCCCATGTGCTGGCAGTGCTGTTACTGAAAGGACTGTGGCTAAGTGTGTGTCTCTCTCTCTGCCTTTCACATTGCCAGGACCTAAGTGAGTTGAATTAAGAAGGCCAAGCCAAGGGTTGAGGCAATGCCTTCACCCCAGCCTGTCCTAGAGATCCATTCCCCAATCACACTGTTGGTGATGGCCTGGTGTTGCTGCTCATTTCAGCTGTGTTGTCTGTTGGGCCACACCTAGACCTTGCTCTCCAAGAGTGAGAATCCTGCACAAATGACTTCTAAGAGAGAGGAAAACTCACTTCCCTTATCGCTCTTTCTCCAGAGCCCTCCGGCAGGATTCCCATGGATGCTTGGAAATTCCCTGTTTTAAGGGTCTACCTTCTCTCGCACACTCCTGGGTTTGTGAATTTCTGAGGCACATTTTTTTTTTTTTTTTTTTTTTTTTTTTTTTTTTTGGTGCATTGATCAACTTGTTTGCTCTTTGTGGGAGCTTTGCCTTCTCGTAGGAATTTTCTGGAATTGTCTGAAGGCATCATTTTACCTTGGCAGTGGGTGGCACATAGCTGCTGGCAGGAAGCCTGGCTTGTACCTTAACCCCCTTCCACTGCTCTTACGAACCAAAGGAGTTCCATCAATCTCCTGCTAAGAGGCAGGAGTGAGAGCCCTGCACAGATAGTATTGGAAGTGAAAGTTCCTCCCCTTGTAATTCTACTTCTCTGCTATCCTCTGTGAAAACGTAAAGATAATTCCCAGTACGTTTCTGGAAATTCACAAATGTATTTTTAAAATGTAACTAATACAAACAGGGTGTCTGATACAGAGGAAATATGTGTTCTAGTTTTGCAGTCAGACAAATGGAACTTTTGAATTTTTGCATACGAATGTAAAACTAAACATAATATACACATTTAGGAGCCAAGTTTCACCTTATTCTCCCTCCCCGCCACCATCCTTTTCTATTAAAAATGAAAACTCTGTTGAAGTGTTTCTCTGTTAACTTACCCTCTCTGTATTCCTGAGAACATGCTACATTTTTAAAATTCAGCTACAACCAGCAATGCTGAGGCCTTCATCATGTTTCAAAAATAGTCCAATCTTTGTCAAAACGACTTCTTTAAAAAATGTGGCTCACTCAGTGCACGTGGCCTCATTCACTGTTCCCCATCACTCCCAGGCACTAATGGACACATTACACAGTTATACCATTGTAGATTTGGACTAACTCCTTTGGTTCAATTACTCCGGATTTACATTGGTGTAACCATGAAGAGAACAAGGCAAGGATCTGCTGGACCTCTGCATGTTCATTGTGTGCTGAGTGAGGTGGTAAGTCTTGTTGAAATCTTTGACCATAAAGACTATAATTTGCAACTCTTCCTTTCTTTAATACTGTCATGCTAAAATACCTACGTGTGCACAGCCTTCCTGAGCAACAGCCGGTAGTTAAAGAGCATGTGAATGAAATTCTTGCAAACCCTGTACTCCATAGGCCACACTCATACCTCCAACAATCCTTCCCCTCTAACAGCTGGTATGCTCATGAAATCAACCTCTCTCTTTCTTCATGTAACCTTTACATTTAATTGTAGAAAATTAAGTTTGTAATGTTCGATTCAGTCTAAGCTGTCTCTTAAGATTGTAGGATTTTGTGGAGGGGTTTTGGACCCCGTCGTCAAGATTTTTGTGCTTGGCCTGAGATGAGATTGTATTTACTCCGAGCACAGATGGTTTTGTCTTGCTTCATCAAGTTCCCTGCTTCAGAAAGGCATATGCACCTCTAACATTTTGGGAGAGGGCTGTTTGCAGCAGCTGAGCCTGTAAGTTGTTCTTTTGATCTTTCTGGGCTCCTAGAACCTGCTCTATTAGCATATAAATCTGGGCGACCTTTTTTAAAAAAGGCACAAGTGAGGTGGGTGTTAAGCCTTGCTCTGTGCCATAGCCTGATGCAAAATTCTAGGCTGTAGGGGGTTGTCATCCTGCTGGAAAGGTGCCCTGTAAGGAACTCAGAATAGCCCCTGAAAAAAAGGGCTACAGCAGAGATCCAGCCATCAGATTTGGCTTTCCCAGATCCTAAGACTCCTAGCAAGGGTAGGGCTCCTCAGGTCCTGGCTGAGTAAAGTGGGTGTGCCCATCAGATTTCATCTGATAAGAGTTACAGCAGCACCCGGTCATGGTTCTGGTGTGTGCTTGTGAAATCCAGGGATGTGGATTAACCCCTACGTACTCCCCCCACAGGCTCCATTGGATCACTTCCTGCGAAGTTCTCTCCAGAACAGTCACCTTCTGGCACCATGGGGATGAGTCCTTCTGCAGACTGGTGGTGTCATCAGAGCTGTAGACCCCACTGCTCAGCTCGGTACTATGGCAGTCTTGGCTCCAAGAGTTACGCACCATCCCGTTCTGCTGTAGTTCCGCCTCGGGGAACCTTGTTCAGGCACAAGAATGGCTTTGGAGCCTCGGCTGTCCTACTGGACAGCCCCAGGATTTGAGAGCTTTAATACACATGGGCACTGTTCACCTTTTAGCCCTATGCTGCTCTTCCTTCTGCATTGACCTTGTCAGGGTTCCCTCCCCACTCTGAACTCTAGGGTACAGATGTGAGGACCCACATGGAAGACCCCCTAAGCTTTATTTCTACCAGCTTAGGTTAAAACTTCCCCAAGGCACAAATTCTTTGCCCTTGGAGGGTACGTTGCTACCACCAAGTGATTTAACAAAGAATCAGGGAAAGGACCACTTGGAGTTCCTATTCCCCCAAAATATCCCCCCAAGCCCTTATATCCCCTTTCCTGGGGAGGCTTGAGAATAATGTCCTAACCAGTTGGTCACAGACCCAAACCCCTGGTTCTTAGGACAATAGAGAATCAGTCAGGTTCTTAAAAGAAGGATTTTATTTAAAAAAAAAAAAAAGGAAATCTCTGTAAAATCAGGATGGAAAATAACTTTACAGGGTAACAAAAAAATTCAAAAACACAACAGAACTTCCTCTAGGCTTAGTTTCAAAGTTACAAAAACCAGGAATAAACCTCCCTCCAGCAAAGGGAAAAATTCACAAGCAAAACAAAAGATAATCTACCACACCTTGCCTGGCTTTTACTCTCAATTTTTGTAATATGAGAGACTTTTAGGATGATTTATAGGAGAAGGAGTTTTCTGACCTGATGCTTCTCTGCTTCCCAAGAGAACACACACAAACAAAGCCTTTCTTCTCCCCCCTCCAAGATTTGAAAGTGTCTTCCCCCCCCCCCATTGGTCCTTTTGGTCAGGTGCCAACCAGGTTATTTGAGCTTCTTAACCCCTTATAGGTAAGGAGGAATTCTAGGCTACCCATAGCTGGATGGTTATGACAGCCTCTTCTACAAGGAGTGAAGCTGAGGTCTTCTCCTAAGGTAATAAAGGTTCCTATGGGGATCCCTCTACTGCAGCTGCCTCCTGAGTCCCTGGAGTAAGTGGTGGTGCTTTTCGGGAGCCGCTTCCTCTTGCGGAGGAGGAAAGGCCTCTGGAGGGACAGTCCTTGAAGGCATCCTCTTGACTCCTCTCGAGATGGGACTGATTCAACTGCTTCCTCCAGCCTTTGGAGCTGTCAGCTGTTGGTGTTTCAAGATCTGCTGGGCAGAGTGCTGTTCCTCTAATAGCCAACCCCAGGAAGCCACTCAGGCCTTTGATGTCTTGGAGCTCCAGGCCAAAAAGAGAACAGCCCTCTCTGGCCACAGGCATCCCTTTTTGAAGGGGACTAAAAGGGTCTGGAACCCTTACCGCCACTTCTGTCGCATGGGAAATGTCTTCGTCCTTCAGGCTAGATTCTAAGGGAGGCTGGCTTTTCTTTTCTTTTCCAGCATCCGACCTTGGGGCTAACTTGTGGCTGCTGCTGCTGCAAATGGAAAGTCTAGAACCAAGGAGGAGTCGTCAGTGTCCAAGTGAGTGGATGTGTTTGGAAGCGAGATTGATCCTTCATCTGCCTGGACTCTGAGGGAAGCCAGTTATGGCCAGATAAATTCTCTCATTCTGGTCCAAAGCTGCCCCTTGAGCAGTATGTTTCCTCAGGACAAAAAAAAATCCCATTCCAGAAGCTCAGACACTGGGTGCCATCCCATGAGTGAATGCTGACGTGCAACTCTTGGAGAGCTGCAGTTACTGGTTAAGTGACTTTCTTTTCTGGAGATGTTCCAGGAGGTGTCTGCTTCCCTCAGGTCTGTCTTTGGTATATCTGGACGTCACTCTCAGCACATGTTCCTGGCTCAGGATTTTTGGTCACTCTGCTGCAGCTCCGGAATAAGCTATGAACTGACCTTTGTGAAAGCACAGATCTCTTCAGCTCAGAGGCAGCTGTGGTCTTGGAAAAGATGAAAGTCCATGGGTGCATCCCTGGGCTTGAGTCTGTCTGTTTTCCACAGGAAATCTTCAGTTAGATTCAATAAGGGACACCTAACTGCAGTCCTCTTCAGGAGCTGGCTGCCTGCAGAGGCCCAGACTATTTAGGAAGCTCTTCTGATCCAATCAAAAGACAAGTCTTGCTCTTTGGCCTCAGCTCCTGGTGGCACCAGAGGACTTCAAACCAGTCCTGGGACACTGAGTCCTCACACTTTGTTTTACCCCTCCCTTTGTGGACCATTCCCAATATTTTCAGGCATGCCAAGCCATTTCTTCAGACTGCTGGTTCCTAGTGCTCATGGAATGCAGGAAGCCATGCTAATAGCCAAGCCCTCTTGCCCTGTTCAAGGATCCCAGTTACACGAAACTGCTCCAGGAGGAGATCTTGGCCCATTGAAAAGTGGGAGCCATAAAAGGAGTACAGGAACCCTAGCAGAGAAACGGCTTGAGTCCCAGTATCCTTATTTGCAAACAAAACTAAGGCCTGCACCCTATTCTAGACCTCAATCCATAGGACAAATACCCAAGGGAAATCCAGTCCTGCTTGCTTTTTCTGGGGAGTGTAACCCCTGCTCTCAGCCCTCAAGACTGGTAGAGGGAGGGCCCTAAACCTTAGTTATTTTATTTCCATATCTCAAGGTAAAAGTCCAGGAAGGCCCTCAGATTCACAGTGTGTAACTATCAACACCCAGGGGTGCCTTTGGGCTGGCATCCCCAGGGCATTGAAGCACTTGGCTGTAGATGCAGCCTCTTTGTGTTGTCAAGACCTGCAGGGGTATCTGGAAGACTAGCTTGTGAAAAGGCAGCGTCAATCAGTGGCTATGGCCCTGGAGTGGGAGTCAGTAGACTTGGGTTCCATACCATACTCTGCCATTCACCTGCTCCCTTGGGCAAGTCACTTCACATCTGCTTTAGTTTGGGGTAATGCTACTTGCCTGTCAGTGTAAGGATCTTTATAGATCTCAAAGTGAAATGTTCTACATACACCTTTTCCCCACTTATCCATACTCTAACGGCGGTGGTGTCCATGCCCTGGGGGAGACTTGCTCTCTCTGCAGATCTGAGACAGACACATCCACCACGGTCCCAACTTGGACTTGATCTTCCTGGGAGTCACCGTAGATTCCGTAAAGGCTCTAGTTGCCTTCCTCTAGGATGTCATCCAGGCTGGTGAGCTAGCCACACCCAGGGTAGGTGGTCCAGTGTAAGATCTGAGTCCTAGGCCTGGCAGCCTGCACAACCCCCCTTTCCCAGTGTCATGGCTGCCAGGTGACAGCCTGGTGTGCCCACCAAGCACTCACCGCGTGGACGTGATCGTTCCCCTTTAGTGTCTTGGAGGCTCTCGACTCTCGTGGACGCTGCCACAGAACATCTTGTAGGAGTGTCCTGCTCGTCAGATGATGAGGAAGATACTTCCAGTCTAGCCTGAGAGCACTTCAACCCACCATCGCCAATGACACGAGTCCTAAAGCATTGCTCATCATGAGCAGTCACTCAGACTCTGGGGCTTGTCTTGTATCTGCAGGTGGGGTCACTAGGAGGTGAATTTGTTTGCTACACATCAGAACAAGCATCCCAAGACCCACCTGAGAGCAGGCAGTGATCCCCAGTGTGGATTGGATCCCTTTTATGCTAGCTTAAACTTTTCTGTTTCCTCTTCTACCCAAATACTGAGTAAGACTTGTCAGGACAGAGCCAGAGTGATTGTCACTGCCCCAGCATGGGTGCGGCAGAAGTGGCTTTCCATTCTCAGAGCTTATGGCTTTGTCCAAATGCCATCCATTCACTCCCTCTTCCTCAAGTCAAGATCTCTTATCCCAGCTGGGTAGTGCATCCAGACCTTGCAGCCTGTGGGGTCTCTGAGGTCAGGGGGACCTGTGCTTATCTCAGGAGATCAGGGGAGTGCTGTTAGATTCCAGAAAGCTGCCTGCTAGGAAAGTACCAAATGGAGCTAGATGCTCAAGGTCAAGGCCTTGACTTTTTGTTTCTTGTCTGTTTTGGACTTCTCCTGTCTCTGCAGTTGCCAGGGTTAGCTTTGACAACACAAAAAGCTTCCTTGGTTGCTATTCCTGCCTCCTGTGTTTCTGTGAAAGGGACCTCCCAGTTTACCCCTCCTCTAGTGAAACCATTAGATGTTCTTGCGAACTTTACCCTTCACTCAGGGGCCGGTTGTTCCATGGGGCATGAACGTGGGGTTATCCAAATTGCCTTGGGCGTCTCCCTGTCTATGCCCCTCATGCTGAAGGGTTTGGAACTGAAATGCTTGCTGACCAATTCCCCTCCTCTGACACCCCCCAAAGACAGGGTGGTGGTTGGGCCTCATCCCAACTTCGGACAAACCGTGTTGGACTTTCATTATGGCCTTTTGATTTCAGTCAGTCGCTGCTGCCTGTCTCCCCCAAAGCCAGCCTTGGGCTGGAGTGTTTGGGATTTTGTGCACCTTGAGGGTTGAGCTGGTAGCTACTGCTCAGAACTATGCAGTGTGGAAAGTCAAACCGGTTTGATCTGTGGCCTCTGGAGAAAAATCTGAGTCAAACTATGTTGTCCCGAAGGCGAAGTGGGTAAAAGTCTGCGTCTATTCCTGTGACAGGCCATCTCGAGATGACTTGCTTAGCATGATGGCAGCTCAGTGGTGTGTTCTGAAATTTAGTAGGGGCTGTTGTCAAATGCCGCAGCAAAGCGGATGCTGCTTTATGGGGCTGAGGCTTGGTCACTTTTCACCTGACAGGGCTTCTTGACCCCTCTCAGCAGAGGTCACTGCTGGCTGCTCTCCTGCAGTGGGGATCTGAGAGAGCTATTGCTGGAAAGGAAGGGATCAGCACAGCTATGCGAGGGCACTGTCCAGAAGTAACTCCTCTCCTTTGAGGTGGTCTCTGCATGTCGTTTCCTCCTCTCTCCTCAGTATGGTGCTGCTGGAAGCCAGCTGGGAAGCAGTGCTGGATCTGGCTAGCTTGCTGGATTTCTGGTTGCAGTACACATTCACGTGGCAGAATTGAAGATTTATTTAATGGAAATTTCTGGCCCTTGTGCTTCTGAAGATAAATGTCCAGACATGAACCAATGCAGAAATTCCGGAGTCTGCAGCCAGCCTGAAACACTAGCTGGGGGAAGTAACTCTCCCACCACCCCTTTAGTCTCATTTGGTGTTAGCTCAGGCTGAGGCATTGGTAAGCAGCACTGATTTTATTACCGATTCTCTACCCAATAGAATGGATAGGGCAGGGGTAGGCAACCTCTGGCACACGTGCCAAAGGCAGCATGTGAGCTGATTTTCAGTGACACTCAGACTGCCGGGTCCTGGCCACTGGTCCGGGGGGGCTCTGCATTTTAATTTAATTTTTTTTTTTAAATGAAGCTTAAACATTTTTAAAACCTTATTTTACATACAACAATAGTTTAGTTATATATTATAGACTTTTAGAAAGAGACCTTCTAAAAATGTTAAAATGTATTACTGGCACGCAAAACCTTAAATTAGAGTGAATAAATGAAGATGTGGCACACCCACTTCTGAAAAGCTGCTGACCCCTGGGATAGGGGCTGGACCATGCCGCTCCTCTTTGTGCCCACAGGGGGCAGTAAGCCCTCAGCAGAGGGGCAGGTTCAGCTGGGAGGGAAGTGTGATCCTAGAGCAGTGACTCTCAAACTTTTGTACCGTGACCCCTTTCACACAGCAAGCCTCTGAGTGTGATACCCCTCCCACCCCCTTCTATTTTAAAGTTTTTAATTTATATTTAACACCATTATAAATGTTGGGAGGCAAAGCAGAGTTTGAGGTGGAGGCTGACAGCTTGTGACCCTCCCCCCAATAACCTCGCAACCCCCTGGGGTCCCGACCCCCAGTTTGAGAACCCCCTGGCCTAGAGCAATGGGCTTGGTGTCAATACCTATGCAGGCTGGTTAGCACCTCAAATGAGAGCCCTCCCTGTGCCCATGGGCTTCAGTCCCCAAGAGCCAGCACTGGAGGGCTAGGATGGAAATGGTTCTGAAATCTGAACATAATAGTTTGGTATTTAGGGGAAATTGGTGACGAGCTTCAGCCCTGCTGATGGGCTTGTTTTGGTGAGGTTCTCAAGGTGCTCTTAGCCATGCAAAAGTTTAGAATCTGTGTGAAGGCTGGGCTTTGCCTCCACAATTCCGGACTCCCCAGATTAGGTGGTGGGGATAGCATAGGCATGGCCCACCATAAAGGTCTGAGCTTAGCCAAACCTACTGCACCCTGGATTTGAGGCTGCCAGCCATGCAAGCCCTGAGAAGGGTGTGTGGGGTCAGACGTTTCCTCAGTCTCCAAAGGGTTCAAGGGAATGAAAGAGTTATGGACTCATTTCAGCCCTCTCCCCTGGCTGGGGGTGTAGTGAATTACCTCTTTTGTCTTTGCTTTTTTTGTCTCCAAATACCTGGACTCAGATCTCATCTCTAATAACAGCAGAATGAATCTCATCTGGCTCCCAAAGCCATCTCTCTGATTTGACACCATGTGGACTGGAATGGAAGGGGTTGTGGGTTGGGATTGAGGGGCACTGGCAGGTCTGCTTGCATCATTTGTCTGCTCCAGTTTATCAATCGTTCTGCCATCCTAGCTGTATAATCCTATAACCTCCTTATTTTTGGAAGTGTCGGGGGTTGCCAGCAGAGTCCAGATTTGTGACCCTTCAGGCACACTGCCAGCCCAGCCTCTGTTCCTTCCCTAAGGCGGCTGGGTGGTGTGGAGGAGGATAGGTAGATTTGTGTTGTGTGTGGAGGGGCTGGTGATGGTGTGTTTTAGTGCTCTAAGGGCCTGACTTTAGGTTGCAGGTGGTTGGATTGTCCCTGGAAGCACCCAGAGGGCAGCTACCCTGCTCTGGAGTACAGTGGAGTTGACAGACTGGTTGTCATTGCAATGTCCTCCTTGTCTAGTGCAGGCTGGTATAGCCATAGAGCTGGTGGGCGGCCAGCAGAGTGCCTGGTTGGAGACCCCAGCTGTGCCCTCTGGGGACTTGCCAGAGCTGTTCACTTGGCTCAGTCCACAGACAGCTTAAGGCTGAGCTCCTACTCAAGGGCAAGGGGTTGACGGCCCTTGTGGAGGGGATGGTTGTGCATGGCAGGCTCCTCCCACAATGTCGGCTGTCGACTGAGTGTTTTCTGGGCATGGAGCCCACGTGTTGGTTCCATTCCCTTTGTTGGGCTGCTGTGACCTGTCCCCTTCGGGGAGCTCCTCCCATTTCCTGTGCCCTGGAGCTCGTGGGCACTGGATTCACCTGTGCTGGAGGCATTGCTAGGCAGCTTCCGTACTCAATGGCGTCTTTCTTTCTCTCCCCAGCTCCTGCCGGCACACGGTCCCCCAGCTCCCACCCATCATCCCACTGTGATTGTACCAGCACCACCTCCTTCCCATCACGTCACCGTGGTAACCATGGGCCCATCCTCTGTAATCAACACAGTCTCTACATCCAGGCAAAATCTGGACACCATTGTTCAGGTACGGGAGCAAATCTGGGAGGGAGGGAGTAGGAGTAACCTGTCAGAAAAAGGGGAGAATTCAGGACAGGGCACCTTCCAAGGCCAGGATTGTCCTTGGTGGGGAGAATTTGGGGGTCCCTGGGGGAATGTCTGGGCTTCTCCCCATAACCCCAACACTGAGCGAATCTCAGTGGTGCTTATGGCTGAGACTCCCATGGGCTCAGACTTGGAGATGGGGTTGCTTAGAGAGGGGTCTGAACAGCATCAGACCTTGCTGTTCCCACCCCGGGTCTGTGGGCAGCATCCCACCTGTGCTTGGCCCTGGGAGACCAGTGATGCTTCCAGGAGAGAAGCAGCACCTCTAGTTCCCTTCTAGGCTGTCTCAGGAGGTCTGCACAGCAGTCGCAGGCATGTTTGCTGCAGGTGGAGGTATATCTGAGAGCTTTAATCTAACTGGCTCAAGCAGCATGGGCTTCAGCCCGGATTAGCTGCTAAAGTACAGTCCGTGATGCTGCAGCTTCCCTGCTCCAGTAACCGAGTGAGCTAGATCAAAGGTAGCTTGGGTACGTGCACACGACCTGCGGTCACACTGCATGATTGCAGCATAACTACATACCCCCGAAGGGTCTGCAAACCCAGCTGTGTGTCTGGTGAGCTGCCAGTGTGGTGCGGAGTGCTGGGGGGTAGCTAAGGGCTGTTGTGCACTGTGCAGGCTGGATATCCCAGCCGCTCCTCAGCATGGTTCAGTTTTGCAGGGGAGGTTGGAACCAGACTGTGTTGGCGTGTTTCTGACCTGGGATGCAGCATGTCTCCATCCAAAGTGCCCAAGGATTGGGCTAGATCATTGGCGCTGCAAAGCAGAATAGTGGCTAACTTTGTTGGAGACCCAGCCCAGAACTACCAGGGGAGGAGAGTGATAGCAGCCTTTCTGCAGGAGACTCCTCCGGAGAACACTGGCACCAGGGGATAAACAGGCATAAGTGGATCGGTTCTTCTCCTGATGCTCTTCTCCCTGCCTCCCCCAGGGATGTAAGCCTCTGTGGCCAGGGTTCCCTCTCCACTCCCCTCACTGTTCCTTCCCCTTGGCAGGCAATTCAGCACATTGAAGGGACGCAGGAAAAGCAGCTGCAGGAGGAGGAGCAGAGGCGTGCGGTCATCGTGACGCCCGTCCGGGCGTGCCTGGAGCCCTCCAATTCAGACACCGCCTCCGACACAGAGGGGGACGACAGTGACTCCATGGATCAGAGCAAGGAAGATCCCTCAGGGGAGGGGGAGCTGCCCTGACACCCCCCAGCCAGTAGCAGGGAAAGGGGTGGGACCCGGGGGAGGGGAATGTCAGAGAATATGCTGAAATTTTTAAAAAATACAATGCGATTTGGGTCTCTTTTATGACCTTTTTCAATACTGTAAATCGGAGTGCTAGAACCAGACACGCTGAAAGTTCATGCTGCAGTTGAAAGCAAACCAGGGGGCGGGAGGGGGTGCTGTCAGTGAACCAGCACTGGGGGAGGGAGGGGGGCTGTTTTTAACTAGAGATGGGCCAAAACTGGAACCCAGGATCTGAACTCAGATGAACTGTTTTGGGGTTCGGGTAACTGGGACCTGGAACCAAATCGCCTGTGGTTTTGTAAAACTCAAATCCGACTTACAGTAATCTTGCAAAAGTAGTCCCGGCTTTATCCAGCACTGGTGCGATGGATAGCACGGCTGGTGCATGGGCTCTAGGCTGTTCATGGGCTGGCCTGAGTTCTTCTTTTTTCTTGTTTGTTGGTAGTTTCTCTATTTTAAAAAAGGGGGAGGGAATTAAAGGGACACCATCAACTGAAGTCCCATGGCACAGAACAAGTTGCCTACTCTCAAGCCGACTAGCGGAGAATAGAGAGGAATGTGTTGAGGTTACTTGGCGCGTTTGGCGATGCTCTGTGTGTGGTCAGTTTCACTACTTCTCCTGCACCACTGGGCACTTCCCCTGAAAGAACCCACACAAATGGCAACAGGGGCGAGAAAACACTTTTTAAAACAGGAAGATGGGATTGTAAGGCCACTGGAAGCATTTGGGGGGTGGGGGAGCAGGTGTAGTACTTGAAAGGACTCTGAACGCGCTTAAAAATTGACTAGATTTCAGTTTGGTGGTGTTGCTTTATATTTAAAAAAAAATAAAAAAAATCCCAACCTTACAAACCCATGTCATTTCCAGTCCCGATGGCAGGAGATGCTCAACAAGACGATATCAACTTCATGTTCTTTATTTTTCCTTTGTTTCCTCCTAAAGCACTTAATCCATTTTGTGGGGTCTGCCCAGTCAGAAGAGTTGTTCTGTTCTGTGATTGTGTCGCTTCTGTTTCTTTTTTCTGTTGTGTTTTGGTTTCCTTTCTCCCCTCCCCGCCCCCTTCCTGTTTGGCTGTAGGTTTAGGCCAGTGTTGTGTAGAGCCTTGTGGGTATTTGGTAGGTTACTCCCCAGCCACAACTGTTTTTCTGTTTTTCTTTCATTTTTTTTGTATTTTTTTTTTTTTACGATTTTCAGGTCTTTGTGTTCATCGAGAAGCTATTATATTTTGTTAAGAAAGTGAAAAAAAAAAAAGGCTTGTGCCTTTGTAAAGAAACAAAATAAAGTTTGTACTTTGTTTTTTAGAATCTCTGCCTAGTGTAAAATCTGTGGGCTATGCATGAGCTATGTAAGTACAGGTGAGGGATGGCTCTGCCTCCCAGAGTGGGCTCCAGTCCTGCAGCTGGTGCCTGGAAGTCCATGCATCTTCTACACCACGTGTCCCATCGCTGGCCCAGGAACTGCCACCTGGCCGCTCGTTCAACCTCTGCAGAATTTTGACTTCCACTTGCCATGAGCCTCTAGCCTGAATGGCTGTGAAGAAAACCTTTTGAAATGGGAATCCACTAACCTGATAGTATTGTTACCTGTGTCTGCAGCCAGCTTGAAACCCTGGCTCCAGGAGGTGTGAACTCCCCCTCCACTCATAATCCAAACTGCGTGTTAATGCTAAAACGCAGTCATTTTCTGTGCCAGTGGTAACTATTCAGTTGCTGATCACTTACGCGGGTGAGATGAGATGGGTTAAGAATGAAATGCAGAGAGAGGAGAGCCGCGGGCAGGGAATTGGGGGAGAGAGGATGAGGAATGGAGAGAACCTGAGGGGAAAACTAATGCAGACTGAGTAATGTGGTGGTGAAGTACTCCCCAGGTAGGTCCAGCTCCTTAGCTGCTGTAAATCAGCATCATTTTATTGACTTCAATGGGGCTACACCAGTTTAAACCTATTGAGGAATTGGCCTATGATACCTGATAGCTAATCTTTGTTATCTCACAGAGGCCGTGATAGTCCACCCCTTAATTTTGTGCCAGCTCCTGCTGCCTTCGGGAACTCTGCTGTGGGTAGATGATGGGACCTGTCGTAAACTTCCTCCTCTCCCGCTCAGGGTTGTGAATCTGAGCCACTCCCTTGGCCTTGCCTTCACGCTAAGATTTTCAAAAATAGCTGCCTCAAGTGAGCGAGCTGCCTGATCCAAGAGCCCTGTGCATCTGCACCTCCCTTTCCTGCCCCTGAGCTGCTGGGTGCTCAGCACTCATGGACATTCAGCTCCTCTGTCAGCCTAACTTCTTGAAGATCTGTGTCACTCAGGCTGTGTGTGTGGTGTGGCAGATGGACATAGCCACTTGATTGCTGCTCCTGTGCGTGCTCCCACGCTTGCTCTTGCAGCTATAGCCATGACTTTGCCATCCTGTTACTGGATCCTTGGGGGACACCCAAATAAGCTGCGTTTTGAAATGCATTACAGCCCCCTCTCTCCCCTTTATATGAAATGAGTAAGGTTTACAAATCATTCAATAAAAGAACCTTCTCTGTCTTCAGGTTTTGCACAGCTGCACATCACTGTAGCATTGGTGCACCTACTGCACAACAGATGAGCAATAGCAAAGTCCCTAGTGAACTCTCTGGCTCTTCACCCCCTGTGGGGGTTAGTGGAAGCCCTGCTTGGGATATGCTCTAAATTTTTGATGGGAAGGAGGGGGTGCAGTGGTTAGGGTGACAGAGGAAGTTTTCAAGTGACCAGCCACCACACTCACCTTGTCTTCAGAAGTTCATTCTGTCGGATGCCCTTGACTGAGAATGCTTTGACTGCCTTTCGTGTAGTTTGATCTGTATTACCCCAGCCTCTAAGTCTCCTGCTTCCGTGGCCCCTTGGTATGGGTAGGGCCCAGCACTGGGGCGCTGTAGAAATCCAGCGACCTGGCAGCAGCAACCAGATCAATTTAGTGAGCCCTGTGAATGTGGTGACTTAGCCCTGGTCTACACTACAAGTTTAGGTTGAATTTAGCAGCCTTGGATCGATTTAACCCTGCACCCGTCCACACAACGAAGCCATTTTTGTCAACTTAATGGGCTCTTAAAATCTATTTCTGTTCTCCTCCCTGATGAGGGGATTTGTGCTGAAATAGACATCGCCGAGTCGAATTTGGGGTAGTGTGGATGCAATTCGATGGTATTGGCCTCCAGATGCTATCCCAGAGTGCTCCAGTGTGACCGCTCTGGACAGCACTCTCAATT
The DNA here is from genome assembly GCF_009764565.3 of Dermochelys coriacea. Classification (NCBI taxonomy): domain Eukaryota; kingdom Metazoa; phylum Chordata; order Testudines; family Dermochelyidae; genus Dermochelys; species Dermochelys coriacea. Next base: position 34,184,008 of record NC_050077.1, on the reverse strand, counting down.
TGGATGCACTGGCCATATTTTGCAAAAATATTTGCAAAAATCTCCAAGGGCATGAAGGACAGAGGCTATAACAGGGACCCGCGCAGTGCTGTGTGAAACTTAAGGAGCTCAGGCAAGTCTACCAAAAAACCACAGAGGCAAATGCCTGTTCGGGGTCAGAGCCCCAGATATGCCGCTTCTATGATGAGCTGAATGCAATTTTAGAGGGTGCCCCTACAACTATCCCACACCTGTACGTGGACTCCTGCAAGGGAGTGATGATTTTGGGGACGAGGAAGATGATAGTGCGCACACCAGGCAAGTGGAGAAACCGTTCTCTCCGACAGCCAGGAACTGTTTATCACCCTACAGCCAATACCCTCCCAACCCGGGCTCCCGGACCTTGAAGGCAGAGAAGGCACTTCTGGTGAGTGTACCTTTGTAAATATAATACGTAGTTTAAAAGCAAGCGTGTTTAATGATTGATTTGCCCTGAAGACTTGGGATGCATTTGTGGCCAGTATAGCTACTGGAAAAGTCTGTTAACGTGTCTGGATGGAGTGGAAATCCTCCAGGGACATCTCAAAGAAGTTCTCCTGGAGGTTACTCCCAAAGCTTTTGCAAAAGGTTTCTGGGGACGGCAGCTTAATTGCGTCCTCCATGGTAGGACACTTTACCACGCCAGGCCAGTAGCACATAGTCTGGACTCGTTGCATAAGAAAGCATGGCCATGTGTGGTCCTGGTGTTTGCTGGCAGTCAAGCAACATCTGTTCTTTATCTCTCTGTGTTATCCTCAGGAGAGTGATATCATTCATGGTCACCTGGTTGAAATAGGGGAATTTTATTAAGGGGACATTCAGAGGTGGCCATTGCTGTTGGGCTTTTGCCTGTGGCTGAAAAGAAATCATCCCCACTGTTAGCCACACGGTGTGGGGAGGGGTGAAGCGATCATCCCAGAGAATTGGGTGTGTGTGTGTGTGGGGGGGGGGGGGGGTTAGTTGGGTTTGTGCTGCACTTTAACCCGAAAACATCAGCCCCTCCTTTTAAATGGCCATTGTCTTTTTTTTTCAGTTTTACTCTCCCTTTTTTTTTCCCCTCCTGCAGCTGCAAATGTTTCAATGATGCCAATAGCATCTCATAAGAAGGCGAAAAAAAATGCACTCACGATGAAATGTTCTCAGAGCTCATGCAGTTCACCCGCACTGAAAGAGCCCAGCAAAATGCCTGGAGGCAGACAATGGCAGAGTCCAGGAAAGCATAAAATGAACGCGAGGACAGGAGGGACGCGCGAGAAGATAGATGGTTGGAGCAACAGGAGAGGTGGCGGCAGCATGATGAGAGGCGGCAGGATGCAATACTGAGGCTACCGGAGGATCAAACTGATATGCTCTGGCGTATGGTTGAGCTGCAGGAAAGGCACAGACCGCCACTGCAGCCCCTGTGTAATAACTGCCCTCCTCCCCAAGTTGCCCAAGAATGTGGGGGTGGGGGTGTGTGCTCTGGGCACCCAACCACTCCACCCCAGAGGATTGCCCAAGCAACAGAAGGCTGGCATTCAATAAGTTTTGAAGTGCAGTGTGGCCTTGTCCTTCCCTCTTCCCCACCTCACCCGGCGCTTCCCTCCTCCCCCACCCCTCCTGGGCTACCTTAGCAGTTATCTCCCTATTTGTGTGACGAATTAATAAAGAATGCATGAATTTGAAACAACAATGACTTTATTGCCTCTGCAAGTAGTGATCGAAGGGGGGAGGGGAGGGTGGTTGGCTTACAGGGAAGTAGAGTGAATCAAGGGGGCGGCTTTTCATCAAGGAGAAACAAACCGAACTGTCACACTGTAGCCTGGTCAGCCATGAAACTGGTTTTCAAAGCTTCTCTGATGCGCAGCGCGCCCTGCTGTGCTCTTCTAACCGCCCTGGTGTCCGGCTGCGTGTTATCAGCGGCCAGGCGATTTTCCTCAACTTCACATCCTGCCATAAATGTCTTCTCCCTTACTCTCACAGATATTGTGGAGCACACAACAAGCAGCAATAACAATGGGAATATTGGTTTCGCTGTGGTCTAACCGAGTCGGTAAACCGCACCAGCACATTTTTAAATGTCCAAATGCACATTCTACCACCATTCTGCATTTGCTCAGCCAATAGTTGAACAGCTCATTTTCTACTGTCCAGGTTGCCTGTGTTGTGTAGGGTTTCATGAGCCATGGCATTAAGGGGTAGGCTGGGTCCCCAAGAATAACTATAGGCATTTCAACATCCCCGATGGTTACTTTCCAGACCAGAAAATAAGTCCCTTGCTGCAGCTTTTCAGACAGATCAGAGTTCCTGAAGATGCAAATGTCATGTACCTTTCCGGGCCATCCCACGTTGATGTTGATGAAACATCCCTTGTGATCCACCAGTGCTTGCAGCACCATTGAAAAGTACCCTTTTCAGTTTATGTACTGGCTGCCTTGGTGCTCCAGTTCCAAGATAAGGATATCCGTTCTACCTATCACCCCACCACAGTTAGGGAATCCCATTGCAGCAAAGCCATCCACTATGACCTGCACATTTCCCAGAGTCACTACCCTTGATAGCAGCTGGTCAGTGATTGCGTTGGCTACTTGGATCACAGCAGCCCCCACAGTAGATTTGCTCACTCCAAATCGATTCCTGACTGACCAGTAGCTGTCGGGCATTGCAAGCTTCCAGCAGGCTATTGCCATTCACTTGTGAACTGTGAGGGCTGCTCTCACCTTGGTATTCCTGTGTTTCAGAGCAGGGGAAAGTAAGTCAGAAAGTGCTCTTACGCGTGCGAAAGTTTCACAGCCACGGAGAATCATCCCAGACCCGCAACACTATGCGGTCCCACCAATCTGTGCTTGTTTCCTAGGTTCAGAATCAGCGTTCTGTGGCATGAGCAGGGCCAGTGCAAAGACACGGAAAGGGATAGCTCAGTGATTTTTGAGCATTGGCCTGCTAAACCCAGGGTTGTGAGTTCAATCCTTGAGCGGGCCATTTAGGGATCTGGAGCAAAAATTGGGGATTGGTCCTGCTTTGAGCAGGGGGTTGGACTAGATGACCTCCTGAGGTCCCATCCAACCCTGATATTCTATGATTTTATGATATTTTGCACCCCAGGCGAAACTTCCACCTTGCGCCCCCCTGCCCTGCACATTGGTTCATTGAAAGGGAAATCCCAATGAGCCTTTATAGACCCCAGGGGCTGCTCCCCAGACCAGGTTTCCCCCCTCCCCCTGCCTGAACTCCCCTGGAGGGTTCACAGCCCCCCCATGAGCCCTTCCCTCCCCAACCCGGCAGCCCCCACCCCAAGTCCACTCACTGGCTTTGCCAGACTTGGGCCACTGCAGCAGCTTGGAAGGGAGGAGCCGCCTTCTGGAGGCAGCGGAGAGCCAGAGCGTCCCGCTTGCGGCGGTGGCGGCGAGCCCCAGCCATGGAGGAGCTGGCATGGGGCAGGGAGGCAGCAGCCCTGCAAAGGTGGTGGTGCCACTAGCGGGGAGCAGCCTGCCCCCAGTCCCTCCTGCCCAGGCTGTGGCCTGGCACCCCCCCCGGGGCCCCCATGTGCCCCCCGGCTCCACCCTTGCCTATAAACAATCAAAAAAGAGGATGCGGGGGGAGAGCCCTGCCCCCATCCACTCCCTCCCACTTCCTGCCCCCCTCAGAACCCCCAACCCCCTCAGCTCCTTGTCCCCTGACTGCCTGCTCCTGAGACCCCTGCCCCTAACTGCCCCCCAGAACCACACCCCCTACCTAAGCCTCCCTGTCCCTTGTCCCCTGACTGCACCCTCCTGAGACCCCCCCACCCTAACTGCCCCCCTAGGACCCTACCTGTCCCCTGACTTCCCCAACCCTTATCCATACCCCTGCTCCCAGACAGACCCTGGGACTCCCACGCCCCATCCAACCACACCCCTGCCAGGCCCCCCCAGAGCTCCTGACCCATCCTACCCTCCCCCTGCTCCCTGACTGCCCCCGGCGGGACGCCCCTTACCACGCCCGTGCTGGTCAGACGCTGGCTCCACGTGGAGGCAAAACTCGCTGCCGCGCGCACAGCCCCTCCCCCGCAAAGTGCTGAGGCAGCGGGAGGGGCGGCGGCGGCGGCGGCGGCGGCGGCTCACGTGCCCAGGAGCCACAGAGCCCGAACGTGGCGAGGAGGGAGCCGGGGGGGCGCAGGCATCTGCTGCAGCCTGCAGGAGCCCCCAGGGGCGGGAGGGCGCCCAGCTGCAGCTGGGGCTGGGGGGGCGCGGCTGCTCCCCGCTAGCGCCGCCGCCGCCGCCGCCGCCTTTGCAGGGCTGCTGCCCCCTGCGCCGCGCCGGCTCTTCCATGGCTGGGGCTTGCTCCCCCCCGCAAGCCGATGCCCTGGCTCTCCGGTGCCTCCCTGCCGAGCCGGGGCACCGCTTTTTGGCGCCCCCAACCACTTGGCCTCCTAGACGACCGCCTAGTTCCCCTAGTGGTTGCACCGGCCCTGGGCATGAGCCTGCCCCATTGTCACCAGGATGGCCAAATTGCTGGGGCCCGTGCTTTAAGAGAAGTCTGTGTCCATGGCCTCATCACTCTCATCACCCCGCTGCCGTCACCTCCTCACCTGCTTTTGCAGGTTCTGGTTCTGCATATGCTGCATGATAATGAGCGAGGTGTTTACAATGCTCATAACTGCCGCAGTGATCCGAACGGGCTCCATGCTTGCCGTGGTATGGTGTCTGCAAGAGAGCAGAGTTGCAGGGGAAGCGGTGGTTGGATGACCAGTTTTGCAGACCTACTGCACTGTCTGCTGCCAGGGCACAACAGCTGAGCAGGCTGCACGCTTGCCATGGTATGGTGAGACAAGAGCAGCCTAGCAGAGTTGCAGCAGAATCGGCGGATGACGATGGTCATGTAGAGGACCTGCGAGACCACCAGGAGAGCAGAGATGACAATGGTTTGCAGCCCTACTGCACCGTCTGCTGAAAACAGTATGGCGCCCGCACAGCAAAAAGGCGCAAAACGATTGTCTGCCGTTGCTTTCACGGAGGGAGGAGTGACTGATGACATGTACCCAAAACCACCTGCGACAATGTTTTTGCCCCATCAGGCATTGGGAGCTCAACCCAGAATTCCAATGGGCAGCGGAGACTGCGGGAACTGTGGGAGAGCCACCCACAGTGCAATACTCCGAAAGTCGACGCTAGCCACGATAACTATGGACGCACTCCGCCAACTTAATGCGCTTAGTGGGGACACACACAATCGACTCTATAAAATCGCTTTCTAAAAAATCGACTTCTATAAATTCAACCTAATTTTGTAGTGTAGACCTACCCTTAGTGGGAGTCTGCGACTGGCACGGAGAACAATGGTAGCAGAGCCATGGTTTCCATCCATGTGGGATGGAGATTCCTGGGCCTCAGGGTAGCAAGTCCTTGCAAAGCCCTGAGACATCCTAACAGTCCCACACTAGCTCTGACTAATGGCATTCAGCTCCATTGTAGACCATGGCTGAATCCTACTGGATCAAGACCCTGGCCTCAGCTCATCACTCTGAGCCAGGGCACTGCGCCCCAACCCAGTCTGGGACCTGCTGCCGGGCAGAGATCTGTAGATGTGTCCCTGAGCCAGTGGCTATCTGTCTACAATGCAAAAGGTTTGCAATGTGGTGCGCTCAGGCCCAGCCCTTGACTTGCATTGGACCCAGGCAGCTTGGCTGCCTGCCTCCACCTGCCTGAGGGCAGCGCACAGACCCACCCCATTCGGGCATGTTGCACAGTGTGAGGTGGTCGAAGATAAGCAGCCTCTCTGCAGCCCCTGGTCATTGGGTTGCCCAGGGCTTAGCACTTCAGAAGTCTCCCAGCAAGAGGCCCCTAGGTCATGGAATATTAATGAGCCCTGTCCAAGCTGCTAAAGTCCTTTATGAACCGTTCTGGTTCTCTTACACGGGAGGCTATTTTCCAGCCAGCTGGGACTCTTCGAATGAGTGAACTTCAGGCCTGAGCTCCTGACTATCACTATCTACCAGACTTACAAGGATGAGCGGATGTGGAACACAAGCCAGAATAGGGAAAGAACACATTCAAGAATATTTAGACGGAAGACGTACTCAAGTCACTAGAGCAAGAGGAAATCCACTCTAGGGTACTTAAGGAACTAGCTGAAGCACTCTCAGAACCATTGGCTATTATCTTTGAGAACTTCTGGAGGCCCCAGAGGACTGGAGAAGGGCAAACATAGTTCCTATCTTTAGAAAGGGGAACAAAGAGAACCTGGGGAATTATAGACTAGTCAGCCTGACTTTGATACCTGGAAAGATACCGGAACAAATTATTAAACAATCAGTTTGTAAGCACCTAGAGGATTAGAAGGTGATAAGTAATAACTAACACAATTTGTCAAGAACAAATCATGCCAAATCAGCCTAATTTCCTTCTTGACAGAGTTACTGGCCTAGTGGATGGGAAGAAAGCTGAAGATGTGATATACCTTGTTTATTTGGAGTAAGGTTTTTGGCACAGTCTCACAGGCTGTTCTCATAAGCAAACTAGGGACATATGGTTTAGATCAGGGGTTGGCAACCTTTTAGAAGTGGTGTGCCGAGTCTTCATTTATTCACTTTAATTTAAGGTTTCGCGTGCCAATACTACATTTTAATGCTTTTTAGAAGGTCTCTCTCTCCATAAGTCTATATATTATATAACTAAACTATTGTTGCATGTAAACAAGGTTTTCAAAATGTTTAAGAAGCTTCATTTAAAATTAAATTAAAATGCTGATCTTACATTGCCGGCCCGCTCAGCCCATTGACAGCCTGGGGTTCTGTTCACCTAGGCTGGCAGCGGCCTAAGCGGGGCCTGCGGCTGGGACCCCGGCTGGCAAGGGTCTGGCAGCCAGAACCCCAGACTGGCAGCGGGCTGAGAGGGGCCAATGGCCGGGACCCCAGACCAGCAATCGACTGAGCGGCTCAGCCCGCTGCTGGTCTGGGGTTCTGTCCACCGGCTCCTGCCAGCCAGGGTCTCGGCTGCTGGCCCCGCTCAGCCCGCTGTCAGTCTGGGGTCCTGGCCTTGTCCACATAGAGTAGGTACCTACTTTCTCCCTGGTTCTGGCCCATTCTCTTCCTCTCTTTGCACTGAGATGAGGGTGGGTGTGCACTGAGAACAGGGCTGGGGGTGAAGGAGCAGGCTGGGGGTTGGGTTGCAGGGTCTGGCCAGGGGCTAGAATGAGGGAGGGGGCTCAGGGTTGGGGCAGGAGGTTTGGATGTGGAGTGCTTACCTGGGTAGCTCCCATTTGGTGCGAGAGGTGCAGGTGGGAATGTGTGTGTGTGTGTATGTGCAGGAGCTCCTGTTTGGTGCTCAAGGTGGGGGTGAGGATGTGGATGTGGGGGGTGCAAGAGTTAGGGCATGGGGTGTGGAGGGGCTGGGTATGTGTGGGAGTGCAGGAGTCAGGGCAGGGGGCTGGGGGGCTAGGTATGTATGGGGGGTGCCGGAGTCAGGGCTGGGGTTGTGGGGGGGTGCAGGGGTCAGGGCATGGGGCTGGGGTGTGGTGGGTGCAGCGGTGGGGGCAGAGGGCTGGATATGTGTGAGGAGAGTTCATGGGTCAGGGCAGAGCGGCTGAGCGGCTCACGACAGGGGGCTGGAGGGGATATGCCGATTTCTCTCCCTTCCCCAATGTCCCCGGAGCAGAGAGCCTGCTGTTGCTCTGCTTTTCCCTCTCCCTCTCTGTAGCAAGGGCCATCAGCTGATCCGCTGCAGGGAGGGAGAGGAGGAGGGGCAGGAACCCAGCACGCTGGGGGAAGACGCGGCGGGAGGGGGAAGCTTACCTGCCCTTCAAGGAGAGAATGGTGGGCAAGGGCAGCGAAGAGTGGGCTGGGCCGGGCAGGATTTTTAATTGCACGCTGCTGTCCCCGGCAGACAGCAGCATGCCATTAAAAATTGGCTCACGTGCCATCTTTGGCATGCGTGCCATAGGTTGCCAACCCCTGGTTTAGATGATATTACTATAAGGTGGTACTACTGTCTACTTTCATTAAAATGTCTTGCAAGATAAAGGTATAAGAGGGGATTTGTAGCCTGATTTTCTCTGTCTTCAAGACACTTTGGAGGGGAAGCCTGGTCCCATTGATGTCAATGGAAACACTTCTAATGAAGAGTCTCAGGAAGAAATTCTGGGAGTAACACACTGCCCTTAGATGGTATAACCGGTTGAAAGATCCAGGCTCAAAGAATAGTTACCAATGGCTTGCTATGAAACTGGGAGGATGATTCTAGTGGGGTCATGTAGCGGTCAGGCGTGGGCCTGGTACTAGTCAAAATTTTCATTAATGACTTGGAGTGGAGATTAAAATTTGCACATGCCACGCTGCCAAGCTGGGAGGGGTTGTGAGGATAGAATTAGAATTCAAACCAGCCTTGACAAACTAGAGAATTAGTTTGAAATCAAACAGCTGAAATTCAATAAAGACAAATGCAAAGTACATCAGTTAAGAAGGAAAAAACAAAGGCACAACTACAAAATGGGGAATCCCAGGCTAGGTGGTAACACTGCTGAAAAAGATGTGGGGATAATAATGGATCACTGTAGGGGACTGCAGAAGACTTTGTTACGGTCTAGCTAGGGAATGTCCGCTTTCTCGAGCCGAGAGGTTACTATAGGACATAGATAATTACTGAAGGACATAGCTGCTTTGTTATTGTAGGACATAGATAGTTCTTGAAGGACACAGCTGCTTTGCATGGCCCTTTGCCAGGTAGCGGAAAGCTCCCTTTGGGAAGCACCTAATTCTATATTTATGAGCTGTTTCTGTGTAGTGCTTATTAACGCTGACTATCTGCCCCTCCCTTGGACTCCGTCCCAGGCAGAGCTCCGGTGTGCTGGGTTCCCCGCCTCTGTGACTGCAACGCTTGGAGTCCCCATTGTGGGTGGGTTACTAACCTTCAATAAAGCCAATAACTCACAGCTGCGTGTAAGCCTCGTTTTTCTCAGAGCACTCCTGCTGGGCCTGTGGTGCTTCAAGCACTTTGGCCCAGAACAATCACAAACTGAGTATGAGCCAACAATGTGATGCAGTTGCAAAAAATACTAATGTATTCCTGGGATATATTCACAGGAAAGTCATATATAAGAGATGGGAGGTAACTGTCCTGCTCTTGCGAGCAGTGGTAAGGAGTACTGTGCCCAGTTTTGTGCTTAAGCTAGGTCTGTCTCTCTCTCACTCTCTCTCTCTCTCACACACACACATGTACCACTTGGCATTTTGGAAAGTGGAGGGAGTGGTGCGCTCCAGTGGGATAGTGGGGGTTCATCATCATGTTCAGTTTCTGCAGGGAATGTTTGCAGCCACTGCCATGTGTCTATTGTGTCTACTCCCTCCATTGGTGCTGCCTTGTAGAGTGTGAGGCTACATTAACAATGTGTTAACCCTTGAGGGTTCAGCCGAGTGTGAGTTCATCATTTAGCAGCAAGGCATTCCCTGGGAAATATCCCACCCTCTGACTCCACCATCTCAACCAAGTTTCACAATTATCATTGCTCTGTACAGTATTAAATTGTTTGTTTAAAACTTATACTGTGTATATGTGTGTATATATCTATATATAAAAATATAGTTTTTGTCTGGCAAAAAATTTTTTCCTGGAACCTAACCCCACCTATTTACATGAATTCTTATGGGGAAATTGGATTAGCTTAACATCATTTTGCTTAAAGTAGCATTTTTCAGGAACATAACTTCAACGTTAAGCGAGGAGTTACTGTAGTTCCCCTTTCTGAAATTAAATGCTACTGTGTTGGGCTTCTTCGGAATTTCCCCTCCCACAAGGATGTTAAATTTAATTAATTATGGTCGCTTTACCCAAGTGGTTCAGCTATATTTACCTCTTAAACCAGATCCTGTGCTCCATTTAGCACTAAATCAAGAAGTGCCTTTCCCCTTGTGGGTTCCAAGACTAGTTGCTCCAGGAAGCAGTCATTAACAGTGTCTAGAAACTTTATTTCAGCATCCCGCCCTGAGGTGACATGTACCTAGTCAGTATAGGGATAGCTATAATCCCCCGTTATTACTGAGTTTTCTATTTGTATAGCCTCCTTAATCTTCCGGAGTATTTCACAACTGCCATCACCATCCTAGTCAGGCGGTCAGTAGTATATTCCTATCGCTATACACTTATTATTTCAAGCATGGAATTTCTATCCATAGTGATTCTATGGTACAGATTGATTAATTTAAGATTCTTACTATATTTGAGTCTATGCTTTCTTCCACATATAGTGCCACTCGCCCACTAGCATGACCTACTCTGCCATTCCTATATCTTTTGTACCCTAGTATTATCATGGCCTATTCATTATCATCGTTCCACCGAGTTTCTGTCATATCTGTTATATCCATATCCTCATTTAATACCAGGCACTTAAGTTCATCCTGTGACATTGCACTCTATATTATTTTATGAAAATATGCTAATGAGTGTGGACATAATGTAACTGGGGTATGCTTCATGGCAAAGGTCTCTTGTAAGGTATCATTACAAAGCTTATAATCTACTGAGTGTGGTCATCCTATTTGTATGACTGTATCATTCTTGAAGGTCGAAACAGCAGCCTGGATTTCTACATAGACTGCTTCCGCCGACGTGCACGAGCTGAAATTGTGGAAAAGCAGCATCGCTTACCCCATAACCTCAGCCATGCAGAACACAGTGCCATCCACAGCCTCAGAAACAACTCTGACATCATAATCAAAAAGGCTGACAAAGGAGGTGCTGTCGTCATCATGAATAGGTCAGAGTATGAACAAGAGGCTACTAGGCAGCTCTCCAACACCACTTTCTACAAGCCATTACCCTCTGATCCCACTGAGAGTTACCAAAAGAAACTACAGCATTTGCTCAAGAAACTCCCTGAAAAAGCACAAGAACAAATCCGCACAGACACACCCCTGGAGCCAGGACCTGGGGTATTCTATCTGCTACCCAAGATCCATAAACCTGGAAATCCTGGACGCCCCATCATCTCAGGCATTGGCACCCTGACAGCAGGATTGTCTGGCTATGTAGACTCCCTCCTCAGGCCCTTCGTTACCAGCACTCCCAGCTATCTTCGAGACACCACCGATTTCCTGAGGAAACTACAGTCCATTGGTGATCTTCCTAAAAACACCATCCTAGCCACTATGGATGTAGAAGCCCTCTACACCAACATTCCACACAAAGATGGACTACAAGCCGTCAGGAACAGTATCCCCGATACTGTCACGGCTAACCTGGTGGCAGAACTTTGTGACTTTGTCCTGACCCATAACTATTTCACATTTGGTGACAATGTATACCTTCAAATCAGCGGCACTGCGATGGGTACCCGCATGGCCCCACAGTATGCCAACATTTTTATGGCTGACTTAGAACAACGCTTCCTCAGCTCTCGTTCCCTAATGCCCCTACTCTACTTGCGCTACATTGATGACATCTTCATCATCTGGACCCATGGAAAAGAAGCTCTTGAGGAATTCCACCATGATTTCAACAATTTCCATCCCACCATCAACCTCAGCCTGGACCAGTCCACACAAGAGATCCACTTCCTGGACACTACGGTGCTAATAAGCGATGGTCACATAAACACCACCCTATATTGGAAACCTACTGACCGCTATTCCTACCTACATGCCTCTAGCTTTCATCCAGATCATACCACTCGATCCATTGTCTACAGCCAAGCGCTACGATATAACCGCATTTGCTCCAACCCCTCAGACAGAGACAAACACCTACAAGATCTCTATCATGCATTCCTACAACTACAGTACCCACCTGCTGAAGTGAAGAAACAGATTGACAGAGCCAGAAGAGTACCCAGAAGTCACCTACTACAGGACAGGCCCAACAAAGAAAACAACAGAACGCCACTAGCCATCACCTTCAGCCCCCAACTAAAACCCCTCCAACGCATCATCAAGGATCTACAACCTATCCTGAAGGACGAGCCATCGCTCTCTCAGATCTTGGGAGACAGACCAGTCCTTGCTTACAGACAGCCCCCCAATCTGAAGCAAATACTCACCAGCAACCACACACCACACAACAGAACCACTAACCCAGGAACCTATCCTTGCAACAAAGCCCGTTGCCAACTCTGTCCACATATCTATTCAGGGGATACCATCATAGGGCCTAATCACATCAGCCACACTATCAGAGGCTCGTTCACCTGCGCATCTACCAATGTGATATATGCCATCATGTGCCAGCAATGCCCCTCTGCCATGTACATTGGCCAAACTGGACAGTCTCTACGTAAAAGAATGAATGGACACAAATCAGACGTCAAGAATTATAACATTCAAAAACCAGTTGGAGAACACTTCAATCTCTCTGGTCACTCGATCACAGACCTAAGAGTGGCTATACTTCAACAAAAAAGCTTCAAAAACAGACTCCAACGAGAGACTGCTGAATTGGAATTAATTTGCAAACTGGATACAATTAACTTAGGCTTGAATAGAGACTGGGAATGGATGAGTCATTACACAAAGTAAAACTATTTCCCCATGGTATTTCTCCCTCCCACCCCACCCCCCACTGTTCCTCTGATATTCTTGTTAACTGCTGGAATTAGCCTACCTGCTTGTCACCATGAAAGGTTTTCCTCCTTCCCCCCCCTGCTGTTGGTGATGGCTTATCTTAAGTGATCACTCTCCTTACAGTGTGTATGATAAACCCATTGTTTCATGTTCTCTGTGTGTGTGTATATAAATCTCTCCTCTGTTTTTTCCACCAAATGCATCCGATGAAGTGAGCTGTAGCTCACGAAAGCTTATGCTCTAATAAATTTGTTAGTCTCTAAGGTGCCACAAGTACTCCTTTTCTTTTTGCGAATACAGACTAACACGGCTGCTACTCTGAAACCTGTATCATTCTTGTATCTGAAACTAGAAATATGAAGTAGAACTCTGAGGGCCTATTGTAATTATGCAAAGTGTGGGCCATTAATGGTGGTTTGGAATCTTGATGGCTGCCATCAACCAGGACAATTGACTGTGGATGGCTCTGTTTGCTTGCAGGCCTTCCTGTGAGTCAGGCTGGGAGGAATGGAGGCTTGGGGTCTCACAGGACATGTAATCATGTCACCTGGTACTGAAATCCATCTTAACCTGGAGCTTTTCCATTTAGAAGGAGGGGTGGGGACTCAGAGAGACAAAGGATTCCCGCCCTGTGCCAAAGCTATATGAGGGGTGGAACAGAACAAAGGGGGCTGCAGTCATGAGAAATACCCCAGTTACCACCTGAGCTGGAACAAGGGCTTAACCAGGGGAAAGGATTGTGCCCAGACCAGGAAGGCGTCCAGTTTGTGAAAGAAACTTATTGAAACATCTCTGAGGGTGAGATTTTATCTGAATTCAGTTTTGTTACTGTATTAGGCTTAGACTTGTGTGTTTTATTTTATTTTACTTGGTAATTCACTTTGTTCTGTCTGTTACTACTTGGAACTACTTAAATCTTACTTTCTGTATTTAATAAAATCGCTTTTTACTTATTAATTAACCCAGAGTATGCACTAATACCTGGGCGGGGGCGGGGGAGAGAAACAGCTGTGCATCTCTCGCTCTATCAGTGTTATAGAAGGCAAACAATTTATGAGTTTACCCTGTATAAGCTTTATATAGGGTAAAACGGATTTATTTGGGGTTTGGACCCCATTGGGAATTGGGCATCTGAGTGTTAAAGACAGGAACACTTCTTAAGCTGCTTTCAGTTAAGCTTGCAGTTTGTGGGACATGGTTCAGACCTGGGTCTGTGTTTGTGGCCGGCAAGCATATCTGGCACATCCAGGCAGGGTTCTGGAGTCCCAAGCTGGGAGGGAAAGCAGGGGCAGAAATAGTCTTGGCACATCAGTTGGCAGCCCTAAGGGGGTTTCTGTGATCCAACCCGTCACACACCCATCTTAATATTTAGACTTCTAGCATTCATATATGAGCACTTATAAAATGTATCACTTTTTAGTTGTCTGCCATTATGTGATGTCATTGAATGGGACTCCTTTTCATTTGACTGCTTCTCTTTAGTTCCTACTGAACTTATGCCCTGGAGTCGGACCCTTCTGTTTGTGCCCTAGAGATCTCATGCTACATCTGATTGAGTTAATTGGTGCAGCAAGGTCAGCTGTGCAGTCAGTGTGCAGGGAGGTGATTTGGGTTTAAGGTGTTGATGGCTCTGGCCACTAGGGGATGGTCTGGCTCTACTAGGTCATCTGAGCTCTGGTCCTGTAGCTGGGCCCTTATTTTGACTAGGGCATTCTGGACGTTTGAAGGCAAATAAACTAGTCCAAACTCGTTGGAGTGAATTCATCCACTAAGTGGGGAGCTGGGAAAACTGCCATATCCGCTTCAAAGAGGTGATGGATGGGCCAGATGTTTGCTGTGTTCTTGATGTCCAGTCCTGGGCTGAATAGCCAGTCCAGTCTGTGACCACCTGTGTGTGTGAGTCTGGAGGCAGAATTTCATGGTTTTCATGCCAGACTAGTTTGTTGAAGTCTCCTGCACAGCCATTACTGCCTCCAAACCTTGAAAATCAGAGGCATCTTGTTGTCAGAGCAGCTCAATTGATTCATCTCTGAAGTCTGCAGAACTTCAGAGAGGCTGGGACACTTTGCTGAGCCTGATATTCTGTGGTCTCTAGATCCAAACATCATATGAGTGGTTTCAAGGATTTGGCTGCAGGATGGGAGTCTTTTTTATTCCAAGGACAGAAGGGAGCATGAATGACTCTAACTTTGCTTCACCTCTTTTGTTTCACTTGCTCTTGCCTCCCTTCTGGTCCATGTGGCCCTGAGCAGCCAGCGAAGTCGGCCCAGTCCATACTGCGTTGGCTGGGCCGTCTAGCCAGATCTCAGTGACACAGCGAGGGGAGTCGCTTCGTCTGACGTCAGATCACCAGGAATGTGGGTTTGCTGATGACAGGGCTTGTGAGCAAGGGCCACAGCTGCTAGATGAGGGTGCGCGTTGTTCCAATCTGCTGCCCAGCGCAGCACTGGCAGGCAAATGGGACTGGCCAGACATGCCTGCTCTTGGGCTCTCCTGGTCGTGCTAAGATAGGAATTCAGACTGTAGGTCTTGGTGCCTCCTTGCCTGCCTGGCCTTGCTCCCTCCAAACTGCAGCAGGAACTCCAGCTGGTCTTTCCAGGGGGCTCCCAGGGATGGGGCAAGAGCCATAGTCCTGCTGACCCCGGGCTGCTGAGTGCTCAGAGTGCTTGAAGGATTCCTACTCCTCCTTCCCCCCTGCAGCACTCCCACCCCCAGGCCTGCTCCCCTTAGGAGACAACATCCTCATCTGGCAACAGGGAAGCCCCCAGTCACCAACTCTCCCCCTACTTTTGTGACTGACAGGGCTGGAGCCAGTCGTGCAAGACACTCCACCCCCTTATAGAGCATTTGAACCCTTGATTGGCTGTCTGTCCCATTTGCCCACCTGTGACGCAGCAGGGAGTAGGGGAGTTTCACTGAGGATGGGATACCTGAGAGCCTGTAACCTAAGCCAGGAGGGGGGTGTAACACCTCTGCCCGGGAATCTGGACAAAGGCTGCAGGAGAGAGCCTGCTAGGGGAGTTTTTGGTTTCAGTTTGGTGCTGGGTGGTGGAACGCAGGGAACCCCAGGGCTGGGGTCTAAGCTCCCTGCCCCCCAGAAGGACTTGACTGAGGAGTCCTGGTTGTACCCACGAGCTCTGTTTTCGACTGTGTTCCTATTGTCCCATAAATCTTCCGTTTTACTGGCTGGCTGAGAGTCACAGTGAATCCCAGGAAGAGGGGTACAGGCCCCGGACTCCCCCATACTCCGTGACACCACCTCTTTAGGAAGAACAGCCAATCAGAGTTGCGGGTGGAGCTTTCTCCCTCTCCTTATAGCAACCCGAAGCTGTTCTCAAAGCAGGGGACAGGACACGGGGAGCTAATAGTGTTGTCAACCCTCCCAGATTGGCCGGGAGCTTCCCAGGATTGGCATTGATCACCTAGTGGCTACTGAAAGTACTCTGGGAGATTTTAATAGGCCACTAAAAGTCCAGTCAGTGGCACAGTGGGGCTAAAGCAAGCTCCCTACCTGCTCTGGCTCCGCACGGCTTCTGGAAGTGGCCGGGATGTCTGGCTCCTAGGCGCAGGGGTGGCCAGGGGGGTCCCTGCATGCTGACACCACCCCAAGCTCCAACTCCGCAGCTCCCCTTGACTGGGAATCGCGGCCAATGGGAGCTGTGGTGGGCAGTGCCTGCAGGCAGGGGCAGTGCGCAGAGCCACCTGGCCACCCCTGAGACTAGGAGCTGGACATTCTGGTTGCTTCTGGGAACCTCCCGAAGTAAGTGCCACCCAGCCAGAGCCCACACCTCTCAGCCCCTCCCACAGCCCTGCCCCAGCCCTGAGCCCTCTTCCACACTCCAAACTCCTCAGCCCCAGCCCGGAGCCCTATCCTGCATCCCAAGCCCCTTATCTTTGGTCCCACCCCAGAGCCTGCACTCTCAGCCAGAGCCCTAACCCCCTCTACACCTTAACCCTCTGTCCCAGCCCTGAGCCCCCTCTCACACCCAAACTCCCCCCAGAGCCCTCACCCCCTCCCTGAGGGGGCTGGGGGCAGAATTAATTGCTGGGCATGGGGTGGGCAGGGGTGTTCAGACAGCGAAGGCTAGCCTCCAAAACCACAATAACAGCTTTTTAAAAATATCCCATGATTTTTGGGGTCCAGCTCAAGATTTCTGATCTCTCAAGGCTGGCAATGCTGAGCCTGGTGTGTCCTCAACTGGCCCACGGCTGCATTCTCTGCCCTGCTTGCAGGCCCGTCCCCAGTGACCATGGCTTCCCCCTGCCCCTTTGTCTGACCCTTCCATTTCCCTCGCTGGACACTCTGCTATTTCCAAGGCTTTGCCTCACTTTGTCCTCTACCCCGTCCGCACGTCTCTGCCCTCCTCCAGCCTGTGCTCCCATTGCTCTTTGCTCCCCCCATGCTCACTGTAATGCCCCCTCGCCTCTCCCCCATCTCTCTTCCCTGGGATTGTGGAGAGGAGCCTGGAGGACAGAGGCTGGGGTCTGGGGAGGGGCCTGAAGGAGCCAAGGGCTACTGTCTTCTAGCTGTTGTTCTGCCCGGCACCCCTGGGAGCTCTGAGTGGGCATAATGTCTCTCCTGCCTGCTGGGCTGAGGGGCAGCAGCCCCCAAGGAACCTCTACCATTGGTGGAGTAGCTACTGGGCTGTAGCTGGTAGCATTCGGGAGCCTGCCTCCTTGTTGGTCAGATTGCTGTTTGTGCAGGGCACCTCGTCACCTCACAGCTCCCTGGGAGGGGGGTTAGCCCCATTTCACAGACGGGAAAACTGAGGCACAGGAAGGTGACTGGCAGTCTGGCAGGGGACCCAACCACATGCTAGAGCCCCAGAGCATCCCCATGGGGCCAGGGTCCCCATGGGGCAGCCATGCTCTGCTATTACTGTGCTGCTGTTGGCAAAGTTTGTGTTTGAATGGGAGGTGAATGGTGGGGCTGGGACTGGCTCGGCAGGGAGGTAGCTGAAATATTTGTCACAATTAACACAGGCTCCCTGTCAGTCTGGGAGTGGGGAGCTGTGGGGCTGGCCAGCCCTGGGAAGCCCTGTGACCCTGGGGTGAAGGAAGGCATCTTCTAGTGCTCGTCAGGGCTCTCTGACCCCTTGCGCTCCTGGGGCTAAGTTCCTGGTGTGTGCACAAGGGTTGGGGGGCGGGGTGGCCAGGGGTCTTTAGGGCTCACTGCTGTGTTCTGCCAGCCATTTTCAGACACCTCCTCACCCCCGGCTCTGTAAATGCCCAGGATTTTTGCTTTGCTGCGGCAGGCGAGAGAGGAAAGTGGTGAAACCCCGTGTTTTGCTTCTGAAAACAGGCTTAAGGTAGCATGAGATCCTCAGCTGGAAGGTGCCGCAGGGAAGCTGGAGCCGCTGAGCCCCATTTGTATGGGTGTAGCTCTGTGAGGGGAGCGTTGGGGGCCTTAGTGCGTGGGGTTCTCACGGCCTCTCCAAGGGGAGTCGGGTATTCAGCAAGGGAGCAGGCAGGGCTCACGGCTATATTTAGGAACAGGTTTTCCTTAGCACTCAGCACTCAGTGGCATGTGCCCTATGGACGGGGGGGACGGGGGAGAGGAGCATGGGAGTGGATTCTCCATTGCTATCTCGGGGAGTAGGGGAGGGGGGATGTTTCCTTGGTGGCTCTGGTGGGGAGGGGGGAATGCTCCATTGCTTTGTTTGGTGGGGCGGGGGACAGGGGTCTCCATGGGTCTCTGTGGGAGCTGATTTCCATTGCACATCGGGTTCCTAATGCATGTTAAGATTCTGGGCCCAGCGCACCTGTGGGGTGACTGCATTGGCTCCAGCCTTCCTGCATATTAGCATAGGCTGGGGAGCCCCCCCCGCCCCATGACCATTGCCCCCTGTGAGTTCTAGCTGGAGCTGTGCCTGGGACATGGCTGGCATGTGGCGTGGAGAGGCCTGGGGTGGAAAGGGGGAGCCGAGGTGCTGCTGGCGGCCGGACCTCAGGGCTATTTTTAATGCACTGGGAGCCTCACACTCCAAATAGAAGAGTCTCTTTCAGCAGGCACCTTGGACTTCCCCTTCCATGTGAAGCGGGGGGGTGGGGGGGTGGGGGGAGGTTTGGCTGCATTAACCCTTACAGGCCAGGCTTCCAGCAGGGGGTTCCCCTCCCCATGTGCAGCATGATGGGGCAGGGCCTGGATGAGCTGAAATGTAGCAGCTTTCACCTTCTCTCTCCTCCTCCTCTTCTTCTCGCCCCTTCCCATCTCCTGCTTCCCTCCCTGGACCTAGTCCCTGCCCTGGTTCATTCTCCCTCCTCTGCCTCACCCATCTCTGTTTTCATGGCAGGCCTTGGCACTGGGTCTCGCAAGCTGTGTCCCGTTCTCCCTCCCCCCCGCACACACCCACCTTGGCTGTGCTGAATTGGCCCTTTCTGTAGGTGACTGACAGGAGCCGGTGCTGACTCAGTGAGTGGGGAGCCTGCCGGAGGAGGAGAAGGAGCAGAGGCAGCTGCCATCAGAAAATGTTTCAAATCTCAAGGGCCAGAAAAGCTTCTCAGTTCTCCCCAGGCTGTTGTCCCTGTCCCGCCTGCCCCCTCCGTGCCAAAAAATGCTTTTAAAAAGGCCCAGCAGCGAATAGAAAACGCTGGACTGATGCCTCAGGGCCGGATCACGGCCCAGTTCATGGCATATGGTGAATCTCTCACTGAACCACGATGGGCTCTGAAGACCCTGCCCTGGCTCAGCCCCATATACCCTCCCCTTTGTCCCCCAGATCCTGGCCCCCACTGCTGAGTTTTCCCACACCTGCCCTGTAGTCCCACTTCTGGCTCTGGCCTGTCCCTCTTGGGCCCTGTGCTGAAGCTCCCGGTACTGATGGTGGTTTTTGTGATCTGGCCCCTGCTCAGCATGATGCAGGACCCAGTGAATTCATATCACAGCAGACACCCTAAATGATCGCTGTCCCTGCACTGGAACCAGAGTGCATGGTCAGGCTGGAAAGCGCCCTGCCCTGCCGCCCATCCCCAGTGTTCATGTGATCCCCAGATCTTTCCATCTTCCAATGCAGCATCAGGCCCTGGGCAGGGTGAGTGCAGCAGAGGAAAGAGCCGGGGGCTGGGTAAATGGGCTTCCTTACTATGACTGCATGGGAAATCAAAAACATTTTATTTCTGGCATAGCAGGGTCCTCGCCACGTTTCACATCAGGCAGTGAAAGCACAGTTGTTTCTGTAGAGCACGTGGAGATGTGGCACCTTCTCCTGGCACCTGATTTATTAACTAACCCTTGACATTGTAACGGGAGTTGGGCGGGGAAAGGGAATGCCAGCTTGTGGAGGAGTTCGCTGTCTTGAAAAGGTTTTGTTCTGCTCTGGAACAAAAATCACAAATTGCAAAATTCTCCATGAAAAGGGATGGAGCTTGACTCTGATGCAGTCTGCCTGATGGGTTGCCCCATAGCCATGAACCGTGGAAACCTGGGCTACTCAACAACCTTCCAGGCAGACTACCAAAAGGTCAGAGTCGTCAGCCAGACAAGCTGGCAGGATCCCAGGCAGAATCCCAGACCTGCTGGGCAGGCAGGCCTCCATCAGAAACCTGCCGAGTTTCCGGAGGACCTTCGTCACAATCTGACCGATTCTGCAGCTTGTTCGGATTTCAACAAATTGGCAAATTCCAATGAAAAACTGTTTCAACCAGCATTTTTCCGACTCACTCTAATTTTAATTCTTCTGCCTGGTGTTGGCGGCAGCAACAATCCCTCTTAAAACTAACAAACACACTGGCTTGAGCCTCCATGCAGAATTTCTAGAATCATTAAATACCTTCTTTGAGTGCCTTTGTATCTGAAACAAAGACAATGTATTAGGGAAGATGGGAGCACAGCATCAGCTTAGGAAAACAGCCAAAATACAGCAGTATGAACTATAAGTAAACACCCCTTCCCCCATGATAACTTTCGGTAACTCAGTTCCCCACCAATAGGTGTGAACAATCAGTAGGCAAATGTCCCTCTATATCACTTCTCACTTCTCCAAGGGCTAAGCCCCATCATGGGGTGGTGAAATGCCAGACTTCTGAAGTCACTTGGACATGCCTGTCTCCAGCCCCTTGGGAAATGCTGCTTGGTCCTGACCTGGGCTCCACCATGTAATCCATCTACAGTGATTGCTTCTTCATTAGTAGCTGGGTAGGACATTCATTCTGTTCTTCTGCTGTCCTCTGCAGCTTCAGAAAAGATCCTTCTTTGTCCCCATTGAAGATCATCCTTTTCTTTGTTTCATCTCCCATTCAAGAGTCCTCAGTGGTAGCAAGCCAAAAGCACACAAGACTTTCAAACAGAGTCTTTCCTTGATGCAAGGCAGGAACCAGCTGCCCTCACATTTCATTTCCACTATCCAACTGATTCTGAGTTTGTGTCAAGTTCTGATGACTCCCAAAGTGTCACTGGAGGAATTCTTGGTAGAAAATGTATGCAACTGAAGCTCTCTCTGTAGTAGGCAGGCCACTCATCCGGTTTGAAACTGGACAGGCCTGCTCTTGTAAGGTTTGTCCCCCATCTGATACTGAGACAAAACCAGCTGTGGTTTTGTCTGGTGTCAGGTGGGGGACACCCTAATGGAAAGTGCACCGCTCCGTCCCTGCTGGTATGACTGCCCCCTGTGCAGCATGACTCACATGGACTGTGGGTGGGAGGCCATACCACTGTGGATGGGCCCATGCCATTCCCGGAAGTACTGGAATGACCAGTATTCCAGGAACATGCGAGTGGCCCCCTCCTGTGTAGCTGTACTTGATCCATAGTGTCCGTCCATCTGGAGTTCTGGGTAAACAGCTTATGCAGGTAAAGTAGCTCTGTGGCCTTTCTTCCAACAGAAGGGAGAAGAGAGCTCCTTACCCTAGAGCATCAGGCCCTGGGCCTTACCTCCATGCGGTTATCTGGCTCTCTTGTGACAAAAGGGGCTGTCTAGGCACAGCAGACGTTTCACACCCTGATCACCTAACTGCCCAAGCCAGGTGAGAATCTGCCTTAGTTACAAATTATTTCTTCATCGGTCATGAGGTCCCATGGTCACCATTGCTTCTGGCTCAGGGAGTCTCCCCAAACAATTAGTAAGAGTATTGCTGTCCTGCTAGCCTGGTGCCGGCTTTAGGTCACTGGGCCCACCAGAATTTCAATCCTGGTGGTAGTAGCCAAAGTCACAGGTTTCATTTTAGCCTCCCTCAGCATCGGGCCAGACCTAGCACTTCTGGGGGCTGGTTGTTTTGTTCCTTCACAAGCTGTTCGCAGAGCTATTGAGGGATCACTTTGCACAGTTACTTACAGGGACAATCATTCTGAGCCGTGAAGTGACATTGCAAAGGCAATGTGTGAGAATGTTCTCCAGGAGACCACGGAACTGTGTGTGTGAGGGCCATTATCTTGAAACGTGACATTCCCCAGCATAAGTGATGACAAGGAACACAGGTACCATCAGAGTTATGCTGCAGGCATCCTGCTTTCTGATGGAATCTTGGCTAAGCTCCCAAGCAGGTCCTAGGCCAGGTTTAACTGGAAAGCCTCCAGAGAAACCCAGCTCTTTGGACCACAGATGTTATATGAATAAATAAATACCACAGATTGTGTAATGCTGGAAGAGGTAGCACTGATGATTTCAGAGGGAAATCCTCTTCCTTCTGAGTTAACGCTGAACTAAAGCCCCAGCATGCTGCCAAGACATTATGCTGCCAGAGCTGTGATTTTTTCATATGGGAGGTAAGGGAAAGGTCCTATCCAGGTATGACCATTATAGATCCCTTGGTAGGTCTTAGCTCTGCTGTCCTAGTCTAATTCCAGTCAGCATTTTTACATTCCGCGTCCCTAAATTTCCCCTGCTGATTTATTTCTATACGAAGGTCAGGAAGTGAGGTGAGATGCATCCTGATATGAACTGTTGTGTAGGATTGCTCTGTGTTTTTAAATAGCTGCTATATTCCATCCCAGAGGTGGCTGCTTTTCAGAGCTGGGTGAAGCGGTTCCTGAATGCGGGTGGTTGTAAAGCGATCTAGCTCTGAGCTGACAACCCTCCACTCTTTGGGAGGATGGGCCTTTGGCGCTTTTCTTGGCTAAAATCCAGTGACAAGAAGTGGTGACCTCAGATGCCCAACACACATTGTCACCACTGCTGATGCCTGTCTGGTGGCTTACCAGCAAAATGCCATATGTCACATTTTAATTTCAATCAGTGGCCCATAACGACCAAGTGACTGAATTTCAAGACAGTAGCTCCAAATGGCCTCTGGTTCGAGATCCTAAATCTTCCATGGAAGGGTTAAAAGCTGATGAGGATGGATGGAGACCTATCGATGACGTCTGAAAGTTCTGAGGTCAAAATGAGGTCCACAGGCAATAGCTGGTAATGCGTGAGTGAGCTAGATGTCACTATTGTGTGCCTCTGGTGGGCGCCATAACTGCCTGAATCCAATACAAAAGGAGGCTGACCTCTGACAGGTCAAAGGGCAGATGTGGGATTTGTTTCCTGTACTCAGCGCCCATGATGAATGAATTCACCACATTAGCTCCATGGCAATGTAGAAGTAAATTTTGCCAGTCATTATTATACCTGAAGCATTTGCAGTACATGGGCAGTGGGTGAACCCCCCACTGGGGAGGCTAGCCCGCCGGCCCTCCCCCTTCCACCTGAGGCCCCGCCCCCCATGCCAGAGCCCTGAGGCCCTCCCCTCCCCTACAGCTGGAGGAACCCTGGCCTTTCTGCCCCACCTGTGCTGGCCGGCCCCCCCGAGCCCTGGGCCAGTCCCAGTGCCCGGCCACACTGGCTGCCCCCACATAAGTGTTGGCCAGGTCCCAGAACCCAACTTTGCCAGCCGGCCCCCCCCAAACTGAGGGCCGGACCACACCACTGGCCCAACCCCTCTGGTCAGCCCAAGTGCTGCCCATGACCATTGGTGGGCCCGAGCTCCAGTCTGCCAGCTGAAGCTGAGCCCCTGCCAGCCCGGCTTCATGGTAGAAGGGGAAGGAGGGCAGAGCCTCCAGAGGGAACATGGGCAGGGCCTGCCCTGGCCTTTGATACCTGCCGCCCATGACTGTGGTGAAATTAACCTTTGGAATAGCTAAAAGAAGTAGTTTAGACTGGTTGGGATGAAAGAGATAGGATGGCCTAGTGGTTAGCCTATAACTTGACAGGCTTGGGTTCAGTTCTCTCCTCTGACACAGACTGTCTGTGAGACCTGGGGCAAGTCAGGTAGCCTGTCTGTGCATCAGTCCCCATCTGTGCAATGAGGTGTTCGAGGGTTGAAGCATTCAGGTACTGTTTTGACAGGAGCCAGATAAGTACCATGGAAAGATATAATAGAAATGAGCTTGTAATGATGATTTTATTAGTAAATAATAATGATGTTAATGTTACGTTTCTAACCTGCAGCTCAAAGTCCATAGGATGATGCTAGGGAGCACTGGTTTATTCAGGGGCCAGCTCTGGCTTTTTACTTCTGGCACCAGTTCAAGTCCAGCCTAGGTTAGCAGCAATCAAAAGGCCTCCCATCTGATGGCTGTTGGGTGGCCCAGGTAAAAGGTGCTGATGGTCTCAGTCGAGGCCCTAGAGGACACATTGACATTAAGTGCCACTATTACTATTGGCACTGATTGTTGGAAGTCTCAGCAGAGGGACTAAGAGGCAAGCAGGCAACGGACAATGAATTCCCCTCTCCTGTAGAGAGGGCAGGAGTTCAGTACATTGGGGAGCTCACCCTGTCGCTCTGCCCGCTGTACCTGATCTGTGAATAAGCAGAGGCCTTGGACTCCGGCGCTGTCACTTTCCTCCATTTCATCAGCACAAAATTCACTCATTTTTTAACCCCCTTGTTGATTACAAACAAAGGAAATGGAAAGCACCCATTGTTCTGTTGTGAAATTGTGCGTGCATTGAAAATGGGGACACATGCATACGGCTGTACCTTCTGCTCTATACAGTGTTGCCAACTCCCATAATAGTTGGTGTTTTCCCTTAAACCCCCAGCTCCCAGAGTCAGGTGATTATGTAAGCATCTCAATTTGCATTAAAAAAAAAGGACGTTTCTAGCACCCTGGTTTGAAAGAGCAAAGTTTGAAAGGTCTAAAACTGAACCCTAAAGACTCAAAAACCAGCAGGCCAACCACAAGAACCCACCTTTACTGTATCTTTAAAATCGTATTATTTTTAAGTCAATCTCATGATTTTTTTGAGGCCTGACGCATGAGTTGGGGGTTGACAATGCAGTGTTCATTACCTCGCCTTATTCACTGTGTGGCAAATACCTCAACCACCCTCTATTACCATTTAGTTGTCAAAGTGGTGAGTGACTGCTGGTGGGATCTGTAAAGTAGCGTTGTAAAGCGAATGTAAAAGGGACCTTTTCTTCCTCAGAACAACTCCTCCCTGGTTCTTTGAGTCCAGTCTGCTAGCTTTGCTGGCAAAGGCATGTTGTACCTCCAAGCCACCTTGCAAAGCCAACACAGCTACAGGAGTGGGAGAGGAAGGCTGTTCTGGGAACAGGCATCATAGCCAGAGGCACTGATTAAATATCAGCTGTGGTGTTATTTTTAGCACCTGCTGGCCTCAACAAGGACAGGGCCCCATTTTGGTTGGTGCTGCATGGACTCACCAGAAGAGCCAGTCCGTGTCCTAGAGACTTGAGCTCTTAAAGTTGAGAAGCGGCGGGTGGGTCAGTCAAGCCATTGGGGTAGGGAGTGATCCCCTGACCGTGTTTGGCATGGACTAGCTGTGTGTGCAGTTCATACATGTGCTTATCAGCAGCTGTAACCTCAGCCAATCACCTGCCTGGCTGTTCCCAGCTGGCAGAGTTCTGAAGCTAAGGTGAGATTGAAGGAGGGTGAGGCAGGCCCCTGCTGGAGGCCTCATGGTCCTACTACACTCCGTCCCAGAAAAGGAGCAGTAAAGGTGGGTCATCCAGGCCTGCCTAGAAAGGCTGCAGGGAAGCAACCAATCAAAGCCCAGCAGGCCCAGTTAAAAGGAACTGCAGGAGCTGAGCAGATCAGTTGCTGATGGGGACCAGATGAACAAGGAAAGTGCTCCTTGTTGGCGCGCAAGGGAGAGCTAGAAGATGGGTACTGGTGACATTGATGTTCTGTCAGCCCTGAGGGAAGGGTAAAGAGGAAGGGGCTACATGGGAAGTGGCCTGGGGAACAGCAGAAGCAACTATTACAGGAAGCAGCGGGTGGCTGCTATTTGAAGGGTCCCTGGGTTGGGACCCATAGTAGTGGTTAGTGAGAACTGCTAAGGACAAAGACTCCAGCGAAGAAGCCCTGGCAACACTGCTCCATAACAGGGCAGGGAAAAAGTTAAAGCTAGCCCAGAAGGGGCTGAAAATGGAGCCTAGAGACGGGACTAAAGACAGGAACAAGGGCACTGGGGTAGGCCCTGTTGCACCTATTACTCCGGAAGGGGTTTTGTTCCTTCATGCATGAGACTAGCTGGAGGCCTGAACCACAAGACCCACCTGACAAGGGTAACTGCTGAGAGGAGGCACCGTGAGCAGAGCAAGAGAGAGTGCAAGTTCACACACACCAGACAGGAGGCGCTCATGAGAGGTGAGTGGGCACCCTTCACAGTGGGCTTCACAGAGGATAAGGTGTTGGAAAGAGCATACTCACTGCTGTTGCGCCCCTAGCAGCTGGGCGTGGCAGAACAGGTTGTTTCCCCACCGGGTGCCCCTTGCCAATGGTTGCCCTGTGGTGATCGCTCTTCTGGTAACGTGGCCCTCCAGCTAGGTCATGTTTAAATCCACTCCTTCTGGGGTAACAGAATAAATAGTGCTATGCCCTTACAATCAGTCTTGGGCCCTGACTCTGGGCCCCGTGGTCCTTGTGTGATCTTGGCTCAGGGCTTTGAATGTCTTTATCCCCTTATTATTTTTTTTTGTCCTTTTTCCCCCATGACTGCAATGGTGTTAACACGCCACTTCACCTTGAATGGTCCCTTGAAACATGCGTTAACTACTTATGCTAAAGAACGGGTTCCACCTTATATTTAGTTCTGACACTGAGAGCCTTTCCCAGCCCTGAAACAGAGGTCTGTGTAGCTCGACAGCTTGTTTCTCTCCCTAACAGCAGTCTGTCAATAAAAGATATTACCTCTCCCCCAAAAGATTATCCCTGTATGTCAGTGGGGCTTCGCACCACCTTCTCCAGTGGGGGTAGGGAACGCAGGCCCTCCCACTACATTGGGTTCCAGTCCAGGGACCCTACAACAAGCAGCCTTGCTGCTGCCTCTTTAGATTTCTTCCTATTCCATCTCTCCCCCACCACTGCTCTAGGTTCACCC